>NC_142595.1:38303863-38613863 GCF_965207765.1 Zootoca vivipara
TTTGCTTTCTCAGCCAGCCAGACTTGAGCCTCAGAACCTGCTGGTTTTTTGGTACCCACTGCAGGTTCCTTGAAGTGCTAGATTGTCTAATTTTGATAATCCAAACCACCTGAATTCCATTCGAGAGCAGATCGCCCAAAGAACTGCCCTCAACAGAAGCCCTGCCTTAAAGCGGAAGTTAATATAATTTTGGAACAGAAATGTTTCATTGCAGACCAAACGCAGAGCTTAAAGTGAATTGTGGTGAGCCACGTTTTGCTTTTCAGGTGTGAAATTCCAAGTGCAAGGTGCTTCGTTCTCATTTGAATATTCAGCTTCCGCTGTTCAAATTGTGGCGAAAAACATTCAATGTTTGTCTGACTCTCCTTCTCCTGCCTGCAGGCCAAGCGGATCTCTGCCAAGGATGCCCTCTCCCACCCTTACCTGGACGAGGGCCGGCTCCGCTACCACACCTGCATGTGCACCTGCTGCTTTTCCGTGTCCTCGGGCCGCGTCTACACCAGTGACTTTGAACCCCGGGCCGACCCGAAGTTTGATGGATCCTACGAGAAGAGCCTCACCTCCGTCTGGCAGGTCAAAGGTAGAGTGTCCTCCTCCCCAGGGCTCCCTCCTTGCCAAGAACTCTGAGCACACGGTCGGTTCCACCCTTGGCTTTCTTCCTTCCTCCTTTGCTATTTTAATTTCTATCTTGGCTTGCCACACCAGGATCCCCCAGGCAACTGATGCTGATAGCGTATGCAATTAAGTTGTAATTAATACGTTTTGAAACAGCAGCAGCAGAAAAAAAATGAGCAGAGGAAAACTGCCTGGAAACTGAGACAAGGGTAGGAAACGTGGTAAAGGTAAAGGTAAAGGGACCCCTGACCATTAGGTCCAGTCGCGGACGACTCTGGAATTGCGGCGCTCATCTCGCATTATTGGCCGAGGGAGCCGGCGTATAGCTTCCAGGTCATGTGGCCAGCATGACAAAGCCGCTTCTGGCAAACCAGAGCAGCACACGGAAACGCCGTTTACCTTCCCGCAGGAGCGGTTCCTATTTATCTACTTGCATTTTGACGTGCTTTCGAACTGCTAGGTTGGCAGGAGCTGGGACCAAGCAACGGGAGCTCACCCCGTCACAGGGATTCGAACCGCTGACCTTCTGATCAGCAAGCCCTAGGCTCAGTGGTTTAACCACAGCGCCACCTGGGTCCCTGTGGTGCCCCCCCCCAAAGGTTGTGGGTCTTGAAAATCTGGAGGGCCAAAGGTTTGCCCCACCCCCACCTGCGCCCCACTTGGACTCCTGGATAATCTAGAAAGGTTGCACTGTTAGGCTCGCTTGCAAGGGGTGTGCCCAGTTGGAGACAGCGGGACTTACCTGCATGTAAACATGAACAAGGCGGTTTGTTAAATTATATATACAGAGGCCCAACAGCAGGGCAGGTCCTTTCTTCAAGGAGGAGAAAATCTAGCATCTGACAGGGACCCACCCTCTGTAACATCACCCAGCCGATACGTCTATGTGGGAAAAGCTGCTCGGGAGGATTTTGTTGTTGTTGTTCTTCAGAAAGGCAGCATGCCTGTATCTTTTAAAACATCTTGTATTTGTAAAGAAAGCATAGCAACGGTTTAAAAGCAGGAGAATTGCAACCATACATTTGCAGCCTATCGCCACGTTAGATTCTGAAACTCGCAATGTGTCTTTTAATTGTTGCAATGCTTTTTTGTTTTGTTTTTAAGAAATGAAAAGCTGCATGTTAACGGTTTGAAATTAATAGCAGGGAAAGTGGAAGGAAATGGGGAAACTTGTGTGGGGCTGAGTTACCGTCTGAGTCACAGGAGGGGTCTGGGAACTCATGTGCCGCCAAACGGGTCGTGGAAAATGCCGTTTTTAAGAAGGAGGAAGGGAGGGGCATCGTGCCGCTGACCCAGGAGGCCGTTCTAAGCATGCGAAGGGCAGCAAAGGGTCGTAGCTCAGTGGTTAGAGCACATGTTCCGTGTACAGAAGTTGCCAGGTTCAACCCCCCAAGGCAGGGCTGGGAGAGTCTCCTTGCCTGAAACCCTGGAGAGCTGCTGCCAGTGAGTGTGGGCAGTGCTGAGCCAGAGCGAGCAAAGGATAAGAGATTCCTACATTACTTGTAAGGAGACCCTCAGGCCCTGGAAGGGGGATAAGGAGGTGGAGGAGCCACGATTGTGGCCAAGGGCTACAGCGGGGTTTAATAACTGAGGGAGAGAAGACGGAAGGGGGCTCTGGAGGTCAGGAGAAGGAGCGTCTGCCGGATCTAGGAGCAGGCAGGATTAGGCCAGCCTTCCTTACTCTGGCGCCCTCTATCTCCCAGCAGCCCCAGCCTGCACCTCCAAGTGGTTATAAATGAGGGGCAGGGCCAGCGCCAGACTGCAGGGGGCCCTCAGCACCGTGCCCTGACCCCCCCCACAGCCCCATAGTTGGATCAGCCACATGGCCCATCACTCCACAGGGTATAATGGGGTGCTTTTCACAGTCCCCTTAGTCCCTTTTCTCTCCGTTCACTGACCGGGATCAGAATCTGCATCGGCAGAAGAGCATTGCATTCTGGGTAAATGAAGATGACAGGTGGCTCCCCCGGGCGGAAGTTGAGTTTCACTCCTATGCCGACATGCTAACCCTGCCTGCCCACCGCTGTAACAGCAGTGGGGGGCCTCGGCGATGAGCAACGGGGCAGTGAGGGGCCCGCCTGAACCCCCGCTGCTCTTTGGCAGTGTCCCGCCGTGTTGGCCAGTGGCGCCAGGCTCATCGATGGGAGCTGCAGCCTGAAACCTTTGGAGGGCTCCAGGCTGTCACCCGCCCTGCAGGCTTGCTCAACCTGTGGTTTCCTATGTGTGTCTGTGTGCAGGAACGTAGGGGGGAAACACACAGCGACAAGGTTGAAACAGCAACAAGGTCATAAAAACACCTGTGCACCACAGGGGCATCCTTGCCTGCCTGCGCCGTGACAGGTGGGGTATGAATGCAACAAAATAAAAGGCCAAACACCAGCACTCTGAACTGAGCTCGGAAACAGGCCCCCGGCCTGCAAGGCTAAGTTGAGAGCTGGCAAAATGGGTTTGCTTAGATTGGCCCCAGCATGCAGCCTAAACCCAAAGTCCGTTTCGGGGGCCCAATGCAGCCTGCTGGTCACTTTAATCTGGCCCCTGTGGCAGTTTATTTCCTGGGGTAAAATCCCCCCCCAAATCTCAACAACTTCAATCTTAAGTAAAGGTCAACAGCTTTGGTTGGCCTTGCGGCCCTTCACTTCATCAAATCAATGATGGCAGTAAGTTTTGTGTCCAAGTGTGATTGTCCGGCAGGCCTTGGGGCAGGAAAGAAAGGAGCCCTGGGTGGGAAGGAACAAGTTTTAAAGCACATTTACAGATATGAAGAGCTGCTTGAACTCGGGGGAAGAATAGAGCTGGGATGGGAGAGCAACGGTGAGGCTGGGGGTGAACTGGGCATGGAAAAGAGAGGTGAATAAATGGGAAGACTGGAATGACAGGGACCCCTTTCTCCCTTTCCAGAGCTGGTGCACAGGTTTATCTTGGACCAGCAGCGGGGGAAACGCGTCCCCCTCTGCATCAACCCCCAGTCGGCTGCCTTCAAAACCTTCATCCGGTGAGTGTGCGGGGCTCCCCCCCACCCATGGCCTAGCTGGAATCCCCCCATCCACTATACCTTAGGAGTGGGTTTTTGGCCTAGAAATGAGGATCTTTAAACTCTTCTTGTTTCCACTTGGCAGCTCCACGGCGTGGCATTCCTCCAAAGTATCCAAAAAGGAGGAGAGATGAAGGCGCCCAGTGGACAGGGTGGGGAGAAAGAGAAGGAAGGAGAAGAAGAAGAAAAAGGGAAAGCAAAGGAGAAGGGCAGAATGAGAGAGCCTTTTCATCGGGTGATGGAGAGAGAGAAAGAAGAAGAAGAAGAATAAACAACCACTCTTCTTAATCCTGCACTCTTGAATATTTTGACTCATGGACAAACATTTGGGATTGGGGGGGAAACGTCTGTGTCTTTTTTATTATTATTATTATTTGGGGGTGGGTGGGAGGGTTGGGAAGGGATTGTTTTTTGCATCAATTGATGTCTTTTTCCCCCCTCCACCTTTATTGTTCTGCACTGGAAAACCCTTTAGGTTGTAGGTATTCTCCTTGTGCAACTCTCCCTGTCCGCAAACTCACCCCCAAACTGCACTGTTCCCCGACACGCCTGTATTTGTCCATCTCCTGGCTGAGTAACCCTTCCCTCCCTGTTCCTGCGTTATTAGGGTTTTGTCTTGCTCTAGAGGGTTTGCAGCTATTGGAGCGAAGGGGTGTTTGCTTTTCCCAGTATGTTCCGCCCATTCTGCACCAAACCCTGCTGTCCCCCCCACCTCCCCCCCAAAAAAAATTCTCTTTAGGATCAGTGAAGGGTCTTCTTACTGGCTGCGTCTTCCCTCCTGTCTGCAAGGCAACCGTCCCGTAAATAAGCGGCATGTTGTATTAGTTCCCCTAAATGCACTGTCCCAAAAGAACCACAGCTTTGGAGGGGGGGGGAACCCAATTTCCTAGCTGGTATCCATACAGCCTTTATCAACCATATTGTTCACACTGAATATTCTGCCACTTCTTACAATCAGAAAAGGGGACTCTGGGCCTGAGTAAATATGATCAGTGATGGAACACCAATAGGTTTTTTAAGTAAGTAAAAATTACAGTGAAAGCCTGGGGCGGGGATTTGAAGTGTGTGTGGCAGAGGGGGGCCCAAGCCTTTCCTTGTCTGCTTGCTCCAGTTGTCCTACCACCAACCCCCAGAAAGAAAAACACCTGAGGTACCACTTGGCTCCATTTTGTCATCGCCCAACGTGGCCTTTAAATAAAAAATAAAAATCACTGCTGGGGTTTACTGTATAGTTTTGTTAGGCCTTCATCCTGTCAGCAGAATCTCTGAAAGTTTCCTTCTCCCACCACCCCACTCTGCAGCCAGGAAACCACCCTAGTTCTTCTTAGCACTCCTCAAGGACATTTATTCCTTCCTTATTTCCACACCCGTTCGAAAATCTACCTCTTTTCTCCTAGTGTGTGTTTGGTTTGTGTGTTTGTTATTTTTAGCCGGGGTGTGGGGGGGTGTTGAACTTTCATACTTCTGTTGTTGATTAATTTGTATTTTGCTTTCCTGACTTTTTTTGCAGGAGAGGGGGGGCCGTTGGATGTTTTTATTATTATTAATTTTTTCAGTTTCATTCATTAATTTATGACCCCGTCGGTTTTTAGAAACTCAAATCCTGAATGCGTGTGTGCGTGTGTGCATTTTTCCTTTGTCCCTGAAAAAGAAAATGAAAAAAAAAAAACCACAACCAACAACCTGGAAACTTGAACTGTCTTGGCTGTAATAATTTTTTCTCCTCCTAATTTAATTGTGCTCCATGGTAGCTGAATTAAATTTATGCTGTGTATTTTTCTCCTGTGAATTTTTTAATTTCTCTTCCTATTATTATTATTATTATTATTATTATTATTATTATTATTATTATTATTATTATTATTCTACCCTTTGAATGTAAAAGCACTCTTCCTGGCAACTCTCTTGCACATCTGGATCCCACTTCCAGTTCTGCTGGGGCAGCAGGTTGGTTTCAAGGGGCGGTTTGGGGTGTGCACCTGCCCCAGTGAGATTGTAAGCAGGAAGTGCCCTTCTGTGGGCTCCCAGCCTCGCAGGGCGTGCTCAGGAAATGATGCAATCAGGACGCCTCGACCACATCCTTTTCTTCCACTGTTGTCAAAGTGGAGGCAACCTTTGCTTTGTCTGGGAAGTTCCTCTAAGGCAGAACTGCACACTTGGGTGTCCGCAAACCAAGGAATCTGGCGCTTATCAGGTGAGGTTTTATATATTTTTGGTCTTCCCTTTCCTCTCCACTTCCCCACTCCTCTACCGGACCCAGCCATTAGTAGGTGGGAGACAGTTTCCCTCTTCATTTCCTGATGTGGGAAACACGCAGAGGAAGAGGCCCATGTAGAGGTGGGAAATCTGGGCCCCTCCATGCCTTGCTGCACCTCTGCTCCCATCACCCCTAACCATTGGGCATGCTGGCTGGGGCTGATGGGAAGACCACAAGCTCCCCAGCCCTGCTGTGGGAGAGTGGCAGAGCATCTACTCTGCCCAGTCAGATGGGCAGGGTACAAAATAAAAGTTATCACCATTATCTTTATGGCTGCAAAGTTAAGCGGGGTGAGAATCCTAGGATTGTAGAGGTGGAAGGGGCCACCGGGGGCATCTAGCCCAAATGCCTCTGTAATCTTTTGCCCAACGTGGGCCTCGAACCTACTACTCTGAGATGAAAAGTCTCGTGCTGTACCGACTGAGCCATCCTGGGAGGGTCTCAGAAAATTGGACTAGGACTGAGCGGGACTTCACAAATGGGTTGAGCTGTGCCACCACCGTGCGATTTCTATTCTCATCCTGAAGCAAAGTTCTTAACCCGAGGTACTATTTCTGAGTTAGTGGAGTCTGTAACCTTTTTAAGTGTCTGTAATCTGAGGTACCATTGTATTTTTCTTTTCTTTTTTTTTTAAAAAAGGGCTGAGGTTTTATTTTTATTTTTTAATACCACTCCACCCACATCCCTCGATTCCATCAAAAATAAAGCCCAATACGACCGCCCTGATACAAATTGGTGATTTGCCTCCTCTCGCTTTCTCCACAGTTCTGACACGCCCGTTCTGATTCTGGATGCGGCTTTGATGTGGCTCCATCGCAGTGGTCCACCCCCTGCTACGCTGTCAACGCCGGCCCCCTCGACGGGAGCCCAGATGCCTCCTTCCTCTGTGGCCTCCCCGCTCAGCGAGTGCGGCAGTTGCCTGCTGATCATGACCGGCATCGCCTTCGTTGCCGGCCTTTTCATCGTGATCTCGGCCATCCTCTGCGACCGGGTCTTCCGTGGGTCCCTGCCCTCAGAGAGAAGGGGGCTGCCGTCTGTCTGGAGGCAAGGCGGGACGCTGTGGATCGAGCCTTCCAGGAGCCGTAGGGAGCCAGATCTCCTATCTAGGCCGTCAGAAACGGTGCCCCTTTGGATCCAGCGCTCAAACGACTGGTTTCTGGAGCAAGGGAGCTGCGATTCCCCCGAAGATACCCAGATGGAGACACAGAGCCCAAGCAGCTCTGCCCCTTTCTGGGATGACGGCGAACCCACCTGGAGGATACAGCCACGCGTCACCCTGCAGGACCTAGAGAGCTTTTTCCAGCACAGCGGTCGGGGTACCTAGAGTGTTCCATGGCTGGTTTCACTTAAGGCGCCCAAAACCTTCCCTGCCCACTCCTTCCTGAATCCAAGAAAGCTCAAAGGTCACTGGGGGGTGTGAGATGGAAAATTTCACTCTTGGGGTGTTAGTGCTTGGGAGGGAGTGTGTGGGAAATGGTTTTTTTTTAATACCCTGCTGGTTGGTGTGAACATAGGCTATGATTAAAGGACATCAGGAATGAGAATTCTGGGACCAAGGAGTTAACATCTCGGTGTGCTGGAGAAGGAGGCAAAAATGGAAAGTTGTTTTAAAAAATAATAATAATAAGTAATTAGAAAACCCACAGAGGTTTTGCTTCATCAAATACCCATTTTTTTTAAAGCTTTCCAACCTGACTCGCTTCATACATCTCCCATGCAAAATATGCCATTTCGGCATAAAGGGTTGGGGCCCTCTGGTTTCCTACAAGTCATCAGCCCTTAAGGACCTTCAGAGCTCAACTAGACCAACCTGCTGCTGATGCAGGATGAAAGCAGGCTTTCAGAAACCGCAACTGTACGTCTGACATGCGCAAGAGTGAATGTGGCAACGAAGCAAACGGCGGACATTTTGTAATGGTTTTTGTGCTCTTGGCAGTTTATGCTAATATGCTGATTAAAAAAAAATGGTTGACCTGCGGCTTGTTTTACATTTTATTACAGTAGGCAGCATTTTAAGTTTGTATAGAAAATAAAAAAAGAATTTAAAATAACTAAGTGATGGGCTGCTGGGTTTTTATCCTGTCATTCTCAGTGGGTGTTGTTACTGCTTTTTGAAGTGACGCAAAAAAGCCTTTTCTGTCATCGCCACCCAACACCCTGCCGTTGTGAGATGTTCTCAAGAAGCCTCGTTGATGGCAGGTTGATGGCTCGGCTCTCATCCACAATGGGAAGCGGCAATGCTTCCGAATACCACTTGGCGGAAACTGCAGAAAGGGAGAGTGCTCTTGGGTTCGAATCCAATTCTTTTTCTGGTTGGCCACTGTGAGAACAGGATGCTGCGCTAGATGGGCTGCTGGCCTGATCCAGCAGATCTCTCCTTATTGATACAGGGTGTGAAATGCCTGGGTTCAGCAAACATCAGAATTTAATTAGAGCTTGTGTGTTCGCACCAGGAAAAAGCCAGACTTGTGTGTTTAAGGCAGATCCGTGTGTGTATTTGACCTCTGTACTCGCCGCTTCTAATCATTTAATTAGCATGTCTGGAACCTAATTTTTGCTGCACAAACTTCCTAAACTGCATTAGGGTCTCCTTAATCCTAGGAAATCACTAGGTGTTGAAAGGTTCTAGAGCCAGCCTAATTTCCAGGGGAGAATGAGTTATTCGCACACCAAAGGAGTGGGGCCTTGCAGAGGCAATGAAAGCTTAGGAGGAGCATCGTGATGCAAGCTGACAGAAGTTGGGGGTCAGAGGGACATGACTTTTTGCCGCTGGGCTGCAAGGCTGCAGCCATAAGAACAAAAACCCCTTGGAAAGTGATGCTTTGAGCCACCCCATCTAGACTTAGATGCATAGATGTGTAAATAAACCATGCACCATAAAGACACCACAGTCTCTGCTGTGCCTCATTGTTCAAAAAGTAACACAGCGCTTAACAACCCCTGGAGTCTCTCACCACTTGGAGATAGGGTGTGTGTGTAACATTATTGTCAGCTTTTAATTTACCTTGAGGCCAGGAGTGCCAACTTGGTCCCGTGAGTGCCCAGGGCTGTGGGTGCCATGCAGCGTGCATGGCCCTGCCACTGAAATTTATGGGTGCCCAGTCCCTTCATGGGGAATTCTTTTCCCCAAATAATTTGTATTAAATTTTCCAAACAAACAAGCAAAACAAAAACATTTTTTAAAATACAATTCATCTTATGTTCACCCATCTCAGTTCGTTTCGCTCTGCTGTGCTGTGACTTCCCTCCCTCCCGTCATTCGGCTTTATTTCTCACTCTTATCTCGCAGTTCCTTTTTACCCACATTTTAAACCAGTTCGTAGGATTTATTTCCGTCCTGCAAGTGTCTTTAAACTTCTACAGTTCTTCTCTATATAGTCAATGAATTTACTCCATTCCCTTTGGAACTTTGTCTCTCCCTGGTCACGGATCCCGCAGGTCAACTTTGCTAGCTCTGCATAGTCAATCATTTTCGTCTGCCACTCCTCAATTGTCGGTATCTCTTGTAATTTCCATTTTTGGGCTATTAAAGTCCTTGCCGCGGTTGTAGCATACATAAATAATCTCTGGTCTCCTCCTTCATGGGGAATTTTGTGGGTGCTCAAGGCCCCAGGGAGTTGGTGGCTATGCTGGAGGCTTTTCATAACATGTTTTAGGACTTTTTAAGTCTCGGAGCTCTATTTGATTTGGAAGTTTTATTTGTTGCACTGCTCAGACTTTTAAATATCACGATTAAAAGAGATGATGGTTTTAATATAGAATAGAATAGAATAGAATAATAATTTATTGGCCAAGTACCAACATACAGTAATACCTCGGGTTACGGACGCGATCCGTTCCGGATCGCAGTTCGTAAACCGAATAGTTCGTAAACCGAACGTGTCGTGAGGTGCCATTTTGCGCATGCGCAGACCGCGCACACCGCCTCTGCACACACACGCGCGGCGAAAACACTTCCGGGTTTGCGCAGTTCGTAACCCGAACTGTTCGCAAACCGAGGTGTTCGTAACCCGAGGTACGACTGTACTTGGAATTTTGCTTCGGCGACATTGCAATGTAAATGTACTTTATACAAAATACCTGTTAAATATCTGTGTGAGGATCGGAGTGTGCAGAACACTATTTCAAGCAAAGAGGAGAGACCCAGTCTGCGCCTGGAGCTTTTTTGGCCTTCTGTCTCTCTATGGTTCGCTGCTCTGAACTGTGCTTGTTCTCAAATATGTCTCACATTGGTGCCAGCAGAGGCAAGTTCCAGTTTATCCCTGTACTCATGACTGATAACCGCACACGCTTAGCATCTTTCTTTCTTTTTCTTCTGCTGTAACCTATCAGGAACAGAGAAGCAGGTGTAAAACATGGAGTGGTCTTGAGTGAGTGGATTGCAGGAGGGATTTAAAATAAATGATAATTATGTGCTTTATAACCATAAAGAAGGCTGATTGCCGAAGAATTGATGCTTTTAAATTATGGTGCTGGAGGAGATTCTTGAGAGTCCCATGGACTGTAAGAAGATCAAACCTATCCATTCTGAAGGAGATCAGCCCTGAGTGCTCACTGGAAGGACAGATCCTGAAGCTGAGGCTCCAATACTTTGGCCACCTCATGAGAAGAGAAGACTCCCTGGAAAATACCCTGATGTTGGGAAAGATGGAGGGCACAAGGAGAAGACAGAGGACGAGGTGGTTGGACAGTGTTCTTGAAGCTACGAACATGAGTTTGACCAAACTGCGGGAGGCAGTGCAAGACAGGAGTGCCTGGCGTGCTCTGGTCCATGGGGTCACGAAGAGTCGGACACGACTAAACGACTAAACAACAACAACAACATGTGCTTCACAAATGAGGCAGTCCACAAGGACTAAAATTATGTAGCTGCGTCACTGCTCTCACCCCCTCTAACCCTCACTGGTAAAATGGGCCCACTGCCCTCTCTTGCCTATAGAAGTGGGGTGGATGGGTCAAATCATGACCTGAAAATATGCCCCCTGCGGCCCCTCGACTTCCACACGCACACCAACCCCCAACAGAGCAAGGGGTTGTCTGTGTATAAGGCATAGCTGCCAAGTTATCCCTTTTTTAAAGGGATTTTCCCTTATGCTTAATAGGCTTCCTCGCGAGAAAAGGGAAAACTTGGCAGCTATGGTATAAGGAGCACATTCTGGCCACATTGACCTGAGACATTGAAAGCACTATGATGCCACTTTAAACAGTCATGTCTTCTTCCCCCGAAGCATCCTGGGAGCTGTAGTTTGGTCAGGATGCTGCTGAGAGTTGTTAAGGAGAGCTCTGTTTCCCTCATAGGACTAAAATCCCTAGAGTGATTTAACAGATGATCCCTTTCACAGGGGATCTGTAAGTCTGGGAGGGGAATGGGGGTCTCTTAACAACACTTAGCAGCCTTATCAAACCACAGTTCCCAGGATTCTTTGGGAGAAGCCATGGCAAGTTTAAAGTGGAACCACAGAAATTTCAATGTATCATGCAAATCTGGCCTCTATATCTTCTGGAAGCAGCCGCACCCAGCACTGGCCCTCAAGATATTTGGCTGGGATAGAGGGCCTGATCTCACCCTAGATTACATGCATCTTTTCTCAACTATCTACTTCTTGCTTATATTAAGAAGCAGGCTTTTCAGATATAAACGCCCCATCACATCCTTTGAAACACACTAGATGCAGATTATCTCGCATAACCTTTGCAGTTCCCATGCCCAGCCTTTCCTGTGGTTGGTCTTGTGGTGTCTTCTACGTTTAACTCAGCTCTTGCTGTCCTCAAGCCATTCGCAGGCTGTCAAAGACCTCGCCTCCTCATATTTCTTTCGTTTTTCTTGCCCCACAGCCTTTAAGGACAGGCTAACATGCCAAAATTGAGCAGGAGAAAATCTTCACTCTTTCCCCATACCTGGATAAATTTCTGCTAATTTTCACCATTTTTTAGGCGGTCGCTAATGTCATAGGAAAACAGGGACATTCCTACCAATAATCCCTGCCCACGTTGATTACTCTTTCAAAGAAGTTTTTTAGAGTTTTTAACTGGTTTAGATGGTTGGTTTTTAAAACTGATTTTAGAAGTTTTAGAATAAGGAATTGTATTCTGTTGTTGAATAAGTTTTGCATTTTTAAACTCATTTGAATCACAGCACCAGTCACAGGTTCAGGTCAAACCGGTTTTGGACCTGTTGCCCTCGATTCTAATCCTATTTATTTAGGAACATGCACCATTTTGTTCTAGAAAAAGATACTATTACTACTGTAGGACCTAAGTCCCACCCGGGTAATAGGAGCAATGGAACCAACACAAAGAGGCAACACGCCAGGCAGGATACAACAAGGTTTATTTGTTTAGCATATGCTAAGCAAAGGTGCAGGGACCCAGGTGGCGCTGTGGGTTAAATCACAGAGTCTAGGGCTTGCTGATCAGAAGGTCGGCGGTTCGAATCCCTGCAACAGGGTGAGCTCCCGTTGCTCGGTCCCAGCTCCTGCCAGCCTAGCAGTTCGAAAGCACATCAAAGTGCAAGTAGATAAATAGGGACCGCTCCGGCGGGAAGGTAAACGGCGTTTCCGTGTACTGCTCTGGTTCGCCAGAAGCAGCTTTGTCATGCTGGCCACATGACCTGGAAGCTGTCTGCGGACAAACGCCGGCTCCCTCGGCCTATAGAGCGAGATGAGCGCCGCAACCCCAGAGTCGGACACGACTGGACCTGATGGTCAGGGGCCCCTTTACCTTTAAGCAAAGGTGCAGCGCAATAAGCTCGCAATCTGCACACACCTTCTGGGGTGGGTTGCCTTCTTATACCCTCTACAAGCGACTAGTTACTACCTGATTTCTTGGAAAACGTGATTTATAGGAAAACGAAACTTACAGAAAACTAACAGGAATTTGAAACTAATTAACAAAGATCACATCATTCCAAGAACCTGAAACTGCCACCCTCCCTTTCCCTTTCCCTTTATCTGTATCTGAACGCCTAACTGGTACTCCTTATCTGATCCTGAAATGCCTAACTGTCTTCCCTCTTTGTTCTCAAGTAGAAGTTACAGTAACAGTTAAAATGTTTATTGATTAAAATATTAAAGCAGGATATATACATAGGTGAAGTAACTTAGAAACTTAAAATACTCATGTCAAATGGCACAGACTGTTTGATCTATATATATAAAAATGTAAACTGTGGGCTTCACTTTTCTCAGTAACCGCTTGACCGATCCCCCTGAAATTTGGACACAATGATCCATGACACTTCCCGAGTGATTGCAGAACCACGGATGCCTCACATCTCTTACCTGCGCAGGTACAGACCTGCTTTTCCACAAACTAAAACAGCGCCCTCATGTGGCGTTATTCCCTCAGCTCATCCTCCTACACCCCCTCCCTTCCTGTGAAATCTACACCACACCCACAAACCCCGCCTCCAGCACGAGATCCACCACTCACATCCATGAAGGCCAAACCAACTGAAAACAGGCCTTTTCCAGCAACAAGGCCCAACATTGCCAATTAGAATGAAACCTGCCCTCTCCACAGTATCTCGCCTCGGCTCAGGGGGACTCTGAGGCTCAGGGGGATCTGAAGGGGGCTATTACCCTTCACCTCACAGACTAACGCACAGCAACGCGTGCAGGGCCAGCTAGTACATTATAAAAGAAAACTGTAGTTGAATTGTACTCTGTAAGACAGATGTATGATATGAACAAAGCTTCAGTGTAGCATCCTGGAGGTGTCTGTTTTAACAAACAACAAACAATGAGATTATTGAGCTTCTAATACATGACTATATAATAGCAAGGCTTTCATATGCACAAAGATGGAAAGACATACTTTTTTAAAATTAGAAATACTTTATTGTTTAAAATAATACAAAACATAACATATATATAACTACAACATACATTTTCTTCTCGTTGAATCACATACAGAAAAAATATGCAAAACAAATTATATAATTCAAAATAAATTATTCGCAATGTGAACAGTATGCCATCCTTGTATTTCATCCTATTTCTTCCCTCTTAGATACTTCCCGTCCTTTTAACAATTCAATAGCAGATTCTTTATTTTCCATGGGCCTGCATTATGAATTTCCTCCTTTCTTTTCTTGGTTTTTCCTGATCTCACTTTTATATTTTCAAACGTTATTCTATAGCTGCTAGTATGGAATAGTTAGGATAATACATTTTTAAATATTTTTTGTAAACACTCCATTCTTTGGATACATCTTGTGTTGATGATCCCCTTATTGAGTCAGTAAGTTTAGCCAGTTGTACATATTCTAACATGAGCGTTTGCCACTCAATTACAGTGGGTAAGTTCTCACTCTTCCACTTTCTTGCCACTAATATCCTGGCCGCGGTCATTGCATACAGCAGCAGAGATTTTGTTTCTTTTTGGATTTCTGGTGGTAGTATATTTAACAAAAATATTTTTGGCCTTTTTTTGATTGATTGTTTAAATAATTTTTTTATTTCTTCATGTATATTGTTCCAATATCTTTTGATCTCCTGGCAGGTCCACCACATGTGGTAATATGATCCAATTTCTTTTTTACAACGCCAGCATTGAGGGCTCGGCCCTCCATACATTTTCGCTAATTTTTTGGGGGAAAAGATTTATACTTAACTTATTGGACAGGAAATCATTATATTGTACAGAATTCTTGAATAATAACCGCTCTCTATCATGGTCCTTCACTACCTCGAATAACAATGTATGTGTCCTATCAATTTTCTGGGCAACCAGTGGCTTTGGTGGGTGGGGAAAAAAAGCTTTGGAACAATGTAAGTTGCCAACATTTGGGGGCCAGTGGTCATATTTGGAATTTTGAGAATGTCTCCTTGGGCGACAGTCACACAATGGCTGCTAGGAAGGGACAGTTAGCGTATCACCAAATGACTTCGGTGACGGGCCCACGAAATGCTCCTGCAACAGTCAGCCCATCAATGCAGGGAAAGGCACCTACACTACCGGTCACTCGGAGAGAAAAACTCTAGCGAGGTTAGTCTAGTGCTGTCATGCACACAACAGTTACATGCGTACAAAGATCTTAGCCACAACCACAGTGATGGGGGCAGAGAGAGTGCAGGTGACAAAGACAAGGCCCAAGGCATTTTGCTGCCTGAAGCAGAGCCCAAGTACACACGTAGCAACTACCTTGGACAGGGCCGGGGAGCCCACGCTTCTCCTCAAGCTAGCTGTGGGTCCACCCCGGAGAATACCCTCTCCATAGCGGCTGCCAAATAACGGTGGCACCACCAAGGCATTCTCTGGACTGGATGTGAAAATGTTGGGAGGAGGGCCTGGCGAAAGCCCTCTCAGCACCCGCAGTCCAGCGCCGATAAGGAAGACAGGCAAGGGGAGATAAGCAGCCGAGGACGTCAATAAATGTTTGTCGCCTTGCAGATGTGCAGATGCTCAGAGAGGGACCTTGCTAGCCTGGTCTGGACGCAACTGCTCGACAAGACCATTGGCAGGTATGGCAAAGAAGCCACCCCACTCGCCCCCAATCCACCCGCTTGCTCTCTGCCAGTGCTGCCCTTCCCTGTTGGTTTTTTGCTTTTCAAAAGGGTGGGGGCGGAAACAGGGTCGGGAATGGCGTTTTTCAGTGGGTAAGGCTTTGCTCCATTCCGAGTCCCACCTTTTCGTCTCTTCTTTTTCTTTCCTGTGATAGAGGAAGGCAGAAATTTGAATTTTTTAAAGTGTTGGCTCTAGCTGTGTGTATGTGTGTGGCATGCCCACTGTTTGGACTCGGCTTCAAGCAGCAAAAGGTCTCAGGCCAGCACTGCGTTCCCTGCAGGACAGCTTGGGGAGCTCTGGCAAAGGGTCTTCTGCAATTTAGCAGCTGAGTGGCAGGCAGAAATTCCACAGGTGTAGTATGCTGCCTTCATGCCAGAGGAGGGGAGCTTGTACCCACTGCAACCAAGAGCACGGAAGCTCTGCCAGAAAGGATGTTTCAGCCACAGATAAATCTAATGGGGCTAATAAAGTGAGCCAGTCTTCCTCTCCCCGCTGCTGCCCTCATGCATTATGAAAGCTGAAATAGGCTCCTGTTTTCACCCCTGGGGGCCAGTCATTGCCTCTCAGCCTAACCTACCTAACAGGGACATTGTGGGGATTAAGTGTTGAGGCGGGAAACCATGCACACCACCTTGGGCTCCTTGTAAAAAAGGTGGGGTATAGAATAATAATGGGGTATAATAGTCGAGATGCCTTCTGCTGTTTATGAAAAAAACTCGCGACAAACCAAATTAATAGTAGAACAGAACTTTATTCTTCATGAGGCCTGTTGTTGTTGTTGAGTCGTTTTGTCGTGTCCGACTCTTCGTGACCCCATGGACCAGAGCACGCCAGCCACTCCTGTCTTGCACTGCCTCCCGCAGTTTGGTCAAACTCACGTTCGTAGCTTCAAGAACAAACATGATAACATCATGAGCACATCATGAGGCCTAGGAGAACATGAGATGTTCTCCTAGATGTTCTCATGAACATGTTCTCTAGGAACATCTAGATGTTTTCATGAGAACATAATGTTCTCATGAGAACATCATGAGGCCTAGGAGTCTGCAAAGCGTAGTAGTAAGCTCTCCAGCAAGGCCTCTGAGCCACCTGTTTGTCTGTTGCCATATTTAAAAAAGTGAAAATCCAGACACAAAATTTATTGAGCTTTTTTTTTAAAAAAAGAGAGAGCTATTTTTAAGGAAAATCCCGAAATACACCCTTCTGACACGGGTCAGGATTTTCTCAGTCATTCCAGAAATTTCAGCATGGGCCTGGCTATGTATGTGAACACTATCTGAAAGGGGCCAACTGCCAGATATTTAAATGATGCTGCGTACATTGCAGGAGGTGCCTGGAATTTGCCCACCAACTGTTGCCATTGCTTTATTATTATTATTATTATTATTATTATTATTATTATTCTGTTGGGAGCCACCCAAAGTGGCTGGGGAAACTCAGCCAGATGGGCGGGATGTAACTAATATATTATTATTATTATTATTATTATTATTATTATTATTATTATTACCTGAACAATAGGCCAAGGAGGTAGACAGGTCACCGACAGTCAATGTTAGTTTTCATTTGCAGCTATACATATACATTTACACATGCAAAGACCTCGTAAATCTATGCCATCTTTTGTTTGCTTTCTGGGCCATGCATTTCTTCTTTTTTGGTGATGCATACTTACTCCCCTCTTGCAAGCGTATGTTGATTTGAGAAGTGGGAAATATCTGGTAGCAAGTGCCACTACTTATGTTAATCTCTTCTGGGATGGTTGTAACTTAAAAAATTCTGGTCTCCCAATATATTTTTTTAATAGCTGAAAAACAGATGAGCAGGTGGGATGGGAGTGGGTGGGCAGAGAAACAAGTCTGTTGCTGGAGTGTGCTTAACCTAGACCACCACAGAAATGCAACTTTCTATTTAAATGTGTCCTTAAATTGATACTTTCCCTAACAAAATATGTACTTAGATATGCATTCCCTGTGGAACGCCCTCCCATCAGATCTCAAAGAGAAAAACAACTACAGTACCAGATTTTTAGAAGACATCTGAAGGCAGCCCTGTTTAGGGAGGCTTTTAATGTTTAATAGATTATTGTATTTTATTTTTCTGTTGGAAGCCACCCAGAGTGGCTGGGGAAACCCACCCAGATGGGCGGGGTATAAATAATAAATTATTATTACTGTATTATTATTATTATTATTTCAATGTATACATTTTAAAACCAATTTTATCCTAAAACACATGTTTTGTAATGCATTTTAAGAACTGTATTCGACCTGAAAAATATATTGCATTTTTTGGAGACATGCAAAATCTGAGGGCGAATGATGTTCCAATTTGTATATTAGTCTGGGAGGTGCAAATTAGGTCAGTTTGCTTAAAAATGCAAAGCAAATTACTGTAAATTCTCCTCTACCCCCGTGTGACATTGGGAGAGCCAGTCACCAGCCCCTCACATGTCATGTTGTTTGGCCCTGAGAAGCTTCCATGGAGGCTGTTCTCAGCTCTTGCTGAGCTCCACAATCCCGGCGGCCTTCTAACTGCTGGGAAGCTCTGGGTTTGGGACAGACTTCCTGTTTGGTTCAATCTGGCAGGCCCTGTCAATATCCGTGGGCCTTGGCAGATGCCCGACCTTGCTTGGTGGTGGCGCCAGCCGTGAGTTGAAAATGGAGAGCTGACAGCTGTCTAGAAATGATAAGGTTGCCACATGTTGAGGAAGAAGGCCTGTTGAAACATGGGAAGTCCAGTGTTTCAGCCGGATTCTGCACGCCTGGCCACATTCTAGGATTCACCACCTGCAGTCCTGCACCCTTTTAATATGTTGAGCTGCAGGTTGCAAATGCTAATTATATGTATTTAATATATCCCCCCCCGGGCACCTGGTGCAGTTGCTATCCTGCATTCCCACAGACCAGGTTACAGCACCCCCACGAAACTTAAGAAGAAGAGAAGTTTGGATTTGATATCCCGCTTTATCACTACCCGAAGGAGTCTCAAAGCGGCTAACAATCTCCTTTCCCTTCCTCCCCCACAACAGACACCCTGTGAGGTGAGTGGGGCTGAGAGACTTCAGAGAAGTGTGACTAGCCCAAGGTCACCCAGCAGCTGCATGTGGAGGAGCGGAGGCGCGAACCCGGTTCCCCAGATTACGAGTCTACCGCTCTTAACCACTACACCACACTGGCTCTCTTAAAGCAACCAAGTGTTGAAATGTGGTCGGCTGATGACACCGATAGAGATGGGGGTCTTGTGCGGCACCCACAGACTGCAGGGCTAGTGGGGAAGGGGAATCAAGCCCTCGGACCACCTCGATACCACCTAAATAGGGCCGTGTCCCCAAGCGCTGTAGAAATCCTTGGTCCAGATCCTCGGTCAGTTGCTACATGGAAGCCGGTGGAGAATGGCATCGACTCCATCCCTGTGGATGGATGAAAGGGAAAGCTCATCTCCACCCAAACTCCTCTCTGTCCCACAGGCAGAGGCCATAATGAAACCCTTGCAACTGGATAAACATGATGATGGGGCTGAACTGTAGAGATGGAGAGAAATTCATTCATAACCAATTAGGTAAATTCAAAAGCATCAGATTTGCGTTTTCCAAACCAATGAACCAAACACAACTACCCTTTCAAACTAGCACTTCTCTGATTTAAAAGCCTATGATAATAATAATTTATTATTTATACCCTGCTCATCTGGCTGGCCACTCTGGGCGGCTTCCAACATAAATATTAAAATACACTAATTTCTTAAAGATTAAAAGCTTCCCTAAACAGGGCTGCCTTCAGATGTCCTCTAAAAGTCTGGTAGTTATTTTTCTTTTTGACATCTGGTGGGAGGGCGTTCCACAGGGCGGGTGCCACTACCAAGAAGGCCCTCTGTCTCGGTTCCCTGTAACTTGGCTTCTCGCAGCGAGGAAACCGCCAGAAGGCCCTCGGCACTGGACCTCAGTGTCCGGGCAGAGCGATGGAGGTGGAGACGCTCCTTCAGGCTTCCTCAACCTTGGCCCTCCAGATGTTTTGAGACTACAATTCCCATCATCCCTGACCACTGGTCCTGCTAGCTAGGGATCATGGGAGTTGTAGGCCTAAAACATCTGGAGGACTGAGGTTGAGGAAGCCTGGCCTATGAACTGAAGTAGTCGCTGGCTGCCCTCTCTTCTCAATGCATGGATATTTCTTTTACATTTTGTCCTCAGGTTGCTGTTCCTTGTTGCTTTACTGCATATCTCTAGCCCCTGCCCTCTGGAGTTCTGACACTATGGAAACAAGATCTCTTCTCAGGCAAATAATGGGCTACAGCGTGCCTTTTGGCTTCCTAATCCTTTTGGCCATGGCCGCAAATGGTGATGACTCTGCAACCACACACCCTCCAGACAAATCTTCTGCTCCCCTTGTTAGCTCCCCTTTGTCAGCTACCGAATCGTCTCAAAATGCAGCCACTTCCGAGACAATTCATCCGTCCGGAGAACATGGAAAGAACAAAACCTCTGCTGCCTTGGAGCCTCCTTCCGAAGAATTGGCTGCAGCTGCAAAACGGCCTCCGAATGCAACCATCAGCACCACTGAGAGTTCACCCGGCGAAAAGCCAAGAGCAAAACCAGGACAGGCTGAGGGGGAAGGAGAAATGAGGGCACCGCCTAAGTCAGTTGAGCGGAATTCAACCCAAACCCCTGGTAACAGGGGCTGTGGGGCTGGCTGCCGAACATCAACCACCGCATCAGCTGCATTTTGTGGATCTGGTGATCTGACAGTAAGCCTTGGAATCATCATGGCCGTGGTCTTCTCTCTCCTGCTCTCCTTCTGACACTCATCTGACCCCCTTGGTTGATGTGGGGCTCCCAAACCATGAAGTCGGCTCACTCATGGATGTGGTAGGATTGCAGTAATGCTGAAAATACGCCTGGGACATTTCCTCCACTTCCAAACACTTAAGCCCCAAATATAGTGTGTGTTTGTGTGAAATAAATTCTATGTTTTTTGAACGAATCGCTCCGAGATCAGCCCTTTAAGCTCTCGGACTGTGTTACATTGATGAGACTGTGTTCCTCCTCGATTACCTTCCTCTCACCTCAAGACCTTGAAGACCTAGATTAACCCATCTAACTTTGCCGTTTCACCACCCAGCTGTTCCTGCGTTGGTCTTGCCTTATCGACTCCTTTTGTTGTTCAACCGCTGCAGTTCATGGGCCCTTATCAGGCTGCCCCAGACGGGCATCCCTCCCGTGACTTTCGTTTCTTTGTGCCCTGCAGCCTGAAACAAAACTGCCATGCCAGAACTGAGCAAGTGAAAAGCTTCCCTTTGCGCATATCTCGGTGCCCGGAGAAGTTTTTTTGCTCTGCCACCCCTGCTGAGGCCCCACGTGAGCCAGACATCTCATTTGGAATCAACCATTTGGGGGGCATTATTACCGAGACTGCAACAGGGGAGAGAAGGCTTAAATTTGCCTTCCCAATGCACCACGCTGACAGTGGCCACCATGAAGCCCAAGCAGGGCCGTCTCAAGCTGGTTGGGCGCCCGGGCACCCCCCGCCACCGAGACTACCCCTAGAGCCGGGCCTGAGCCCAAGTGTCGGAGCAGTTCATCGTAAGATTGTAGCATTGGAAGGCATCTCAACACACCGCACTCCCATCCAATTTGAATCCATACTGGGCCCTGCTTAGCTTTGCAAATGTGCTAGCGGTTTTCTTGCTGCGCCACTAGGAGTGGGGTGTTTGTTCAGGGACTGGGTGCAACAAGGCCCTGGGTCCAATTCCTTGAATCTCCATGTTTTGGAAGGGGGCCACAATTCAGGGGTAGCTGAGCAGGGAGTCCCATGGGGGAACATAGTGGTTTGTCTAGGGTTTCCACTAGGGGCGTTTCCAAGCCTGGAGATGCTGGGAATTGAACCGGCGAAGTTGTGTGTGCAGAGGGTTTGCTCTGCCACTGAGCTATGGCCTTTCAAAGGTTCAGCTCCCTCTTCCAGCTGAAATACGTAATGGTGGCGCAGTGCTGAAGACCCTGGAGAGCCAATACTGACTAGGCGAGGTGGGCCAGGGGCTCAGTGTGTGCTTATTTTAAAATAGCCCTGGATTCTACTTCTGAAAGTGAAGCAACTAGGGAATCATTTATATTGCCTTCCCAAGTGTTGCTTGGGAAGAAACCAAGTATTCAGTGTCATCAGCTCAGTCCTGGGAATAGATTCAGCAGGCACCCTCTGATTCACCTTTTGAAAACCTGCCCAAAAACCTTTCTATTCAGTCAGGCTTATGCAGGCAATGAAGAATGCATCTTTTCAAAATAGTTGGCTGATTTCTGTTATGTGTGTGATTGTTCATATGATTGTTGAAAATGACTGGGTTTTTTTTATGAATAGTGGAATCTATAGATATTAAATACAAATATATAAATATATAAGCAAATGAATAAATATTATTTGGGAAGTATAGAGGATATTGGGGGAGGATTTTCCTGATCGTTTGAGTTTGCTGTGTAATCATGGGATTGCATTTACTGTTCAAAGGATTTTGACATGTTGGTTTCCTCGGCTTTTACTGGGGAGGAGTTTTGTTCATACTGGGGGTGTTTGTTTTCTTTGAAACAATAATAAATTAAAATGATGATTTAAAAACATGATGTAAGGAGAAGAAGAACCAGACTGCAAATGTTCATATATTTTTATTTTCTTCTTGATTTTTTATTGTCACCCCCCCCCAGCTGTTTTCCTTGTTAAATTTGCAAATAAAAAATATTACAGTGGTACCTTGGTTCTCAAACTGAATCTGTTCCTGAAGTCTGTTCCAAAACGAAGGCATGCTTTCCCATAGAAAGTAATGCAAAACCGATTAATCCATTACAGACTTTTAAAAACAACCCCATAAACAGCAATTTAACATGAATCTTACTATCTAACGAGACCATTGATCCAAAAAAGAAAGCAACAATCAATGTACTGTACTATAAAATAAAATAAATAAAACAGTATTGTAGATTATAAAAAATAAAATTATTATTTTTTCTTACCTGCACTGATGATAGTCATTATTTGGATGGGAGGCTTTTATCCATTTCCGCAGTCACACAATCAATCAATCAATCAATCAATAGCTGAGCTGGGATCCACACAGTCACAAAAACAAATTAACTGAAACAGCCTCAAATCAAAAAACGCAAAATAAATAGCAAAAACAAAAGCACCAAATATAAGCTCCAAAGACACCATAGAACACTGCAATTGGAAACGGAAGGCTTGAATTACAATGGGGGGACGCAAATTAGTAGCACAACAGGAAACTCACCGGGGGGGGGGCACACATGCAAAACAGAGCACATTCCACAAAAAAAGTTTGAAAACTGGAACACCTACTTCCGGTTTTGCAGCGTTTGGGTTCCAAGTTCTTCTTTAACTAAGTAAGCTGTTCGAAAACCAAGGTACCACCGTATTAGATTAGACCAGCGTTTCTCAACCACTGTTCCGCGGCACACTAGTGTGCCGCGAGACGCTGGCTGGTGTGCCGCGACGTGCGGCGACGAGAAGGGCGATTTGCATTGTCACGTGCCTGGCGGCTGCCAATATACAGCACTAACCCGCTGGAAAGCAATATTTCTCCTCCTCTTTCCCAAAGCTCAGTGCAAACGAGCCTGGCAGCCGCCAATACACAGCGCTGACCCGCCGGAAAGCAATATTTGGCAAGTGTTTCTTACAGTCATAATTATAATATAGGGCGGCACAGAGTTAATTTTTTTAACTTTTTAAATGGTGGTGTGCCTCGTGATTTTTTTCACGGAACAAGTGTGCCATGGCCCCAAAAAGGTTGAGAAACACTGGATTAGACAAACAAGAACCAGGCTGCAGACATGGGCCAGGTCAGAAAGGGACCCAGTCTAATTACAAACCTAACTCCACTTACCTGGGAGTAAACTCCCTAGAGTGCAATGCACTTTCCTTCTCAGAAGACAAGGTTAGTCTGGTAGTCCTACATGCCAACACAAGATTTGCATACATCTGCCACAACACTGGTGGGTACAGAGACTGGGGAGGCAACAAAAACGTTTTGCTGCTTGAAATGGGCCTCTAGCCCTTGGGCCAACCATTTAAAACGGGGGTGGGGAGATGCTGTGCTTCTCCCAATGCTGTTGGACTCCAACTCCCATCAGCTCAGGCCAGAAGGGCAAGAGGAAAGGGATGATGGGAGTTATAGTGCTTTAAAACATCTCTTTTAATTCACCTTCATCTATTTCCCACCGTTTCATGGTGGCGTCTGAAGGAGATCACCTCACATTCCATGGCTAGGCCTGTCCTGGTCTTTTTATGTGTTTGTTTGTTATCATTTGTTTTATTTTTTTAAAGAATAGAAAATTCTCAGCAAATAAAAACTGAATGGTGAATGCTTTCTTCAGGCACTGGGCCGCATTCCCTTCCGGGCCACCTTCCCGAGGGCCATGTGGCAATTGTGGGTGGGGCCAGAGGCAAAAGGGGTGGGGCAACAAAGGTACAACCTACCTTCTTAGTGCAGGCGAGTTTCTGCACCTGCTCTCTCACACAACTCTCTTTATCCCCCATCAAGGGAGAGACAAGGCATTCTCAAAGTTTGAGGACATGCTCCAGTCAGACAAAAATATTCAGGGAGGATACAAAGCAGGACAAGTAAGAGATGGAATGGGAGAGTTCTGAGGGCCCTACAGGTATGGAGGGCCACATTTGGCACTCAGTTCTTAGGTTCCCCATCCTAGAATGATAGCAAGGGACACGCCAAGGCAATAATGAAAACATCCAATAAATGGTGACATACTGTCCAATTTTTTCAGGTCAAAAAGTGGGTTGTTCGTCTTCTGGGACGCGCTCCTGGTCCATGACCTGTGCTGTGATCTACCCCTGGAAAAGTGCTTCCCCTCCCCCCCCGGTCGTAATCACCCCCAAAAAATGCATTTTGGGGTGCCATGCAAGATTGTGGCCCTGAAAGAGCACTTTTTCGGGGCGTGATTTTGCTGTGAGATTGCACAGCGTCCCAGCACCCCAAATGCCCCTTGCGATCTCGCGTGAAAAAAATGGGATGCTCTGTTTTTCCCCGAGACACTGATGAACGGGAAGACTGAAGGAAGGGCAACAAAATAAGAAAAAATCCACCGGGGACATTAAAGCATCAATAAAATCTTTTAAAGCTTCCAGTGGGAGCTTTTCTGCAGTGCAAATTGCAGGTATGGGACTCCTCTCAGTCTGAACTGGAACCACGGCAGGGGCCAAGAGGCTTAAAGCACTTCCACCTTCCACCTCTGGATCCACCCACACTACAGCCCAGTCAATTTGTAAAAGAAAATGCTTATGTTCAAGGAGGGTCAATGTTGGGTGTAGCTCGCCCCTAAAGTGTTGAGCTTCAAGATTTTTGGTGGGCCTCAGCAGGCGACTGGCTCCATCCCCTGAGGGAGTGGGTGGGCACTAGGAATGCATTTATCTATTTCATTTACATATCAATTTCCCCCCATACTCAATATGTTCTGGCGGTTCCCTCGCTACGAGAAGCCAAGTTACAGGGAACCAGGCAGAGGGCCTTCTCGGTAGTGGCGCCCACCCTGTGGAATGCCCTCCCACCAGAGGTCAAATAGAATAACAATTACCAGACCTTTAGAAGGCATCTTAAGGCAGCCCTGTTTAGGGAAGCTTTTAATGTTTGATGGATTTCTGTATTTTAATATTTTGTTGGAAGCCGCCCAGAGTGGCTGGAGGAACCCGGCCAGATGGGTGGGGTATAAATAATAAATTATTATTATTATTATTATTATTATTATTATTATTATTATTATTATGGTTCTCCCCCTTTCCGTTTTATCCTGGCAACAGCCCTGTGCATTAGGTGAAGCTGAGAGACAGTGACCAGCCCAAGGCCACGCTTCACGGTCGAGCGGGGATTGGAACCCTGATCTCCCAGCTCCTAGTTTGATGCTCTAACCACTATACCACACTGACCCCTCTCCATTGCGGTTTGCCCAAAGATGGTGGAAGTGGAACCACCGAGACATTATCAGGTCTGAATGTTCTAGAGATGGGAGGAAGACTTAGAGAAGTCACACACCCACACCCACACATACCCCACCCAGTCCCACAGCAATAAGGGGAAGAGGTGCTGTAAGGGGGAGAGATTACAGAGAACCTCCCCCTCTCATCAGGAGCAGTTCATCCCCAAGCAGCCATGAAAGTGTGGGGTCTGAAGGGGCTAGTCAGGAAGTGGAGAGAGAGTGCCAGGTCTCCGGCAGCATGGGAGAGCCCCTGCTCCACAGGCGGGGAGAGAGAGAGAGGCGGAAAGGGGGCACAGGGAAAAGATGGAGCGTAGACCCTTTCCCCCCGGCACCAGAATTAAGGAGGAGGAGAAAGGGGAGGAGATTCACTGTCCCGAGGCTGTTATGTTGGTCAAAGTCGCGAAAAGGGACAGTGCCGGATTCTGAAACGGAATGAGAGGACATGAAACCGACAGCTCTCTACACTGTAAATAACGTGCACCAATAAAGAATCTGTTAAAGACAAGTATGTGGAAAGTCGTTACTCAAGAGTAGCCATAACAACCTCTGACAGGTGCAAAAGGAGATAAGCGCTTGCCAGCTTCAGGGAGCCTGTGGATGCCATACTGATATCTAGATGAATAAAAAGGAACGTTACTGCCCTAGTCTGAAAACCACCACCCACTTGCACAGCCAGTCTGCTTGCCTGGCAAGCCCATCAATCTCATTTTCCTCGGCCATTCTGTGGTTGCGCCTTCCTCTGCTGTAGGGTGCAGGAAGCGGAGCTGAGCAGGGGCTGATCGGGCTTGCTTACTGGAGAGGCAAGTGCGCTCTGCATGAGCTCTGAGGCACCCTTTCTTCACATTTGCCGCCCTGGCATTTTGTGTGGGAGGGTGGATAACTTTGGAGGTCCTTGGTTCCAAGAGCCTCTCGGTCCCCCCACATATCCCAATGTGGGCCAAAAAGGCCCCTCTCACACCCGCGATGCATTGCCAAGCTGACTACACCACTTCCTCTCTCTGTGTGCATTTAACGGTTGCTTCTTCTTTTTCAGTATTTCTCCACCGCCACCTCCTTCTCGGTTTCATTCACTCCTTCCTGCCTGGCCAAGCAGAAAATTGGCGAGGCAAAGGCAAAGCTGAGGCCTGCCCCACAAGAACCTTCCCTCAAAAGGTGGGACCAGCGTTGTGTGAAGCCTTCCTAAGCAAAAGGTAGAGGGGAGCAGGATGGGTGGAAATGGTTGTGGGGAAGGTGGGGTGGCGGCTGCGGAAATGAGAGGTGCATTGTTAAAGTGCGTTTGTTGTATCGTCCACCTGTCATCCCTCGAAGAAGTTCTGTGGGGCATCTATTTTATCTTCACAGCAGCCCTGTGAGGTAGGTTAGCGACTAGCTGAGGCGGGATTTGAACATGGCTCTAAATCAAACACTTTGTCTGCTAAGTAGTCTGCCCTGAGCTGGGATTAAGAGCTGAAAGTGCTGGAAGAACAGTGGAAAAGAGGCTGCTTTATGCAGAGAACCCAACATCTCGACCAAGCGGCAAAGTAGAGAAATCTGCTTCAGGCAGGACCATGATAGAGAGATGGGGAAAGACAGGAATTTGAATTTTTGAAGTGCCGGCCCTAACAGAAGGGAAGTGGTACTTCTGGGGCTCAGCTTCAGGCGGCAAAATGACTTGTGTTGGCACAGGAGTCTCCACAGGACTGCATTGTGAGGGCTAAATCAGGTTTCTGATTTCACCCTTATAATCTAGGCAGCTATATAGCTTTATAGTCTACAGCCACATTTTCCTTCCTGGGTGCTGGCCGCATTTCTTAAACTCTTCGCTGCTTGTGAATAACACATGCCGAAACATGGAAAGTCAGTGATAGTGAAGTCTTTTTCTATAGTGAAGTCTTTTTCTATAGTGATAAGTCACAGGTTCCATGCTGCGTGGATGAGTGAAAGTGCGCAGCCCTCATGTTTCCCCTACACCCGCCTTAGATTACGATATCTCACAGTAGATTCAGAAGAGACGCAGCGGAGGAGGCACAATGTACACACACTTGGCATCTCCTGTCTGAGCTTCCTACGCAGGAACTGACAGAGGATGGTCCATTGTGGTGAGATGTGGGGAATCCCCCTCCCAAAAACCGCAGGAAAAGCACTCAGAGAGGACAAGTTTCTTTCAGGGCAGCCTCTCATGGCACTTCTCTGGCCCCTCAGGGGATGGGATGAGGTAGAAATTCAGATTTATTTGCATTCTAATGAGAAACTTCCTAATCCAGGCTTCTCAAGCCAATGCACAATGAATTATCCTTTGGAATTTGCACCTTTCCGGATTTTGCAATGTAGATCTCCAAACCTAGAAGGTGTGCAAAAATCCATATGTTAGTGCTTCTCCAATTTTCCACCTCCCACATGAATTGTTGAGGGTCTTGACAGACCCCTTGGTTATTTTTTCCCCCTGCCTGCTGTAGCAATTGCAATGCACCATGTTAGACGCTGCATTTTTGTTGCTGCTTTTATTTGTTATACTGTACTTGTTTGTACAGTACTGCACTTTAAATTCCATAGGATTTGATAGACTTCAGAGTGCAAGTGTCCTTTGTGGAGATGCCACAGACCATCTGAATGAAGCTTATGAGCCACTGGTAGTCCGCAAGCACAATTTGGGAACCCTGTGTTAGCATACAGTAGGCATAAAAATGCATATGTTAGCAAATATAATGTAGAAAAATCCATTGTATTATGGGAAACCGCTTACAAAAAAAATGTGGGTTTTTGGAGAGGATTTTGCACTAAAAAAACCTGAGGAATTTTCACGAGCATTTTTTTAAAAAACAGATTGCAATTTGCTGTGGGAATGCAAAGATGTTAATTTAAGACTGGGAAACTGAGAGAAATTGAAATGGGCAGCTATAATCATCCTTTATCCTCAGGGTGGAGGATAAACTGCTCTAGAAGGAATATTATACCAGGATCTTTCCCTGACTTGGAGCCTGCCCTCTTAGAAAGACACCAAGGGAAACACATGAAATGGGTGTCCAAATGGCACTGCAATATTTTTTAGAGGGTTGGGCCTAGCAATGCTTCAGGCAGAGAACTCTCTTGGGCTGGCCGCTGGAACAACACTGATCCTTCGACTTTCTTGCTTGCTTGCTTCTATTTCTATTAATTATGGCAGTATGAGAAAAACACTAGAAAGAGAAGCATCAGGCTGTGGCAGGAAGAGGGAGCGGCCCTTTCCATCCACCCATCTTACACAACTGCCACCTGGCCCCTCCTCTCCCCAGGTTCTCTCAGTGGTCAGCCATTTTGTGGGGCCCCTTCCATTGGCCTCATTTGACCCATTTTTGTTTTATGCTCCTTCCATGAGGCACATTGTGGTTTCCTGTGAAAGGCAGGATAGAAATATAATAAACGTACACAACGCACACAGCAGCACACAGGCACCATTTCTACCCAATTATCTCATTAAGAGAATGTTTCAGTGTCAGACAAGGATACCTAAAGGGCTGTCTCCTTTCGTAGGAGCCTGGCAGCTTGTTAAGATGAAGGAAACGTTCAAGGGTGCAGGGTGACAAAAAAAACCAGGAGCCTCTGAATTTACAAGTAGTTCTCTAATGGCCATAATTACTGTGGTGCCAAGTTGGTTGGCAAGGATATTTGCACTGGGCACATGACTTGGTACGTGAGGGAAATTCTTCAGCTGCAAGTGGCAGCAGGTAGGGCCTTGGGCAGTGCTAGTTTAAGGTTTCAGAGCAGGCCTTGGCCAAGATGTCCCTCAGTGGGCTTCAGCTTCCACTGCATCACCCAGCTCCCTCAGCAATACCACTTGCCCTTGAAGTATTCCCTCAAATACTATGTCATGTGCTCTATCATAACTTTCCAGGCTGCACCCTTGGATGTTTCTTTCTGGAAAGCCTAGCCTGAGTCTTCCCTGTTGATATGGAAGAGCAGCCAGGTTCCCATGAGAGGAAACGGTCCCTTGTCTGAAGAAATTTCTTCATAGCCACCACCAGTTGCCAGCTTCCTATTCAACAGGCACACATATACACACATATTCCTAATCCCAGCTCTGGGGCACGGTGGAGGTATCAGAAGTTGATATTGCATACCCCACAAGTGTCCCAGGGGAAAATGGGGCATCCTTTTTTTATCGCAAGAGAACAGTGGCCATTTGGGTTGCTGTGATCTTGCATGGTTTTGTGGCGCAATCCCCCCCACCCCCAGAAAAGCACTTTCTTCAGAACGTGATCTCACAAGGTATCCCCAAGCACTCATTTTTGGGTGCCTTGCCCAAATGAGTGCTCTTTTTTTGGAGGGGGGTGTTATGTATTAGTGTATATAGTTTTCCCTCAGGTCCTCAGGTCCTTGTCAGTTGTTTTAGGAGGGAACTTTAGCAGGGAACTTTAGGAGGGAACTTTGAATTATGTTTGATACATTGTTTGAGCCAGCCTCTATAAAAGCAGGCCGGCTCAGCAATGCAGTTCAGTTCTGTTCCATCTTCCAAATAAAGTGCTGCTTTGGAGAGATTGCTGTGTCGTCTGCTATGCTTACCCACAATTTAATACTGGCGACGAAGGGGCATGGTGCAAAATCATGCAAGATCATAGCAACCCAAATGACCATGAGGTTCTCATGATAAAAAATGGGGAAATGCAGCCCAGGAAGATGGCGTCCTGGATTTTGGCTTCAAGGTCTTGGAGGGTATGGTATGGCTGAGCAGGTGTCACGGCCCATTCCTGACCAGGGGACTAACCGCCAGCCCTGGCTGCCACCGCCTTTTGCTAACCTTCACTGAGCGAGTGAGGAAAATGTGACAAGTGAGCTGAAGGAGTCGCAGTCTCTGCTAGCCTCTCCTTCTGGGTGGGCATGAGGACTGGGCCATTTGCTTGCTGTCTTCCTCAGCATCCAGCCAGCATGGGATTTCGGCAGGTTTTGGGTTGACTCCTACTGTCCTTCTTACAATGGTATCCCACCTTTCTCTTCTTATGGAACTCAAGGCAGTGTACATGTAAGTTCTCAGCTGGTCTCCCATCCAGGCACCGATCAGCATTGAGCCTTCTTTGCATCCATAAGGGAGTAGACTCATGTGCCTTTGGCGCACCAAGAGCGGGACTTTGCTCTTTCAAATTTCAGTGGCATCCTTTGCAAGCCAAAATTTGACAGCCCCACCTCTCGCCTTCCATTCTGCTCGATTTGCTATATCACAGCTAAACCGCTCCCTATACTCAGCGCCCACTGCCTCTGACCACACCCACTGGATTGGGAAGGAATGGTGGGTATATCTGCCCATTTTCAGTTTCTCTCCATTTCTCATATCTTCAACTCTTCACATTTCCACATCAACTGACAATTTTTAAAAAAGAGTGTGGGTGAAAATTTCAGTGCCCATTTCTCCTAATATACATATTTTTATTTTTATTTTTGCATGCAATTGTGCCTAGTCTACACATTTTTGCAAAGCAATTTCCCCCAATAGAATGCATTTTTGTACAATATTTTCACCCACATGTGCATTTTTTGTGTGCACACTTTGTTGCATTTCTGTACATGTGACTCAGCTGGAGAACCATGCTGCAAAAGTGGCGAGCTGCAAAGGACGGCTGTGTTTTAGTTCATGTATTGTTTCAGAAAGTGCGGATTAGGTAGGCTCGCCTTTAAATGAGGGCAGGATTGAATGGTTCCTCCTTCCCCCTAGTTACCCGTTAGTACTGGATGGCGAGGTGGCGTTGTGAGCGGTTAGCTCTGCCGCTCGTACTACAGGCCACTTCCGTCGGCAAAATGAGTTATTCTTCCTGAGTGGAAAATCCTGGGTGTGGCCCTGCTGGTTGGGGAGATTTTGTCCCTCCAAACCATTGAGTTGGGCAGCCCTCACCAGCTAGGCCACAGCTCTGATGTCCACCAATTTGGATAGCTTTAAAAGAAAATTAAACCCATTCATGAAGGCAAGGCTATCAATGACTAGTTATGGTGGTGACTCTGTTCTGTTGGAGGCAGTAATGCTGCTGAATCCCAGTTGCTGGAAACTGCAGGAGGGGGGAGTAGAGGTGTTGTACTCTGACTGCTAGTGAGAACAGGATGCTGGATTAGATGGGCCACTGGCCTGATCCAGCAAGTTCTTACCCCGAAAGAGCCCAGGCATGATATAACTCTGAAAAATGCATAAGCACAAATGAGATTCCAAAGGTGGCAACTCCATTCTAGACTCTTCTCTGGTTCCCCCCACCCCACCCCAATATATATACAGAGCCTCTCTCCAGGTCCCGAACAACGCCTGGTCTGATAGGGCTCATCTTTCATTGCAGCTCCTGGCATCTTTAGCTCTACCGCTGAGCTCTGAGCCATCACTCATGCAATCTACAGCTTCTGAAATGTTAAAAAAAAAAATGCTCGTGTCTATAATGCATTCAAATTAAAACCACAGAGGAAATCTGGAGCATGGAATCCTGTTCGTTTGTGGTCTTCCTCACTTGTCTTTCTCAACTATCGGCTCGTTCCACACCTTCCTCTTCCGATCCCTGCTTCCTTCCCCCCCCCCAAACCTCATCAGCCTTGCTCCCCGCCCTTTCCTGCTCTTTCAGTTCTTCCTAGTTTAATTTGATTTGGGGGTAAGACTTGAGAAGGCTGCAGAAATAAACTGGTCCTGTCTCCCACTTTACAGAGGACAGCAGCCCTTTGTTTGAATGGCACCTCTGTAGGAAGGCGTGTCCCGTCCAAGTGGCACAGTGAGCTAATTCGAATCTAGACCCTGAACCCTAATAGTCTTAAAAGAGATCCCTTCAATCGGGTGGGGAACCACCAGCCCATGGGCCAAACCTGACCTGCCACAGGTCCCAATTTGGCCCATGAGAGTTGTTTCCCCCCCAAACGATGCCCAGATGTGACTTCACAGTAACTACTGGAAGCTTAAAGGAAAGTCCCGCTTGTTCCTTTGCAAGCAAGATGTGCTCCTGTGTCTTGTTCTGGAAGCATTTTGTGAACATGGGCTGTGCAAAGGAGTTCTCCTCCATGTTGTTGATACCTGCAAAATCTGAGCTATCTCCACCTCTACTAGCTGATTTTTTTTTGGGGGGGGGAGATACTTTTCCAGCCCTATGTTCAGTACTTCCCAAAGGGTCAAGCACTCCACACTGGGCATTAGATATAGGACACAATATAGATTTAAACCTCTGGGAGAAACTCTGGAAAAGAGATTAGAAATTGATTGTGTGTTCTTTTCTGAAAGAGAACTATTTGAAAATGATTCATAGATGGTATTTAACTCCGAGTAGGATGGCTAAGATGTATCAAGCTGAATCAGATACGTGTTGGAAATGTAAAGAAATGAGAAGAACTTTTTTCATATGTGGTGGACATGCAGAAAGGTAAAAGAATACTGGGAAATGATTTATAATGAGTTGAAAAAAATGTTTAAGTTTTCCTTCTCCAAAAAACCAGAGTCCTTTTTGTTGGGAATAACCCGAACAGAATTTCCCAGGTGCCAGAAGTTTATTGATGTATGCAACAACAGTGTGTTCAGTTAGCCCAAGAATGGAAAGTGAGCGAGGTCCCATGTAAAGAGGATTGCCAACTTAAGATGTTAGAACTTGCAGGCTTAACACACAGAATAAGAGAACAAGAAGAACGTATATTTAAAGAAGAGTGGAACATATTTATTGAATATATGGAAAATACGGTAATTGTACTTAGCTGAAAACGCTGGCAGCATTCAACAGAGTTAACATTTGAATGGTGTAAAAGTGGAAAATTGTTTTGAATGGTTATAGTAAAATATGCAGGAATGTATGCTATGCAATATGAACCATGGAAGGAGAAAAAGGGAAGTCACTGGATATTTTAAAGTTTGTAAAACGTTTATTTGGAAATGTAAGAAACTGAAAACTCAATAAAAATTATTTATTGGAAAAAATAAACAAAGGGTCAAGCACCCAACAGTCAAGCTGGCCGCCGGGCGCTTGGGAACCTCACACAAGAGATTTTGACAGGTGGGAGGGACAACCTGCCTGTCAATCACATGAAACCTCAGTGATGTCACATGATTGACAAATGGGCTGCCCTGCCCACCTGTCGACATTGGGCTGTGTTTCTCCACCCCTGCTTAACTGGCCGTGGATCATGAAACACACAATTAACATTTCTCTTCTCTTCTCAGCCCCTCCCCATCATTAATTCTAAATTTTCAGCTATGCATATTAATTATATGTGCCATCGTTTGTTAACTTTTTTTGAATGATGCAGTTCCTCCTTTTCTGGTGATGCATCATTTGCTGCCCTCCTGCAGATGTATGTGGATTTCAGACATGAGAAATGTGTCTGCTTGGTACTCCTGCCTTATGGTAATCCTTTCTAGAACGGCTGTAGGCAATTCTGCCCTCACCCAATCCCCAGGCACAAAATAGTGAGTGCTCCTGTCCACCATATTCCTTAGGAATTCCTCTTGATTGGAGCCCCCCCCTTTTTTTTACGTTCTCATGCATCTCACTTGAAAATACTGCTGGTTCATTTGTTGTCTAGTTTAAAAGAGAATTCACAGATGCCAAGATCCATGTTTGGCACAAGTAGAGATTTGAAATTTTAAACCCAAGCAGAGATTTGAAATTTTAAAAATACACAGCAAAGCATGGAAATAAAGGCTGTTGGATCTTTGAAATATCCCCTTCCAAGATGCTTCCCAAGTCCTCCTCTTCCCTTAGCACAGAAAGAAATTACATGTTTGGGAAGTTAAATATGGTTTACATACTAAACCTTCAAAGATCAGATTCATGTGCTTTCCCATACAGGAGTCAGAAAAAGACAGGCAGTAAAACTAAGGTTCCAAAGTGGTGGATGCATAGCTGTCAAGTTCTCCCTTTTCTTGCGAGGAAGCCTATTCAGCATAAGGGAATTTCCCTTTAAAAAAAGGGAGAACTTGACAGCTATGGTGAATGTTTATTTGCCTAGAAACACAAGGACAGTTTGCAGAAAGCCATGAAGCTAAGCGGGAGCAACCAGCTTAGCCTCCTTGCTTGCAGGAGTGCAAAGGGTGTAATGGGAAGAACAAGGCTTGATAACCCTTTCTCCCAAGATGAGGGAGAATGACCTAAGCCTGGCAGGACAGCTTACTCTGTGGTCTTAACCCCTTCATGCATTAATTAGAGTTAAGCTAGGAGAAGGGGGCGACAGAGGATGAGATGGTTGGACAGTGTTCTCGAAGCTACGAACATGAGTTTGACCAAACTGCGGGAGGCAGTGGAAGACAGGAGTGCCTGGCGTGCTATGGTCCATGGGGTCACGAAGAGTCGGACACGACTAAACGACTAAACAACAACATGTTGGTTATATGGGACTGAGTATCCCACAAATACATCCTTTTATGGCTTCTGTCCTAGATTTGCATACATCTTTCTTTCTTTCTTTCTTTCTTTCTTTCTTTCTTTCTTTCTTTCTTTCTTGCTTGCTTGCTTGCTTGCTTGCTTGCTTGCTTGCTTGCTTTTTCTCTCTTATCCAGCATATATCATGTTCATTTCAAAGCAGCTGGGGAAGGTTGATAGCACAGTGGTTAGAGCATCTGCTTTGAGTGCAGAATGTCCAGGGTTTAACCCCCAGGGCTGGGGAAAAGATCCCTGTCTGAAATCCCGGAGAGCCATTAGCAGTGAGTGGGGAGAGCACTGAGTTAGATGGACCAAGTGGTTTGACTGCATATAAGACAGCTTCCTTTTATGTTACTAGCGAACAACATTTACATTAAAGCAATACAAATCAATTCACCAAATAAAACTAGTTTGCAAAACTAGAGAAAGGGTGCGGTCAGCTCCAGACCTTGTTAAACGCTGGAAAGGAATTTTTCTCTGGGATGCCCTGAGCCAGGCGCCAAACAAGACACAATGGCCTAGGAGATGTCCATGATGTGTAGCTCCACATGATCTGAGCACGAAGTTCCCAACCCATCAGAAGGATTCACGTGTCCCTAATTTAAAAATCCCAGGTGCTGAGATATCCTCTTACTCCTCTCTCCTTTCAGTGCAATCTTCCAGGAAAAAATGTTTTTAAAAAAACTTTTCACATTTTGTTCTCAGGTTGCTGTTCCGTGTTGCTCCGCTACATATCACTAGCCAAGCAGGCCCTGCCCTCTTGAGTTCTGCCACCATGGAAACGCGATCCCTTCTCAGGCAAATAATTGGCTACGGCATGCCCTTTGGCATCCTTATTCTTTTGACCGTGGCTGCACAGGTTGATGGGCAAGTTTCTGCTACTTCAAACACACGGCCTGTGGGGAGCACCTCCTTTACCCCCACGCCAGGTCTCACATCTGAAAGGGTGAGCACAGAGCTTGCAACCTCACCCTCTCCAGCCAAGCCTTCTGCTCTCCCCTTGTCTCAGTCCACTGCTGCAGCTAAAAAAACGTCTCTAAAAGCAACCACTGCAGAGGCTACTCTCCAAGATAGCAGCACAGATGAAGATGACCATAGATCAAGCATCCATCCCTCTACCACAGAAACAGCTGTTGTGGGACAAAAAATTGCAGTCAGCCCTACCACAGAAGCAGCTGTTGTGGGACAAAAAATTGCGACCAGCCCTACCACAGAAGCAGCTGTTGTGGGACAAAAATTTGCGACCAGCCCTACCACAGAAGCAGCTGTTGTGGGACAAAAATTTGCGACCAGCCCTACCATGGAAGCAGCTGTTGTGGGACAAAAATCTGGTACAACCAGTGGCATGGCGAACCCTCTCAATACAACAACAGCCCCTCTCAAGACGTCCGTTGGAAGTTCACTCGGCCTCAAACCAAGGTCAAATTCAAAACAGACTACCAAGGGTGAAGCACGTCCAAGTCCGACACCAAAACAAGATGTGTTAGATGACACCAAAACGACTGACAACCGCACCCTTCGGCCTGCTCAGCGGCCCCCAACCACGACAGCTGTCCCCCAAACACCAGGCACTGCCCGTGTCCCAAGAGCAAGCCCTGAGGAGAAGAAGAACCACACTGGAATAATTGTGGCCGCTGTCCTCTGTGCCCTTCTGCTCCTGATCGTCTTGATTGCTGTCCTCCTTTGCAGGCGAAGGCGCCGCTCTGGCTCAACCAGCTTCAATGAAAGGTGGGCAGGACAGGCAGCGCTGCCAGACGACTTGGCCTTGGACCGGGATGTCGAGCAAGGGGCAGCGCCTGCAAAGGAGGAGGAGACCAAGCGCAACACACTCATCACGTTCTCCGGCAAGCGTCAGTCGAGGGTGCCTTCAGTAGCCATGGAGGAAATAGGCGAGAAAGGAGAGAGAGAGGAGAACCAGAAACTGCTTTGTAGAGATGCTGGCGGAGGCTCCAGCCCAGAGGCTTCTGGGCAGGCAAATGGTAAACTCCCAGAATCCACCATGCAGTCCTCTCAGGAGATCGTGTTATCTCCACCCCCAGCTAACCAGGAGTAGCCTCTTCCGCAATGACCAATGGAGGACACACTTCTTACTGTATGCCCCTTTCTACCCCCCTTCAAGTAGATTAGGACACTCCATTGGCCCTCTCCCCGGTCCGTTAGGAGCTGGTGGAAGGGCAGAGGAGCCCAAGAGAGAAACGCTTGCATCACCAGTGTTTCCGACCACATCCTTTTTCCTGTTTGTATGGTATCTGCAAGGTAGAGACAGTGATCTTAAACCAGGAGTCCTGGTTTCCCAGCCACCTTTGCCTTAGTCTCACCAAACCTCTTTTTCCTTCTAGAAGACAAGGGGTTTGAGCTGTTGCTTTTTCGCAGCTTGGTGTGGTTGTGCAGGTGGAAAATCCAGGGCTACAAAGAGGAGGGAGGTTGTGCTGGAGAAACAAGGGCCTTCTATTTGTAGCAGAAAGTCTTGGTCGCCATTTTCAGAAAGAGGGTAAATTGACGACGTCAAATTTGCTGCAATTTTCCACCACGTCGAAAATAGTTGTGGGCGATGAGCCCTATTATCAGAACCAGTTTGCGGGGGACTTTTAGCGCAGAAGTGCGAATAGGCTAACCAGATATCCCAACCCTATTCTTTAAATCTATATAGGCCAGTGGACATATGGACACTCTTCTTATTTACCGTAATTCAGGTATCATCCCAAATCTTTCCAACCAGACAGCTTACTGCTTTGTATCATATCAAAAGTACATCTTTTCAAGCAGCCAGTGAACGAACCCTTATTAGCCAATTCTCCAGGATCTGTTCCAGGGTAAGCAGAGTATAGATGCTTGTAATTTAAAGTAGACCACAGATAGGAGGAGTGTAGCCAGACTGATGGGCAATATTTATTTCTGGATAACCATTACAGTTAAGTGGGTTTACAACATTACAGATTGTTGCCTCTTTGGACCAATTATCAAGGCATTGGAGAGAGTTCTCCGTGATTTATTTAACCAGGAGTTGAGGATTCTAACTCATTTGGAGTGTGAGGCAACAATTTCCTGAGAGGTAGCAGCAAAAACAACAAAGAGGCTTAAGGCACCATAGAGACAAATGAATTAATAACTTGAATCCTCTTTATCTGATGAAGTGGCTTCTAATCCACAAATACTTATGCCACATACAAAATTTGTTTGCCTAAGATGAAAGAAGCTACACTGTTGTTTTGGCTGAGATAATATGTGGTAATCATCTCATACTTATTAGTACCAAATTGTTAACGATACTTTTGTGAATAGGCACTTAGGGAAACCAAACCAAAGAATCTCCAAAAGTTTTTTATTGCTTTTCTGAAAGCCAGTGTTAGGGCACCACCACAAGACAGATGCTTTAAAATCCTCACAGAATTACAGGTTCCAAAGTTCATTGGAGGAGAAAACATGGCAATTATCCCGGTTTTGCTCCAATTTAAATTTCTGCTGCAGGTCATAATCTGCAACAGTGTTCGCCCGCACAAGCCCCAATGAAATAAATAGGAAGAGCTGTGCAAGAGGCCATCTGCCATTTTCCCAACTTGGCTCTCCTCCATTCACCCTCTTGATAACCCTGTGTAGTGTTCACTTTATATTCAATTGCTGTTTGCATCAATTTGTTGTGTTTCCCCCCACAGATTTATTTTGTGTGTGTTGCCATATCAAAATATATCAATAAAGAAGTTTTACTTTGGTTTAATTTTTTGGAGCGTGGTTTGGAACGATGTCGAAACCCACTATTTTCAATCAGTTCCGAGTGACACGCAGTAGACCCATCTTTTTATATTGTATAATACTAAAATTCAGTTTATTGATATTGAATACAATCAAACAATGGTTTTAAGCATTCATATCCTGACGATTTGAACCTTTCAAATCTTGCCAAGGAAGGTGCAAAAGTGATTTAATGAAAGCTCTTCATCTCAAAGAAAACAAAGGCGGCGTTCAGAACGCGGGAATGAATTGCTCTAATTTCTGCTCGTGGTGTTTTTGTCTTGCATACAGTTAGTTTGCAGGATCCCTATGCCAGGACTCCTGGGCTCTCCTTAATAGAAACTGGTTGTTCACCTGTATGGGTAAACAGGAGAAGGCATTAGGGGCCTAAATCAACCCTGGGGTTGATTTGCCCGCTCTTATTACAGGCTGGGGTGGGGCACAGTTTCAGGGTGGCGGTTGTATGTACTTCTTACCTCTTGACTGTGCTTTCAAAGGAGTTGTAACTCGTCCCTTTTGCTCAAAGTTGGTTAGAGGCTAATTAAACTAATGAGCGTGCTGTGGTTTAAAAAGAAATGAAATTATCCTTCCTTCTGTGTGTATGCATTCATTCTGCTCCTTCATCTGAACTTCATCCAAATTACATTCCTTTGATTCCAGATCTTAAGGGATTTCTTGAAGTCATTATAGCTAACTTGCTGCGGGGAAATGGCTCAGGAAGCATCTTGCTTTATTCTCTCCTCCCCCCCCCCGCCCCATTTTTTAATCTTGCTTCATAAACAGCAGTGTGACAATCCAAATTAGCATTCACCCGGCCCATATAACAACCTTTAATTTTATAGCACTCTCATCTACCACAAAAATCTCTCTCGACTAATTGGTACTCCCCATTCGCAGAACCAGCGTGAGCTGTCACAAATAAGCACTGCACTGAAATGGCACATTTAAAAAAAAAAGGAAAGGAAGTAAAATAAATACATTGCTAGCACTCTTTACCAGTAGCGCAAGAAAATCAAGCAAAGTCTAAACTTTGCAAAGATCTTTCCAACAACAGAAGTGGGCAGGCGAAGCGCCGGCCTACAATGGTGCCCATGCGAGAGGTGCCAGAACTGCGCTCCCGTATGCTCCGGCTGATAACCCCCCCACTGCAATTTTCAGAGCAATAATAATAATAATAATAATATAATAATAATAATAATTTATTATTTATACCCTGCCCATCTGGCTGGGTTTCCCCAGCCACTCTGGGCGGCTTCCAACCGAATATTAAAAACAGTACAGCATCAAACATTTAAAACTTCCCTAAACAGCAAATTAACAACCAATCCCTCTTCATTGGGAACTCTGGGAATTGTAGCTTTGGGGTGGGAATACAGGTCTCCCAACAACCCTTAGCACCTTCAACAAACTACAGTTCCCAGAATCCTCCTTTTGATTTTTCCTGAGAGGGGACTTCTTTTTGTATGGAGGAACGTTCAGTTCTGATGCGAGCCTGTGACCCGAGGCTTGACGTGGTTGTCTGGGCCTCTCGCCACCCTTCTCACACCCCCACTTCAGGCCGTCTGTTGCTGCTGTTGTCGTCCTCCTCCTTCTCCTCCGTCTCCTCCGAGCACACTTCTTCGTGGCTTTCCTCTTCCTTCTCCCCGCACATTCTCTGGCAGCTCTCGTTCCAGCACATCCGCAGGTGGAAGTAGCCGGCGCAGGTGATGATGAAAAGGACGGAGGTGAAGACCAGCCCCCACAGCGCCACCCGCTTCTCAGCCCTGCCCCTCACAGCACACTCAATCCTCTGCTGGCACCTGGCACTCGACGGGGTGCATATCCAATACGCACCCAAAAGCCTGGGCATCTGGAAGATGAAGATGACACAGAGGAAAGAGATCTCCAAGGCAAGGATAAGTCCCACCCAGATATCAAAGAGGGGGACACCACAGATGTTAGTGATCCTGGGCCTCTTCTTCCGCCTAGAAGAAGATTCTCTGTGTCGGTCGTCGTGGTGGGCAGCTTCACCCGGCGGGGTCGCGTGACATGGCTCAGCCTCGGTGCATGTGCAGGCCGTGTCTCCATGGTAACACAGCATCGGCCTGGCAGCCGTGCCTGGTCCAGCCATGACCTTTGCCTGGCCAACGGGCTTGCAGTGGGAGTCTCCAGCCATCCACGGCTGGTTGCACACATTGCTTCCAAAGTCCCCATCACTCCTGCCTGTGGCGTCAAAGGTTACATGGCGCTGGACGTGCACCTTACACCCCTGAGCCGGCCTGCGTTTGATGGCCATGTTTGCTTTTTCTTCTACCCTGGGATGGGCGGGGACGTAGCCCATGCTGCCTTCAGTGTCTGACTTACATTTGGTGGCCGTGCTGTATTTGCCACCTTCACGAATACCTTGGCCGATGTATCTTTTAGGTATGCCCATTGCATACCCGTCATTAGCCAAACCACCCGAGTCTTGAGGGTCGGTATATCTCCAATGGAGGGGCTCTCTGTGCTCGTCCCCTGACCAACACTGAGGGGGCATTTTGCCTATGTAAGGTGAGCCGCTAAGGGAGGCCGGGGTGCTCTTGGTGGCCACGTGGCACTGCTCCTTTTCGCCGCAATAGGATGCCGCAGTGGTTTGCCGCATGTGGCCTTGATGTGCGGCCATCTTGTCCGGCCTAGTGTCTGTTGGACCATAGCTCACACTGGGGCCATACCCCTCGGCCATGGGGGCCGCATGCCCCCCGTGCCAATCATTCCAGTGGGTATAGTAAGGATGGTGGGCAGGGTGGAGATTGTGGTGGAATTCGTGGCCATAGTGCCTAGTGAGACCACCGCGCCCAACGTTGTAGATTGTGGATATGTCAGGGGCGCCAGTGTGGGATGCTGTGGCAACAATGGACAAGCCTTCCCTTCTATCCCTATCCTCTTTCTCTCTCTTCTTCTTCTTCTTCTTCTTCTCCTTGGGGGTGGTGAGCCGCAGGAGCCCTACAAGAAGGATCAACGCGATGAATACCAGCGCCCACGTCGCTCCGATGGAGACGGGGAAATGTTGGTCGAAGCACAGGGCTGTGCAGAACTCTCGCGACAGGTCGCGGTCGGGCTCGACGATACTGCAGCTGGTGTCGTCTTTGATCCTGTCCCAGGGGCCGTTGGCGAAGAAGATGGCCATGATGCGGAGGCCCAGCAGGAAGTACCATGGGTTCAAGCCCTCGCAGTCGAGTGCACCGGAGAGGGAGGACAGCAATGGCCGAAAGAGATGGATAAGACCTGAGAGGATGATGGACATCTGTGGAGAGACAGGGGTAGGGGTGGGAAAGGGGAGGTTAGGGCTCAGGCAGAAACCTGCATTGGAATTCTACCCAGGGCCAGCACCTGGATTTGGTACCACTGGGCATTAACTGAGCTACACTCCACAACAAGGGCCCCACTGCCGACCCTCAGAGCCTTTAGCCCCCTCCTTGCCCTCACTTCCTGTTCATCTGTCCTATGCAAGCAACCACACAAGCGAAGAGAGGAAATGGCTGTCTATACCTGCCTTGCCCTCTCCTTCTGGGTGTTAGCCACATTGGGCTCATCACAAAAAAAAATGGGGAGAATGCACTGTGACATAGAGAAGATGGACTTGTTCGGGGAGCGATGCCCATGGAAGGCCTCCTGCCTCCCCCACACCGAATCTAGTCAGTGTGTTTGCGTTATTTGGGGTGAGCCTGAGCCAAACTGGGCTGTGGGGCGAAGGGGGAAAGCACAGAATTCTCTTCCTCGGCTTCCAGGATGATTTGAGGACACAGGAAGAGCCCCAGTAGATCAGGCCAAAGGCCCATCTAGTCCTGCAGCTGTCAGGCTTTGGGGAATCGGCTTCCTCCACCATGGCTGTAAATGAGCAGATCAAGCGAAAGGAGTTCTTACCAGTTAGTTTCTTTAATAAACACAGCGAAGGACAAAAGAAAGCATCTACCCAGAATGGAGGTGCTCCCAAATAAGGGTCACTCCCCCCTCCGTCCCTAATTAATCTACGTCACTCCTACATCTTGTATTCTGGGCCTGTAGCCTCTGTGCTTTCTGTTCTGACATTTTCTGAGTTCTCTGTGAATTTGGAGATGGGGGGTGGATACTATCCAGAGACTGTGAATCTGTTAACTCTCTCTCTCTTCGTGTTTCTTCTGCTAGCTGTTCCCCATCCAGTATTTGCCAGCTTCTGCCTTCTGAACTATGCCCCTCTGCAAACCACTGTTCTAAATCTATACTGTCCTCCTGCTCCTGGGAAGATTCAGGAGCAGAGCAGGGAGGAGGAGGTGGCTCCCACCATTCCTCCTCATTGCAGCCCTCCGCAGCACGGTCCCTGACAGCTGCCTGGTCTCACAGTGGCCACACAGGACCTGGCGCAACAACACTTTCCTAATATCACACCCTCCAACATTCCTCAGATGAAAATGGACATTCCTCACTCCCTACCAACTGACCCTGCGCAACACCCCCTCTTTTTTTTTGTCCCCGTCCCGAAGAGAATTTCCTTTCAGAAGTGACACCACCATGACACCAACGGGGCACAGCACAGGCGCCCTCCACCGTCCTGAGAAAACCCCTTAATCCTGGTTTTATTTTAGTTTATTCTTTGGTAGATTTACAAAAAGAAAAACACACACCAATAAATAAATTTTAGAAAGGGGTGAGATTAGATGCAGATGCACAAAGCATTTTTTATATTAAAAAAAATCAAATCAAGATTCTTCACACTCCGCTCCGTTCGCCCCTGGCTGTCACGCAAGGCTGGGCTTTGGCGGTAGCGGCAGCCTCTCCTCCTCTTCACCTGCTCTCCAGCAGCGGCTACAAGCTGCCGAAGGAAGGCTGGCAAGCAGTGGCCAGCTCATTCTCCCCCCCTGAGCTCAACGCTGGTGGGGCAAATAAGGACATTGCAGTATCAAATGAAAAACCGGGGTGGCTTTTGTAATTCCAGGACTGTCCCTGGAAAATCAGGACACTTTGTATGCAATTTCTGATTCCCAGGAACTGGTACTCAGAGGCTTATTGCCTCTGACACTGGCTTGTTGTCATTGATAGGCTTATCCTACATGCAACCCAATTTGCTCGTGCGGAGGTTAGATGACTTGCCTCAAGCAGGAGTTATGCCACACTTTCCAAAGCATTTCCCCAATGCTTTCCTTGTCGGAAAAAAATCCAAACATTTCAGAAAGTGGTTTGTTGTGCAAGGCCTCCTGACCAACTGCAATTGGGCAACCTTAACTGGCAGGTATGTGATCGAATCCCAACCGAAAACTGTGGCGGTCTGGAAGTGCCCTGTTTAAGCCTTACCTGCCAGGTTTGCTAACGCCTGGCTTTCTGTCTCCAGCCTTCTGTTCCTTTCCAGAGTGAAACCTCAGTAAACAACCCAGGCTTGGGGAAACCTTCTCTGAAGCATGCCAGCCCCATAATCCTGCAGTGATTCAAGCTTGATAACCTCTGGTCCAGCCAGCACTGGACTTCCCTTCCTCCCCTCTTCCGCATTTCCATTTCCTTTTGACTTTCACGGTCATCCTCTTTTGTCCACTCTTTTCTTCATGCCTGTTCCCTCATCAGTTTCTTTCCTTCTGTCTCCTTCTCCCCTGTTATGTACTAGGTATGTACTTAGTACATAACATCCCCCTTTCTCTGATTTACCCACAGCTAAGGCCAACCTTTCAAGAGGCCTTGAGGCCTTGTTCAGGCATTATAGTCCCTGCCTTCATCTGCTCCACTTGAAGCAGGTCACTTGGCCCAGATTGCAGGGCTAGGCCTGTTTACTTCCTTCAACATTAGCATGACAGCTGCTAGCAGAATATTCCTTTGTCAGGCAGATTGCTGGTTTGTAGTCCAGGATGGTTGCTTGATGTTTCATTCATGGGAACTAATAGGAGACGATCTCTTGGCGGTTGGGAATGCCTCTCTGAGCACCTCCAGACTCTTGAAAATTGCTGGATGGGTTTCAGTCAAACACTTGCAAACTCAGGTTGCACAATTTTTGTCGATTCTGAGGCCTTGCTCAGCAAACCCGCTTCCCCCAAAATCTCAGAGTTTTTGTGATAAGCAAAACTATTGGGAAATGTAGGATGACACTTCCTTTGAAGGAATGTCATCTAACCACTCCACCAGCAAATCAGAATGAATATTCATTAAATAGCTTCTGGCTGCATATACCCTATACATTTAAATAATGTGACATCACTCCCCACCTTCCAAATAATCCCTGGAGCTGTAGTTTGTTATGGGAGCTAGGATTTGTAGATCTGTGAGGGTACAGACGACAATTCCCAGGATTACTTTGGGGTGCGTGCTTTAAAGATATGGTGTGCATGCAGCTGTTGCCTAATCTCCCTGCAAACAAATCAGGATACGTGCTCGGTGAGCAGCTCACGCAGCAGTGCCCTTTGTTTCTGAATGAAAGACGGGGACACAGAGAGGGAGTTGTGTTGTGCTGAGTTGACTGAAGCTTGGAGTATTAGATCTCTCTCTCTCTCGAATTCTGATATAGGTACTGGATCTGCTGCCATGTAGGTGGGCCTCTCTTCCTCTGTGTGTTATTTCTATGCATATTACTATATACGTATATACTTGAGTATAAGCCGACCCGAATATAAGCCGAGGCACCTAATTTTACCTCAAAAAAACTGGGAAAACTTATTGACTCGAGTATAAGCCGAGGGTGGGAAATGCAGCAGCTACTAGTAAATTTCAAAAACAAAAATAAATACCATCCTATGCCTTTCCCAGCTGTTGGCGGCGGGGTGTGTGTGTGGAGAAGCGACGAGGAAGGATCCCTTCCTCGCCACTTCTCCCTCCCCGCCGCCTCACACAGAGCAGGCATAGGACGGGGGTTCAGAGAGTCGCAGTTCTCCAAACCCCCGGTCCTGTGCCTTTCTCTGCCGCCGCCCGCTTCACTCTAATATAATCCGAGGGTGGCTGTTTCAGCACATTTTTGGTGCTGAAAAGTAGGCTTATACTTGAGTATATATGGTAAATACAAATGCAACTGTTACAAAGCAGACCTAAGGCTCCATGTGAATTTAAAGCAACATCTAAGCACCTATGTTTCCGCCCCCGCCACCACAAGGACTGTAGGTTCTTAAAGGTGTCCAGAGTTGTTAGGTGACCCCCCTATTCCCCTCTCAGAGGTACAATCCTCAGAGTGGTTTAACAGTCAATCCCTCTTCCCAAGGAGATCTGGCAAATGTAGCGGTGTGAAGGGAATACAGTTCTCCTAACAATTCTCATCACCCGTAACAAAGTACACTTTCCAGTATCCTTTGGGAAAAGCCATGACAGTTTAAAGTGGTATGGTAAAGGTAAAGGTAAAGGGACCCCTGACCATTAGGTCCAGTCGTGACCGACTCTGGGGTTGCGCGCTCATCTCGCATTATTGGCCGAGGGAGCCAGCGTATAGCTTCCAGGTCATGTGGCCAGCATGACAAAGCCGCTTCTGGCAAACCAGAGCAGCACATGGAAACGCCGTTTACCTTCCCGCTGTAGCGGTTCCTATTTATCTACTTGCACTTTGACGTGCTTTCGAACTGCTAGGTTGGCAGGAGCTGGGACCAAGCAACGGGAGCTCACCCCGTCACAGGGATTCGAACCGCCGACCTTCTGATCAGCAAGCCCTAGGCTCAGTGGTTTAACCACAGCGCCACCTGGGTCCCTTTTGGTATGTGGTATGATATTGCTTTAAATGTCTAGTGCGGGTGCCTCCTATCAACAGGAAGCAAGACCTGGTAGAACTGTCTCTGGAAGTTTTCTTCTGTCTTATGTTTCTTTGGTGGAACATTTTCACAGCCCCCATATTCCTTCCTTCGGACTTGCCTCTCCTCACATGTTTTCACTCATCTAATCCCAACAGTGGAATCTTTCAGCCACTAACATATTGTTATGGGTTTCTAGGTGCCAGGCTCCCCTAATTCCCTAGGTCTAGTAGGTGTTAGAATTTAGTCAAGGCTTGGGGAGCTAAACTGGACGCCAGACTGCTAAACCCTGGAGCCAGCTCCCCACGTCCAGGAGATCACCTGGGAGACGAGCCATTAGGAGGGAAGGTAATGGGCCTTTAAGAAAGCCAAGGAGAGGGGGCTCTGTGCCAGCCTCAGCTCAGAGTTAAGTTAGAAGATAAATCCGGTGTTTGAAGCAGAGAGTTGAGAGTTGTCTGTGATGTGACCTAGAGGGATGTGTATGCTGATAAAGGCAGCAAGCTGGAGAGAGGCTCAGAGCATAAAGCCCCCCCCCAAAGAATCCTGGGAACTGTACGTGACCACTCACAGAACTGCAACGCCCAGCACCATAACAAACTGCAGTTCCCAGGAATCTCCTAGCAGTGCTTGATCTGTAACATAGAACACAACTACTTTATAAGATGATCACCCCACTGCCAGCTGCACTAGGCTTTGGTTAAAACTCTGCTTCTCTCCCCTTCCACCAAACATGAGGCCAATGCATTCCAAAATTCAGCTTTACACTAATGTGGCATCTTGTCTGGCGGTACATATGTTTGCTTATTTCTGTGAGATTTTTCTTTTAGTATTATTGGGTCTTTTTAAAAATGCTTTGATTTCTAATCCGCCTTCATTTTAAACTGTCAGTTAATAAATGCGGTGGAATTCTCCTAAGCTGTGAACTTCTGCCTTCAAGGCTCTCTCATCCTCCAGTGCCTTCCTACCGCACGATATATTATCCCGAGGTTCTCAGTTTTCTTGTGCAGTGACTTAACCTGCCACGGAGTCGTCCCCTTCACAAGTTACTTCTTTCGTTTTATTTCTCAGAAAACAAAACCACTGGGCCAAGTTAGCTCCTTGCCCCTGTTAGCCAATAAATGTACGTACCCCTGTTCACTCTCCTCTCCGTACCTGATATCTTGGCTACGTGGGTTTCCCCTTCTTCTTTCATCCGTCCTGCTTTGGAGTTCAGACCCTCCTGCCAAACCACAGCTGATCCTGAATCCTGCAGTGTATATCCTAGTTTGGAGGCAGCCAAACAACCTGCCAGTCAGACCGAGAGCACAGGTGAAGACACCGACAACGTGTGGCAGGGCCCGGCAATATATTGAGTCACTCCCTGTTCACTTGGGTTCCTGCCCTCGCCAGGCAGCCTGACTTCTGCTGCCAAGAAATTCCACAGCCGCCCACAGGGCATCTCGGGCTGTTGTGGCAAAACAAAGGCTCTTCCTGATCATTAGTGTGATTAATGCCACTGCACAGAGGAGACCGCATCCGAGGATATTTTGCAAAGGTTCCTGCTGCCTACACAGAGAAAATCCCGAGACTCTGCCCCTAAAACCACAAATGCAGGAAAAGCTGACAGCTCCCGATTTCCCCAAAGATAATGGGAAAGAACCAACCGCCTCCCAGATTATCCCATTTCTCTGACTCCCACCCAAACCCGCCTCTTTTGCAAACTTAGAATGCCAGTGACAATGAGAGCCTTTTGCAGCCTGAAGCAAAGCACCAAACACCTTCCTCATGCTAGGACCAATGCTTTTTTTTAGTACCCTCCCATATTCCTCAGATGAAAATAGAGACATTTCTCACTCCCCACCAACTGACCCTCCTCAACCCATTTATTTATTTTTGTCCCCCAACGGCGGAGCACTTCCTATCAGAATAAGGGCTGCCACCACTCTGCCAACGGGACACAGCCCACATACCCTCCATCGTCCTGAGAAAACCCCTAAATCCAGCTTATATTTTTGGCTAGTCTTCGGTAGATTTACAAAAAGGAAAACACACACCAATAACTAAATGTTAGAAGATTAGGTTTCCAGCTATGTCACAAGTCAATGGCAGTAACTCCTCGCTGCCCAGCGGGCAGTGCGGATGTTCAGACAGGGGAAAGCCAGGATTTATGATGCAAAAATCCTGGCAGTGTTCCTCAGTGGGGTCTGGGGAGCTCACTGCATCCCGCTGCGCCACTCAAGCCTGTGTCTGTCATGGGCCAGGAGTCGGCTTCACCTGCTGAGCAGCAGTCTGAAGGAGCAGAAGTGATTCTACCTGCTGCTGATCAGCCTTCTTGCTCCTGATGAGAACCAGCTGGCTCCAGCTTTCTTAAGCAGGGTTTCCAGACTCAGTCAGTCGCTGGAAACGACATTCGCCATTCCTGACCAGACCTTGCTGCTTCTTACTTCTCGTGACCATAGACCCTCGGCTTTCTTGAACCCCAGATCGTCTGACTACGTGAACTGAGATACTCCTGACCTTAGGACTGGACTGGACCTTGTTTGCGGACTCTGCCTCCAGGCAAGTTCCCCTCTGAGACTTGGCTGGTTGGCTGGCTTCCCCCTCCACTGAGCTCTGCTGTGGCTGGCACCACAGGACTATGACAGTGTCGGCCAACTTGAAAGGCAGACCTGGGAGTGTGTCCCTGCCATGGACGAGCCTCCGTCTCAGGCATGATTTTGTGGTTGGTTCCTAAATAATCCGGACAATTGGCATTAATCAAGAGGCACTCCTGGACTGACAAGGTTTTACTATGCCTTCCTCACGCGACCAAGGCTGAATGCAATTTCTTAAAAATTTCCTGGACTGGACTAGGAGTGCTGTTGGAGGGATGGAGTGGAAGGGGAACGGACTGCTGCCGAACAGATGCGGTAAATGAGGCCGAATTTGAGAAAAGATATTGCTTTTAACTGTGTGCAAAGGAAGAACTCCAAAGTGGAACTTTAATGGCAGAGTTTGGATATGTACTCCATGAATTTATGGCTGCAGCTCATAAGCTAGTCTGTAAACAGCGGAAGGAATGGAATGTCACCTTGTCCCATCCAGATAAACACTGCAGAGAACCAAACAATGGAAGATACAGTAGTAATTAACTTTCCCAGCGCACAAGGTCCGGACCAACAATGAAATGGATTAATTATTTATAAAATGTAACGGAGGTGTTGTTTGTAAGGTGAAAAAAGCGGCCAGCTGGAAGAATGGTTTAACGGCAAGTGAAGGGTGTCAACTGGAGTCTAAATAAGAAATGATGTGGCTATGCGAGGAAATGATAATGATCATATGTTTGGAACAGGGATGGGAAACCTCATTTTTAAGAAATTGTATTAAATTCATTTGGTTTGATTTGTAATAATTTGGGGAAATAATAAAAATAATTTGGGGGGGGGCAACGAAATGGGCAAGATTAGATGGGGACTCACAAGGCATTTTATGTATTAAAAATCCAAGTGTGTCTCAAACTTGTTTTAGAGATCTAGTGGAAATGCATCTACAAAAGCATCTGAAGGACCATAAGTTTCCCACCCCTGGTTTATGGGGATCCCTGTTCTGTGGAACATTTTGAATCCATTTCTAATCATGCTGTTGCTATTTGGCATGATTGTTTCTTTTCGTCTCACATTTTTATTTTTCATATTCATCGGCTGCTGTCAGGAGTATGGGCAGGAGTCATGCTCTGGGGCCTGTAGTGCTTTGCAGGACTGGGGCCTGCCTCAGCTTGTGCTGGAGAAGCAAGGAGTGGCCACTCAGGTGAGGCCACTTGATACCTCACTGCACCTGGTGGCAGGAGCTGGGAGGGATAAAAGCTCAGCATTTCCCTTCAGCTCTTTGCCACAGCAACACTATCCCTGCCTGGTTGCATCTGGCCTCTTGCTCCGTGCTCCTTGGACCCTTGCCTTGCTGACGCCTTGATCCTCGACCCTTGCCTTGCCGACGCCTTGCTCCTTGGAGACTTGCCTTGCCTTCGGTAGCTCCTCGACCCTTGGACCTTCGCCTTGCCGCCGCCTTGCTCCTCGACACTTGGACCTTCGCCTTGCCGACGCCTTGCTCTTTGACTCCCAGACCTTTGCCTCTGCCTTGCTCCTTGACTCTGCGACTGCCTGCTGCTGGATCCTCAGCCCTGCACCTGTTCCTGCTTCTACACCACCATCTTGCCTCTGGTCCTGACGTCCTCAGCCAGGGCTTCAACCGCCCGCCGACCGGACCGTGACAGCTGCTGTGGTTGTTAATGTTCTTGAACACTGTGCAAGTTAAGTGAATAAAAGTCTTTGTCTCAAGTGGTGAGAGGAAAGCACTTTATTAAACTGGTGTTCAAAGGCCTGCCGCTTCTAATGCTGCAGGTAAGTTATATAGGCCACCCTGACTACTAGCTATTGTTACAGTACTGTATTGTTCCCTGTGAATTTGCCTAATCCCCGTGTAGAGGCTGTCCCAAGCTGACAGCCATCATCACATCTTGTGGTAGGGGTTCCATGGTTTAACTGTGCAGTGTGTGAAAGGAGCATTTCCATTCACCTTTATTGGGTCATCCAGAAGTCTAGTATTATGGGAGAGGAAGAAAAACTTCTCAACTTCTCTGCATCGATTTCCTCTCTATACCATGTTTATTCACACACAATCGACCACACTATGCATAACTTCAAACACCTCTATCATGTCCCCCTTGCCTTTTTAAAACTCCCTTTTCTCAGAGATCCCAACCTCCATTTTGATTGTTTTTTTCTGCAACTTTTCCACTGACGGTATATTTTTCGAGGCAGAGCGACCAGAACGGCACCCAGTATTACAAGTACAGTTGCAACATAGATTGTACAATCATTCTGGCAGATTTATTTTTAATCCCTTGGCTGATGATTCCTGACATGGAATCCACCCGTTTCACAGCTGCTGCAAACTGAGTCAATGTTTTGGTTGAGAAATTCACCATGACCTCAACATCCCTTCCCTGATCTGTCACTGTCAGTGATGGAGATGTGGAGTTAGGCTTCCTACACTGCCCCACGTGTGTGATTTGACACTAGATATTTGATTCAGTTCGTATTTAAAGGTGAATATTCACACGCCATGCTTGCCAGAACCATACATGGACCAACAAACAGCCATCCTTCAAAATTTTGCAATGTTCTGAATTTTGCAATGCAGTTCCCAAGCCAAGTCATGTGTACAAAATGCATATATAGGGGCACTTTTTTACTTTAAAATGCATATATTAGCTGTGCCAGATTAAACCCTGTGGAGATTCCTAGGCAGCTGAAATCTCGGGTCCCCCCTTGTGCATCACTCTAGTGGGATGACATTGAACTAAGAAAGCTTAGTTTTAGTTTTCTTTCAAAATCAAATCAATATTATTTTGATCCGCTGTTGTGGGGAACCGAAAAGGCCCATAGGCTGGTGCCTATTCGGTAATCGGGTACTGTGCATTAGTGAAAACAACATAAAATGCATTAAGGAACTCCCTGTCCCCCAAAATGTGTATATTGAGGTGAAATTTGTTGAGCTTCATGGAGACTTTAAAAAAACAAAACACAAAGCAATATGGAAATGTGCAGAAGTGAACTTAAGGATTTCAAAATGAGAAACTGAAACCAACAGATTTTCCCCATCCCTGTGTCACACTTTCTTACACTGAACCACATTTGTAATTTTTATGCCTGTTCCTCTAGTTTGGGGCGGATCCTTCTGTATTTCTTCATGGTTAGATTTTGCTTTTACTGTTGTGTCATCGGCATCCTTGGCTGTCTAGCTGCTCACTCCCGTCTGCAGTTCATGGATGAGCAAGTTCAAATGTTCTGGTCCCAAAACAGAAGTCCTTTGCGGGGACGCGGAGCACCCATTGCAAGAATTGTTTATTCTCCCTGCTTCCTGATGACCTGCTTATTGAGCATTCGCCCTGATTTGTTTGCTGGGAGATTAGACGAAGTTGCATCGAGCAAAAGCCACCTCATGCTTTCTAGTGCATTTCCTCATCACTTTCCTTGTCGCAAAACTTCCAGGAGGCAGGGGAAGCAATTTTCTTGTTCAAGAGCTTCCGATCGATCTGAACTGGGCAACCTGAATTTGCCGCTTTGTGACTGAACCCCTCGTGAAAATCGCAACAGTCTACAATCTTCCCCTGCACTTTAAGTGGTTGTCAACTGATAAATAGGCCCCTCCTCTTACCCCACGACTGTGAAGTTTACACAGTTGTCCTTTAGCAAAGGACTGCTTTATGAAAGTCAAAAGACATGCTGTCTTATCAGATCACTCCAATCCCATGCTTATTTACTCTCAAAAACATTTAGTGAAAGAGGACTTACCCTTCCCATGGCGACCCTTCTTCAACAAGTCTTATTTTCTTCTGTAGGCTGGAATAATGTCACCGATAATTATGCTTTCTGCCAGTTTTTCCAGAACAGGTGTCAAGCCAGCTAGCCTGCAGTTTCATGGCTCTCCCCGAACCCCTTGGGTTTAAAATGGTTTTCCATCGGCTACTTTCCATTCATCAGCTACGGAGCGTCAGGTCCTCCATCTGGAGATGCCGAGGAACAAAATCTTTATGCATACAAAACTGTGGCTCATCAACTAATCCCAGCCGCTGCATCCCCTGCAGCAAGGGAGACGAGGACATCATAGGTTAAATGAGATGAAGATGCAGGAACAGGATGCATGAGGCACTGGCACTTCCTGTCCCTTTTGCATCTATGCCACATTTTACATTAAGAGTATGTTTTTCTTAATGGAAGAGGCAAAGGATGGTTAAATGTATGTTGAGTATGTGATTTTTAAGTTTACCCCGCCTTTGCCCTCAACATAGCCTCCCGGGCAGTTTGCATGCTGTGCATCGTTCAACAACAAGCACAAACAAAGAGAGCTGCCCTTAGCAACAGATTAAGCAAGTCTTAATGCTGAAAACCATTGTGATGAGCAGGTATTGGTTAGCATTAAAAGTCCAGGCAAACAGGATGGACTGGCATCTGTAGTATATAGGAAATACGTCAGCGGGCAAATGCAGTAGCTCTTTGGGCACTCTGTTCCACAACTGTTGAAAAGGCCCCCCTCTTCCTATTAGTCGTTTGCCTAATCTCTGAAGGTGGAGGCATCTAGAGTAGGGTTTCAGAAGCATATCTCAGTTGGTGGGCAAGCTCATCTGAGGCAACAAGGTCCTCCTGTAGAGCTATGGTCTATCTGAGGCAATTCGTGCCCCCATTGCTGTTGCTATTTCAGTTTATTACCCATACTTCGCTATCAGGTCCCAGGACGGGTTACAACAATGTAAAAACCTATAGAGAAAACAAATAAAGCAAATTACAGGAACAGGAACAGGGTAGGTCCTGATCCTGAATATGCCTATCTCAGGCCAGGGCCAAAGGGTGTGTCTTCAGCATACGGTGAAACTATGTAGTGAAGGTGCCAGGCACACTTTTGGGGGGAAGAATGACCAAGGAGTTGCCATGGAGATTGTCCCCTTCCAGGCTGCCACTCCCCCCAATATTTCTGAGGGGAATTACCAAGAGAGTCCCCTTTGCCACTGTTAAAACCTGAGGTGGTCTATAGCGAAGGAGGATGTCTTTCAGATATTCCGGGCATAAGTTGTTTATGGCTTAGTTTAAGCTCTCGTGTGAGCATCTTGAACTGGGCCTGGAAATGAACTGGCAACCAATGCAGCTGTTTTAAAACAGGGGTAATAAAGGGAACCTCAGCCATATGAAGTTTCAACTAGTACAGTGGTACCTCAGTTTCCGACCACAATCCGTTCCGCGGAGCCGGTCGCTCCCCGAATCAGTCGCTCGCCGAAGGCATGCTTCTACACGTGCGTGAAGCGCTGATAGAGCACTTCTGCGCACACGCACACTGCGCAGAACGCTTCTGTGCATCCGAGTGCTGTGGAACCCAGATGTAAACACTTCCGGGTCCACAGTGGTCAGAAACCGAAGCAGTCGCAAACCGAGGTTTGACTGTATTGATTTGAATCAAGACTGTTCTTAGAAATGGGAAGCCTCCCACATACAACCTCATGCCCTCTGACATGCTGCAGAGGAAAATTGGGACATTTGTTTTTCACGTCCACGCTCCCATGTGAGTCACGTGACTTGTGTGAGAACATGGCCTGCAAAAATGGGAGTCTCTTGGGGCCGCACTCTTGCGGGACTTCCCCGGATCCAATCAGAAGCTAGGATGGCTTCTGTAATTCCAGGATTGTCCCTCTTAAAGCAGTTCAGTTGAGTGGTCTGTAACCTTAGCTAGGCTGGCTGAAGAGAATACCTCTGAGGATACATAGTATGTTCTTCCTTTGCAATTTAACCACAAGAGCCTGCCAGAAGTATTATTTATTGCTGCCTACTTTGTAAACAATGCAAATGTACAATGCAATCCTCCATATGCCTACTCATTGGCACACAGACAGTTGAGCATGTGGAACGCCCTCCCAACAGATGTCAAAGAGGAAAACAACTACCAGACTTTTAGAAGACATCTGAAGGCAGCCCTGTTCAGGGAGGCTTTTAATGTTTAATAGATTATTGTGTTTTATTTTTCTGTTGGAAGCTGCCCAGAGTGGCTGGGGAAACCCAGCCAGATGGGCGGGGTATAAATAATATATTATTATTATTATTATTATTATTATTATTATTATTATTATTATTAAGGCCTCCAACGGCGATCTCAACACACATACAGCATAAGTGACAAACTGGAAGCAGGTGATCATGAAACAGTCCTAGTATTTTTAGTTCAGGAGCAGCTACAGAGGCTCTGAATCATCCCCATCCAACTGTCAATGTTCTGATCGAATCTGGACACGGCTACAACCACAAACCTCAATCCCTGTGGCTACTTTAAAGGAAAACACAGATCAGGAGATCTGATCAGAGATCTCCCTTCCACATCACCTGTATTTTGGCCTTTCCTGCTTTCACTGCTCGGCCTGCCTTGTGCAACCCTTGAGTCAGTTGCTTTCAGTTGGCGTTGCGACAAAGCAAATGTTAATCTACACTTTTCAGTGCATTTCACCACCGCTTTCCAAGAAGGAAAAAGGGCCAGATCTTTTTGGGGGTCAGTGTGTTTGTTTCTCCAAACCAGCTTGAGTTGCACAGCCTGGATTTGCAGGGGTGTGACTGAATACCACCACAAAACAGTGACCCAAATACACAAGCTTTTTAAAACAGGCAGGAAACAGAGGGAGGAACAAAGATCTGGAGGAAAGATTTTAGGGTTGTTGTTTTTCTAGGGTTGTTTTAATCAACAAGATCAAGAGTAAAACAGGCTTCTTCTTCTTTTCACCTTGAGCCCTCAAAGCTTGTTTTTGCTTTTAATTATTCCTCCTAGGATTTCCATCTTTGAGTTTTAATCTGTCTCTTGATCTTCATGTAATAATGCCAGGGATCATTAACCCACAGCTGTCAACCCTCCCTTTTTTGCGGGAAACTCCCTTATTCCAAGCCACAGCTGGCAGCCTTCCCTTTTTCTGCTGGAAATTCCCTTATTCCAGTGCTGTTTCCTGCTGCTATCCTGGATTGTTAGATATACCGTAGACTGTCCCCGGGACAGGTGAGGCTGCTGCTGATCCCTTATTTTCAAATCCGAAATTTGACAACTATGCATTAACCTGTTAAAAGCCTAGCTATGCAGCTTCTGTCTAACATACACAGATAAATATCTATATCTTCCAACCAACAGAAACATTTTACAAACTTGATTGGGTTCCTGGATGACCTTTTTTTTGGGGGGGGTGCAGTAAATTACACCATCTCCTTTATATGAAATAGAGGAAGGTGGTGAAGCTGACGGCAAGGAGTATAGCAGAGCTGTAAGTGGACACAAGCGATAACAATATTAGACAATAATATTAAAACAATACTGTTTAAAAGCCACACCTGGTGAGTCCAGTCACATCATGATATCTTGCAGAATGATATTGTTTTGAATGAAAACACAAGGTACTGTCCATGTCTGGTAAAGGTAAAGGACCCCTGGACGGTTATGTCCAGTCAAAGGCGACTATGGGGTTGTGGTGCTCATCTCGCTTTTAGACTGAAGGAGTTGGTGTTTGTCCACAGGCATGTGGCCAGCATGACTAAACCGCTTCTGGTGCAACAGTACACTGTGACAGAAACCAGAGTGCATGGAAATGCCGTTTACCTTCCTGCCGCAGCGGTACCTATTTATCCGCTTGCACTGGCATGCTTTTGAACTGCTAGGCGGGCAGGAGCTGGTACAGAGCAAAGGGGGCTCACCCCGTCACGGGGATTCGAACCGCCGACCTTCTGATCGGCAAGCGCAAGAGGCTCAGTTCATCTCTTTAATGGCAGTATAAACACTATCAAACCTATACTGGAAGAAACTTCCGCTGCAGCAACCTGGAGGATTCCTCCTGAATGTCAAATATGAGGAATGTTGCAATGAAGGGTTTATTGTGTGAAATCAATGCTCTGAGAGTTGTGGAAACGAAGGAGAAAAAACCCCTACATTGGTGGGAAAGAATTTCAAAAGAAGCTGGTGATGAGAGAAGCAATTGAGAAAAATAAAAGTAGACATAGCCGTACGAGGTGTATTTTTCCACTGACTCTCCTGCAGTGGTACACTGAAGAAATATGATCGTTCCCTTCTGTCCTAAGGCACCGAGAAAGTCATGTGACAGGTGAGCCACCAATTACTGTGGATTGTGTGACAGTAGACGGAATGTATTAGTACCATTTCCTTGGACAACAGCCAATCATATTTGGCCAACGCCCTCCCCACGTTTTGCAGGTGCTGCCCTTTACACCAGCTGAACAAATTGATGACAGGCGTCATCAATATCTGAAGCAATGGCGCTGTTATAGGAACGTGTATCAGATGACCTTCTGAGCAACACCTATTTCGTTGGTCAGGACTGATTTGCATTTGAAGTTTGAAGCACTTTGCTGACAGACATACAAGCAATCCCATTTACGCAGGGGTCACAATCCGAGGCTTGGCACGTGTCAGTGAAATCGTGCATACCTTGTTTCTCCAAAAATAAGACACCGTCTTATATTTATTTTTCCTAAAAAAAAACCACGGTGGCTTATTTTCAGGGGATGTCTTATTTTTAAATTACGTGTCCAGCCTCACCTCTTCCTTGGCGCCCTCCAGAACTGCGCCTATCACTATGTCTTATTTTCGGGGTATGGCTTATATAGCGCAAATGCTTAGAAATCCCGCTACGGCTTATTTTATGGGTATGTCTTATTTTTTTGGAGAAACAGGGTATTTGAAACACTGTAGAAAAAGCCTGCAAAAACCCCATTCTGCCTGCCCCTTGCCCCATTCTGCCGTCTTTTTTTTTGGTGACTTTTTCATTTCTGGCTTCATCAGGATGCACATGTGCAGAGTCGCCCACATATTGAACGCGCTCGTAAATGGGAGGTTGTCTGTATTAGACAATATGCCAAGCTCATTGTTGTTCTTAGTAAGTTAGTTGTGTTAATTAACTGCATTAGGTCTACCCTGAATAACAGTAGCATTGGATACAACCCTTGGTATACTGCCATAATATTGTGGGTTTTTTGTGTTCTGTCTGTGATGTATTCCAGCTGTTATTGAAAAGCCTTATTCATTGGAGGTGTTGCTGCATGCCATCCCCTATCAGGATTCCAAGGGCTCAGAATGCTTAACCCAGGGTTTGTGTTTCCTTTTGGGAATGAGGCAGAGACTTTGGTGTTTTTAGTATAAATGGCTTCTTTATCACAGATATACAATGTGAGCCAACGATGAAAAGGTTCACAGCACCAACACCCTAAAAGGGTCTTGTTTCTCCCACAGCCTTGGATTCAAGCAGAAATCAACCATCACACTCTGACGCCAAAGGATAAATGGACATAAATCTGACATCAGGAACCATAAGACTGAAAAACCAGTAGGAGAACACTTCAATCTCCCAGGACATTCTATACAAGATCTCAAAGCAGCTGTTTTATTACAGAGAAATTTCAGGAACAGACTGGAAAGGGAAGTTGCTGAATTGGAAATCATTACCAAGCTTAAAACCATGGAAGCACCTGGGATGAATAGAGATATCGGATTCTTATCTCATTATGCATGATCAAGCTTTCTTTAGCACCTCAGCCCAGGACTAATTGCAGCCATCAGCAGCCATTAACACCCATCTACAGGTTTACCACTCCCATCAGCCCATCTCCCATTCCCACCCACCACCCTCTGTATATATATAGGGTCTGACACTTCTGTTTCTAGTGTATCTGAAGAAGTGTGCATGCACACGAAAGCTCATACCAAAATATAAACTTAGTTGGTCTTTAAGGTGCTACTGAAGGAATTTTCTTATTTTGCTTCAACTCAGACCAACACGGCTACCTACCTGTAACTAGAATTCTGACCTGCTCTCCAGCTTGCTGCCTTTATCAGCCTGCAACTTTTGTTCCTCTAGTTCACATAACAGCCAACTCTAAAGGTAAAGGGACCCCTGACCATTAGGTCCAGTCGTGACCGACTCTAGGGCTGCGGTGCTCATCTTGCATTATTGGCCGAGGGAGCCGGCGTACAGCTTCCAGGTCATGTGGCCAGCATGACTAAGCTGCTTCTGGCGAACCAGAGCAGCGCACAGAAATGCTGTTTACCTTCCCGCTGTAGCGGTACCTATTTATCTGTTTGCACTTTGACGTGCTTTCGAACTGCTAGGTTGGCAGGAGCAGGGAGCTCACCCCATTGCAGGGATTTGAACCACTGATCTTCTGATTGGCAAGCCCTGAGCTCTGTGGTTTAACCCACAGCGCCACAGCGCCACCCGCCAACCCTAAAGACTCCAATTAAAACTTTGGCTTTGCCTTCTAACTAACTCTGAGCTGGAGGAGGGGCCCCACCCCTTCCTTGGCTTTCTGAATGGCTCATTACCTTTCTTTTGCTTTCTTATTGGATCATCTTCCAGGCAATTATCTCAACAGGAAATTGGCCTGGCTTATATTTCAACCCTTGCTGGATCCAGGATGCTTGATTAAATTCTAGAATGTACTGGGTCCAGGAATTTAAGCGTCTGGCACTCCCCTACTAATAACACCATTGCTTTTTTTTCTGGGGGGATGCATACCCCTAAACATTTTGTGAATCTAAGTTTGGCCTCATTGATGGGCAGTATTTCAATATGAGTAGGAAAATGAGAGTATCCCTAAACATTCTTTTTTTTGGGGGGGGAAGCACTGAAGAACACTATTAATGAATACTATAGCCATTATTGTAAAACCTGAATATTATAATTATTATTGTTTAAAAGAAAATATTTGAAGCAAAATAAAAGCAAAATCATGGATGGGAGTTTTTACTTGGTGATTTTTTTGGCACCGCTGATTTTTCTGAAGACACTCAGGATTCAGGAATGACAAGGTAAAGGTCGGGAACAATGGGTCTTTTATGTCTTGCTGACATATTACAACACTGGGAGGAGAAATTTCCACCATCAATTCAGTACAGTACTCAATTGCAGAGCCACATTCCCATGCCCCCGTGCAGCAGGAACATCAAAAAGATATGCCCATAGTCACCTGGGTTGCCTTTACCTGATGGTGATGGGTGTAATTTCTGGGTGTTCCTTTCAGCAGTTCGGTGACTAATACATCATCTCCCACTACCTGTCATAAGCAAAACACTGTTCCTACTTACAGGTAGGTAGCCGTGTTGGTCTGAGTCGAAGCAAAATAAAAAAATTCCTTCAGTAGCACCTTAAAGACCAACTAAGTTTATATTTTGGTATGAGCTTTCGTGTGCATGCACACTTCTTCAGATACACTAGAAACAGAAGTGTCAGACCCTATATATATACAGAGGGTGGTGGGGGTGGGTGGGAATGGGAGATGGGCTGATGGGAGTGGTAAACCTGTAGATGGGTGTTAATGGCTGCTGATGGCTGCAATTAGTCCTGGGCTGAGGTGCTAAAGAAAGCTTGATCATGCATAATGAGATAAGAATCCGATATCTCTATTCATCCCAGGTGCTTCCATGGTTTTAAGCTTGGTAATGATTTCCAATTCAGCAACTTATACTGTTCCTACTGTTTTCCTTCAGCCCACATTCTCCTTTTTCCTTCCCTTCTTCTGTATGCCTAGTTCACTGTAGTATTTGAAATGCATGTGGAAACTTTTGAGAAACAACCACCACCACCACCACCACCACAACATATTACTTACCGGTATACCCCACCCATCTGGCCGGGCCTCCCCAGCCACTCTGGGCGGCTTCCAACAGAATATTAAAAACACGATAAAACATCAAACATTAAAAACTTCCCTAAACAGGGCTGCCTTCAGGTGCCTTCTAAAAGTCAGATAGTTCTTTATTTCCTTCACATCTGAAGGGAGGGCATTCCACAGGGTGGGCGCCACTACCAAGAAGGCCCTCTGCCTGGTTCCCTGTAACCTCACTTCTCGCAGTGAGGGAACCGCCAGAAGGCCCTCGGAGCTGGACCTCAGTATCCGGGCTGAACGATGGGGCTGGAGACACTCCTTCAGGAGAGGTCAATGACTGTTCATGGGTTTCCATCATACAGCTGAAGGTTTGGCTTTCCCATTAACCTCTTCACTCAGTCTCTCCAAAATGGCTTGGATAGGGATGCTCAAGGATTCCAAAGGAAATGGGAATGGGTATGGATATTGCAGATATTTGCTTATTTGTCCCAGGTGGAAATCAATCTGGTAAATGCAATTGTTATGCAATTGCTTTTGGTCTGCAAACAATACATAATTGATTATGTTTTTTCATCCATTTGCATTGCATTTCCTTTACACTTTGCATTTCCATAGTGGGGTGGAATAACATTTCCATTGCATTTCCATAGTGCAATGGAACAACATAGTGACAATACAATTTCTGTAAGTTGTGCATGGTATGTAATTCACAATGCAAAGTTGTATAATTTTGCCCTGGTGGACAGCGAGACAAGTACAGTAATGTAGATTTTGGTAGGAGATGAATTGCAGTGGATCAGAAACAGCGTTGCAAACTCATGATAGTTTGGGGATTTTATTCTTGCAGTAGAAGTCACTGATAGGTGTGGGAGTCCTGCTGAGAACAGTGCAGACGATGATGAAGAAATTGGTCTTCTTGGCAGTGTTGATGCATGAAAATGGTACCTATGACATTAAGAGTAGCATGTCCGAGATAAACTTGTGTGCTTCGGAAGCCACTGTGCACAGGAAACTGCCAGATACTTTGTCAGACAATTTTTTACACCTAGGCCAGTATTTCTTAAGGCAGTCCTGGAACAGCCTGTTCAGGTAAAGGAAAGGTTACAGAGAAGGATGAAGAGAAGAGAGAGCAGTGAAATTTTCAGAGCGGAAAAGTGTTTTATCTGTAGGATTCTTTTCTTAGCAGTACCTCCGAGTCAGAATAAGTATCAGATTGTTGGATATTTTCTTAGAGATGTTGCTCATTCCTCCGCTCTGTCGCCTTGTAGCTCTGTTTAGCTTATAGAAGGCTGGGTGCCTTTCAAAATTGTCTGTACAGTGAGAGCCCATTATCCCATCTGTCTGAAATGTGGCTGCTCTAATCCTTCGGAGGTGTATCGAAAGGCCTGAAGCCTTCATGGCAATAGGGTAGAAAACACTCAAATGACAGACATTAGAAGATTGGCTAGGTCCCGCCCTGAAACCAGTGGGAAGCCTGTAGGAGATGCGCCTTTTAAAATTGCCTCTAAAATGAGGACCCTTTTGTCCCATCTACAGGGCCAGCCTACCCATGAGGCAAGGTGAGGCAGAGAAACTGGGAGGGGCTGTCGCTCCACCTCCTGTGCTTTTTGGCCACCTCTGCATCCTCCTCCACTGCACTTTTGCCAACTGTCTAGACTTCACAGAGGCTGGGTGGGCACATAGTGGCGGGAGGCAGGTGCAAAGCGGCAGAGGCATCCTTTCTGTTTTGCCTCTAGGGGCAAAACATCCTGGGCCAGCCCTGCCTATCTATATGAAATTTGGCTGCCTTAACCATTTCAAGAAATAGCTGGCGGTCTGAATAATCTATGCTGTCTGGATGAAAACACCAAAGTTACTGGCCGAAGACAGCTGGGTCTTCCACTGTGATTAATGGCAAGCCAAATAAACAGGACGGGAGTGTAACCGGTACACCATCACTGCAGATGGTGACAGCAGTCACGAAATTAAAAGACGCCTGCTTCTCAGGAGAAAAGCAATGACAAACCTAGACAGCATCTTAAAAAGCAGAGGCATCACCTTGCCGACAAAGGTCCGTATAGTTAAAGCTATGGTTTTCCCAGTAGTGATGTATGGAAGTGAGAGCTGGACTATAAAGAAGGCTGATCGCCGAAGAATTGATGCTTTTGAATTATGGTGCTGGAGGAGACTCTTGAGAGTCCCATGGACTGCAAGAAGATCAAACCTATCCATTCTTAAGGAAATCAGCCCTGAGTGCTCCCTGGAAGGACAGATCCTGAAGCTGAGGCTCCAATACTTTGGCCACCTCATGAGAAGAGAAGAATCCTTGGAAAAGACCCTGATGTTGGGAAAGATTGAGGGCACTAGGAGAAGGGGACGACAGAGGACGAGGTGGCTGGACAGTGTTCTTGAAGCTACCAACATGAGTTTGACCAAACTGTGGGAGGCAGTGGAAGACAGGAGTGCCTGGCGTGCTCTAGTCCATGGGGTCACGAAGAGTCAGACACAACTAAACAACTAAACAACAACAACAAACCGGTACACCCAATTCAAATGCCTCCTGAAGCGGCAATTAGCCATGGAAGGGGAAGAGCACAAGAACAAAACGGTGCCTGTGTATTGCCCCTTCCATGGCTCTATTAGCATATCTCTCCCTCCCTACCTCCCCCCCCCCGTGTGTGTATGGGTGTCACTACAGGAAACTGGTTTTTCGGGAAGGATTCAACCTGATGCTTTATTATTAGAAGTAAAAACTGCTTGCTGTGATGAATAAAACTGTTTTGCCAAATGGCTCAGTTTCATTAGCTTTCGTATGCTGATTCAGAGGAGGGAATCATGACCACTACATTCCTGCAAAAAAGGTAGAGTTCTTGCAGTGTACAAAACCAAGTGCACTTCCATGTTACGGACGGAAGAGAAATTTGATTCAGTTTGCATTTAAAGGATACCTTACCTAATTCACACTTCCTGAAACAGTACCCAAACTGAAAGCCAGTTTGGACGATATATTGATATATTGCCCAGCCCTAGCTAGAGCCTAGAACAAAACATCTTCCTTATTTACAAAAATTTACACTGGTCAAATAAAACAAAACAACATAATTCCTTCTTCTCTAGCCATCCGGCTCTGAGACTCAATTGCTGATTCATTTACAACTTCTGTTCATCTACACACTGACTGACCTTTATTGACCACATGCCCTTAATAAAGGCACCTGTTGCCGGGGAGATTTTTCTGTTGCCTAGCAACCTGTTCAAGACCAGTTCTCAAGTTCTTTCTAGAATATTCCAACATTGGCCAGCCCTAGTCCAGGCTCGAGCCTAGAGCAAAATAATCATCCTTGCTTGCTTTGTATTTAACATTTTAATGCTGTTATCCTTTTCAGAGTCATTTCCTTTGGTCATGTTTGCATATACAATTCTGAGCTCAGGGGCGGACCTTGGTAATATGCCGGTCTGTGTGAGGCCAATATTTGATGCCCTCCCCTCAGCCCTCGTGGCTTGAGCTTAAGCCAGGCTTTGGCCTTTGGGAATGAGGCACAAGACAATGGGAGAGTCCCAGAGCCCTCCCACTTCATTCTTAACGCCTGGCAAGGGTTTGCCCGGCTTTGGGAAGAGACAGGTGGACTCTAGGATCCTGTCAGACCTCTCATGCCTCCTTCCCCTAAGCCGGGCTTTGAGAAGGCACCCACACCGCTCACACAGCCTTAAATCCGCCTCTGCTGAGTTGTCACAAGTCACATGATTGGCAATAGCCACTTATTGGCAATAGCCATTGCTTTTCTTTATAAAATAGCTATCATACTTCTGTGGTAGGTGAATAAATCCATTTTCAGATACTTGAGGAAGTTGGGGTAGTGGAAGAACTAACTGAGCTACAAAATGACATTTAGCTGAAGCCAAAGTTTTAGAAATCATACCAAGATTGTTGGCTACAAGTTGTTGTTGTTGTTGTTGTTGTTGTTGTTGTTGTTGTTGTTGTTGCTGCTGCTGCTGCTATCCTGAACTATGGACAGTGGTTAAGAAGTTCCTTGTTGCATTTCCAACATGTTGCATTTTCTTTGGTTACAAGAAAGGAGAATCTGACTAAACATCAGGAAGAACTTTCCGACCGTAAGAGCTGTTCCACAGTGAAACGGACTCCCTTGGAAGGTGGTGGACTCTCCTTCCTTGGAGGTTTTTAAGCAGAGGTTGGATGGCCCTCTGGCTTGGATGCTTTAGCTGAGATTCCTGCATTGCAGGGGGGTTGGACTAGATGACTCTCAGGGTCCCTTCCATCTCTTATTACTCTGTTTATGATTCTGTGATGTTTTCCGAATGGAGCTGCAAACGTGTTGGATTGCAAAGGAGGCGAAAGGTTAGTGTTTGTTGCACTTCAGGAAGGTGTCCTGACTCACTCCAGTCACAGCAAAGGATTTCGTCATGAGTGGCAACAAGGTTGCAAGGATTATTCATTTTGCTGCCTGTAATGGAAACTTCCTTTTCCGGTGTCCTAACCAGATGGGTAACTGTTCCAGAGCAGGAGGAGCAGGGGCAGGGTGGGCACACGTTGCTGACATTTGAGAAACGCCTCTTTCGGTCATTGCCAAAATGCATGGTCCACAAAGGGAACTGAGAATGTAGTACGGGAAAATTAAGAAAGCCTCTGCACTATATCCATGTATGTAGAACTCAGTGAGAGGGCAGCAGACAGATTTTCTTCTTTGGCGGTCACTTGTAGCCGAGTAAGATTGTCTTCCATAAACACGGTTTTAACAATGGGTCCATAAGTGACTGTGGAGGCCAATTCTGGATCCACACGTCCTTCCACAGTGGGGACATTGGTTTCCAGGCGGGAGTTGATCATGGTGTGGATTTGCCAAGCGTGCCTTCCTCTTAGCACGTTTCTCCCTTGTGTCCTGAGATTGAGTTACTTCAAAGCCCATGACACCTTTGGTAAAGGCTGTTCTCCAACTGGAGCGCTCACAAGCCAGTGTTTCCCAGTTGTCAGTGTTTATACTACCGTACATTTTTTTAGATTTGCCTCGAGACAGTCTTTAAACCTCTTTTGTTGACCACCAGCATTACGCTTTCCATTTTAAAGTTCGGAATAGAGTAGTTGCTTTGGAAGACGATCATCAGGCATCCGCACAACATGACCAGTCCAACGAAGTTGATGTTGAAGAATCATTGCTTCAACACTGGTGATCTTTGCTTCTTCCAGTACACTGATATTAGTTCGCCTGTCTTCCCAAGTTGTGTGTAAAAATTTTCGGAGACACTGTTGATGGAATCTTTTGAAGAGTTGGAGATGGCGTTTATAAGTGGTTCATGTTTCACAAGCATATAGTAAGGTTGGTAGGACAATAGCTTTGTAAACAAGCATTTTTGTTTCCCTGTGAATGTCCTCAAACACTCTGCACTTCAATCAGGAGAAAGCCGCACTCGCAGAGCTCAGGCGATGCTGGATTTCAGCATCAATGTTGGCCCTTGTAGAAAGGTAACTGCCTAGGTAGGAGAAGTGATTGACATTTTCCAACGTTACACCACTGAGTTGGATTTGTGGCGCTGCAGACAGAGATAGGAAGTTACTGACTCAAAGGGAAGGCACAGGTTGAGGGAACAACTACCATGGAAGTGATTCAGCGCAGAAAGCACACCTGCTGCCAACTGCTCCAACTTGAACGGGACACCCCAGAATTGCAGAAGCCATCCAGGCTTCTGATTGGATCCCGGGATGCCCCGCTTTGGCTCCTGTGAGAGCGCAGCCCCGAAAGATGTCCATTTTGTGGTGCTGTGCTCTCTCGCAAGTTACCTGGCTCCCACAAGAGTGGGGACCCCAAAGACACACATTTTTTGGGGGGGCGTGCTCTCAAGCAAGTTACATGACTTGCGTGGGAGTGCAGCCCTGAAAGTCACGCATCCTGATTTTCCTCTGCGGCATGTTGGAGGGCATGAAGGCAGGAGAGCACAGGAGGGTCAGAGAGAATTAGGAGCTCGTTCGGATAAAGTTCTATGTGTCAAAGTACTATGTGCTGTGAAGCTGAAGGACCAGTTTGTATGGCAGAAGGACTTCCTATTGGACTTCCTTCTTTCCAACCAGTGCTAAACTGGCTAAGCACAAACAAGAGTCTGTCCTGTGTTTGCATTGGCTTTTAGTCTTGAAAACTCACACCGGCTTGAAAGGTGTGTGGTGTGATTAATTTAGCATAAAATAAATGCACACTGTCCAAACTTGGGAGCTCTATGAACCGAGGGCATGTGCCGTTCCAGGAATGAGAGTTGTTTTTTATGAAGGACGTTCAAGGAGCAAAACTCTCTCCTGTTGTATCATGGCTAGCAGAGATGGATAAATCGTAATTATACTTCTGTACAGTGGTACCTTGGTTTAAGAACAGCTTAGTTTATGAACAACTTGGATTAAGAACACTGCAAACCCAGAAGTAGGTGTTTTAGTTTGTGAACTTTGCCTTGGAAGCAGAACATGTTCCACTTCTTGTTGAGTGTGTTCCATTTGTAATTTGAGTCCCCCGCTGCTATGGGAAAGCACGCCTTGGTTTGCGTGACAAAGCCCCAAGAAATCCCAATAACTCACAACAGACACAATAATTTTTGTTTTTGGGCATTAATTTTGGGCCACAACTTTATTTAAAATACAAATTAATTTTGAGTGTTGGCTTAGTCTTTGGTTAATCCTTCTGTCCACTCTAAGGGACAGGACCATTTCCATCTGCCCCGTTGGGCAGGACCAATTCCATCTGACCATTTGGGTCAGGACCAGCTCCGACTTACCTAGGGGTTGGTAAGTCAAGTAAACACCCCCAAGGGATTGGAGGTACGGTTTTACTGTACTCTCCTTCCCCCTAGGAGTGTTCCCCAAGGCTCGGCTCTGTAATGGACACACCAACCCTGCCTATGGCAGGATGATGGACTAGAGTCCCTGAGCCCCAGGATTCCTTTAACGGAATACTTCTATAAGGAGCAATAAAGGGGGGGTAGGCATTTTAAGCCATGCCCCTCCTATACCAATTTAACCAAAGCCTAACGACCAACCCAAAGCCGGAATTAAGATTGCCGGAAGAAATATCAACAACCTCAGATATGCAGATGACACAACCTTGATGGCAGAAAGTGAGGAGGAATTAAAGAACCTTTTAATGAGGGTGAAAGAGGAGAGCGCAAAATATGGTCTGAAGCTCAACATCAAAAAAACCAAGATCATGGCCACTGGTCCCATTACCTCCTCGCAAATAGAAGGGGAAGAAATGGAGGCAGTGAGATATTTTACTTTCTTGGGCTCCTTGATCACTGCAGATGGTGACAGCAGTCACTAAATTAAAAGACGCCTGCTTCTTGGGAGAAAAGCAATGACAAACCTAGACAGCATCTTAAAAAGCAGAGACATCACCTTGCCTACAAAGGTCCGTATAGTTAAAGCTATGGTTTTCCCAGTAGTGATGTATGGAAGTGAGAGCTGGACCATAAAGAAGGCTGATCGCCGAAGAATTTATGCTTTTGAATTATGGTGCTGGAGGAGACTCTTGAGAGTCCCATGGACTGCAAGAAGATCAAACCTATCCATTCTGAAGGAAATCAGTCCTGAGTGCTCACTGGAAGGACAGATCGTGAAGCTGAGGCTCCAATACTTTGGCCACCTCATGAGAAGAGAAGAATCCTTGGAAAAGACCTTGATGTTGGGAAAGATGGAGGGCACTAGGAGAAGGGGACGACAGAGGACGAGATGGTTGGACAGTGTTCTCGAAGCTACGAACATGAGTTTGACCAAACTGCGGGAGGCAGTGGAAGACAGGAGTGCCTGGCGTGCTCTGGTCCATGGGGTCACGAAGAGTCGGACACGACTAAACGACTAAACAACAACAACAACGGCCAACCTAACAAGTTGTGACAATTGCTTGACAGTAGGCAAAAACCACAAGGCAACAGCCAATCAGCCAAGTGGAAAAATTCCTACTGGGCCCCTGAATACAGGCGACCCCGCTTGTCGGGCAAGCAGTGCCAGCTAAGCCTAAAAGCAGCGGAGGGAGGGCGGGAATTCGCAGCTTTTTCAAGAATGAGAAACCAAAAGGAGTGTGGATTGTTATATTGGAAGTGACTGTCAATCAAACCCTAGTCACGCCCCGTGACTCCTCCTAACTCACAGCCCACCCCCTCCCAGATTTCTCTCAGGCTTGCCCGCAAACGCCACTACACTCTATGACTTGTAATGGACTTTAAGAACGCTTTGGTTTAAGAACGGACTTCCGCAACAGATTAAGTACGTAAACCAAGGAACCACTGTATTTTGGATGAACTATGTAGGTGAGTCTGCCAAATGTCTACAAAACAGTTCGACTATTTATTCCGCAATAATGTTTGGAACATTGGGGGGGGGGAGTGGTAGAAATAACATCCCCCAAAGAAACCCCAGACAGGGTTGACCTTCCAGCAGAAGTCTCCAAGACATACAGTGGGTGATTGAATTTGGCCTAATGTTATCCCAGTAAAAGGAACGCAGCCAGAGATATTACATGAGACAAATATTGTTCTAAAGCCCAAGCTCTGCCACCCACCTTCCTTTTCCTAAAAGTTAATTACCCTTCTGAATTAAGACACCTATCAAGCTCTAGCCTCATAAAGAGAAAATTAAGCAATTTTGAGGAGTAGCATTGATGTTGCGGCTGACAGATCCCACACACTTCACACTGGCTGGCATGAATTACTAGGGAATGCTCGGTTGCAGTTCCAAACAGAAATCACATCTAGGAAGCCCCCCAGGCCCAATTTCTCATTCAGGCGCATGGACGAGACAGCGTTGAATGTGCCAGTTCAATAGGCTGCTTTACTTTAGCCCAGTTATACTGACGGGAGGTCACATTTCCTGTATTGTTTCTTAATGGCCGTAACTTGGCCAGGTCGTTTTGCATAGGCCAGCCCAGGAATTCCTCTGCAGCTTGTATTTCTCCCTTCACGTGCATCAAAATCCTATCATTTATTAATTTATGGCGTTTAGCAAGCCCCCCCCCCCAAATCTACAGCACCCTCTTCACTTCAAGGCAACCTGTACACCTTTGCGAGGAGTTCGCAGTTTCTCGTTTATAGTGCTCCCTGCTCCCTGAAGCAAACCAGAAGGTCCCACCTGCAACAAACAAGCAAGCAAACAAGTTATCTTCTCCCACTGCTTCTGTTAATTAACATATTCCCCTCCCACATACATCCAGGTCCCCCACCCCATTGTAGAACATATGCATCCCTTTCCACAGTCCTTGCTTGTTTCTGCAGCAACTTGTGCCCTCTTTATTATGCCTTCATTTCCCGTCCTGCTGCTTACAGCATCTCCATTTGCCCACAGCCCAAGATTCTCATACTGGATCTGACAGGAATATTGCCGTTATGCTGTCATATTTTGTTCCCCAAATACCTTGCCTTGATCTGGTGTTGTTTGTTGCAGTCTGTTCCCTAACTAAACTATTTAAAATGTGCCATTAGGGCCCAACTGCAATGCTTATCAGGAGGCAAGTTTACTTTTAATTGTGCTGGTTGCTACGATTACATAAGGAATGCTAATTTTGATGATAAAATGGAGCCGCTCCTTCAAACTTTTTGCTGTCCAAAACACACCTGTGTTTTTTTTAAGGTTACTGCTTCCAGCTCTTCTACCTAGCAGCCTTGGGATATCGAAGAACCCTGGGAACTGAAGTTTCTTAAGAGTGTTGGGAATTGTAGCTTTGTGGGGGTAAACTACAACTCCCAATATTCTTTTGGGGTTTAAGGTTATGGTGTGAACATAGAATCATAGAACTGCAGAGTTGGAAGAGACCCTGAAATACAGGAATCTCGACTAAAGCATCCATGGTCAGAGGGCCATCGAGCATGACCAAATAATGATTCCACTTTTTCTACAGAGGGTTTAAAATGAATGGAAGATACCAACAAATATTTAGAACTCTGGAGCTTTTGAAATTGTCGTGGTTATTCTGAACTGTGGTGCTCAAAAATGAGAGCTCTCTCTAAATTGTTATGTCATTTTATGACCCACTTTTTCTATGCAGAGCCAAACATGACAGATTACCGTCTCACCTGAAGAAACAAAAATGGTAGGATCTAAGCAGTGCTATTTTTCTAGAAAAATAGGTGCTGGAACTCACCATAAACTCCTCCCTCGTTCTCTTATCATGTCAATGGCACCTACCTGAGATGTGCCGAAACTGAGTTCCGGTGAGTTCCACCTGGAAAAAAGCCCTCAATCTATGTCTGAAATGTTCTATCACCTGAGAAAGCTCAGCTCCACTTGTCTCAAAAGTATTGCCAGAAACTGCTCGCCATAGCTTGGCCTTACTGTATTTTATTTGGAGCGTCTGGTCGGCTTTGGGTAGGCAAAGAGTTCCTGACCCGGGTGTCATTTGCAGAAACAGCTTGTACGTAAACATTGCAAACGCTGACTCAGTATTGACAATCCAAGCTTCCATACTATGCTTTGGGTGTGGGAAAGGTTTTCAACACCTGGAGGTTAACACCTGGAGTTTTGTTCCTCTTCCCATGTGGGCTCCACCCAGGCAGCATTCAAGGAAGCGAGCCCAGGTGAGCTGCTTAAAAATTAAAAAAACATGGGATGGATGTTTATGAGGGATGTGCTCCCATCATCGCTCACCATTGGTCATGCTGGCTGAGGCTGATGGAGTTATAGCCCAACAACAACTGGAGTCTCGCAGGTGCTTCCTCCTTGATTTAAATGGTTCCAATAGGGAAATGTTGCTCTCTCAGGGTGAGAGGCTGAGGAGAAAAGGAAGACCTCAGGTGAGAGCTGGGAGGGGTCACTGCCTTCTGTAGATGGTAAGGGTTAAGATCTAAGAGGACTCTGTACTCTGTGTATACTGGCCAACAACCATCAAATTTTAGAATTGCCTGACTGACCTTTTAGAAGATTCTAAAAACAAGAAAGAAATCTATCTCTAGGTGTGTCGCCTAAAGTGGAATGCAGAACAGGGTGGGTAGCTTTTTACTCTGGCCTGACATATAAAGAGATGGTCATTTATTGACCTGCTAAGCAATTGCTTATCCATCTGATATTTTGGGGGGCAGAGTTTGAAGAGTAGTCCTATGGAAACTTGTGACACCTGCACACGGAAACCATCATTTCTGTTTTGCCAGTTGGAGTGAAACTTCACTTAGCTGCACAATGGAAAATGAGAAAAAGCCACAGCCCTGCATTTAGCACGGGCTTTCCCTGATAAACTGCATTTGCTCATTAGCGGTGAAATCATTTCACAAATCAAGGACAAGCTAGGAAGGACTCATCCAGCAACGGTTCCTTTCTGCACCTCCTTTAATGAGAATTTTTTTTTAAAAAAAAAATCAAATTTACAACATACAGTAAGGCTTTTGGTGCATAGCATTTGTGTCCATCGGCTGAGCATCTATAATAATAATAATAATAATAATAATAATAATAAATTTTTATTTATACCCTGCCCTTCCCGGTTTAGAAACTGGGCTCAGGGCGGCTAACAACAAATATAAAACATCAACCAAAAACAACTTATAAACAACGTAAAATACACATCAATATAGCATCACCAGGGCAACTGGCCAAGTTAGTCCTGCTAAGGCTAGCAAGGAGACCAGGGAAATTTTTTGATGTGGAGACCCAGAAGGGTTTCTTCATAAAAAAGGAAAGGGAAAAGAGATGACAGATCAGGCTAAATTGAATAACTCTGTCTTACAGGCCCTGTGGAAGGAGATCAAGTCCCGCAGGGCCCTAGTCTCATGGGACAGAGCATTCCACCAGGTCGGTGCCATCACTGAAAAGGCTCTGGCCCTTGTGGAGGATAGTCTGGCTTCTTTAGGGCCACTGAACTGGGATTCTAGATGACCTTAACAGATTGGAGAACTAGGCCCAGGCATGCTGTCTTGCCCCTGTGACAGAGGGGACCCGGAGTTTGTCGGTGTTACCACAGTGTGCGTGTGTGCGCATGTGATGTCGGCCTGCCCCGCAGAGTGTGTGCATTACGTTGGCACACCCTGACAGCAGCCATACCCCAGGAATGGCTTTGACTGGCTGGCTAAACCAGCTGAGGGTAGTTGGTGGGTCTCAAATCCTTGGGGAGTTAGGGACTTACCCTGCTTGCGAAGACAGGCTCCGGTGGAAAGAGCAGATGAGACCAAGAATGGGTCCAACGGTCAAGAATGCAGTCTCTGCATGTGCTGGGAAGGCCAGTGAGGGGCAGATGGGGCTTATCAACCTGGGAAGGTAGCCCATCTAGGAGAAGGCAAACTCTGAAGTGGGGTAGTGATTGTGGTTCTACCCAGATATTTGGTCTCTGACCATTGGCCATGTTGGCTGGTGTTGATGGGAGTTGTAGTTCACCTAAGGACACACCACATTGGCTATCCCTCATAATGTATCCAACAACCTTTTAAGAGGCAATGTAATAAGAAGTTAAATCTGTCCCATTCTGGTTCCTTTCTAATTTCTAGTTCCTATTTTTAATTAAAATAGTTACTAGTCTCCTCCATTTTGTGTTCTGTTTCCATCAGTTTATAGTCCAAATGTTTGGCGCTTCCTTTCAACATCTCTGCCCCTGCCCCTGCTATTGCTAATTTATTGATTTTCATTCCTTAAATACACACTACGTTGTATATCGGCACCGCCCAAGGCATGATGGATAGCAACAACAACCGTGGGAAAGAAAGGCATAACATCTTACAAGGACAGGAAGAAACACCACAGACAGAATAATTGCCACACACAGGAAGAACAAGGATATAGTTTGAGTTCCTCACTTGTAATTTTATAAATCACTAGCTGGCCCGGCCACACATTGTTGTGGCCCAGTGAGGGGCAGGTATCCCAGTGGAGGATGGTAGGATAGCCCCCCTCTGTTGTCCCCGGGGATTGTTGGGGTCTCCCCCCTGTATCTCCACACCTTGGTCGCCACCCTTGGGATGGTCTGAGTCTCTGGGTGGTGTGGATTTTTCGGGGTGGAGGGGAGGGTCGATGAGAGGGCAGGGGTTCTGGGGGTTCCTGGTATTGGGGGGGAGGGTTGTGGAGGGTTGTGGTCTGGGGTAGGGGTTGGGGAGGGATGAGGAGGGTGTTTGGTCCATGGATGGCCCTGATGTGGGTCAGAGGGGAGAGGTATACAGTGGCCTGGGTCCATTTCCGTCAGGGGTCTCGGGTGGCGGTGTGGTCTCTTCAAAGGGGCAAGTCCGTGTGTGGTCCGGATTGACGGTGGAGTCGCGGTCTGTTGAACGATCTGGGGAGTGGACGGTTCTGGTCTTGGGCGGCGTAGTGGGCTATGGACCAGGCTGGGTTCGTGTGCGTCGGGAGTTTGGGGCGACACTGAGGCTTGTGTCGTGGGTCTAAGGGAGCAGTCTTGCTCCCGAGGAGGCGGATGTGCTGCTGTCGGCTGTGTCCGATACTGTTAGCGGATGGATCTCCCTGGCTGGCATAGCTCATGCCGGAGGTAGAGTCTGTTGGGTGTGGCCTAGTCTCCATGGGGAGGGAGGAGGTAGAGGAGGAGGAGCTGTGGGGATTATGCCACTGGAGGGCGCTATTTTTGTTTGCGTAAAAACACATTTTTTACCTGTGTTAGGTATGAGATGTGAAGAATGTGAGGTTATACAAACACTCGTGTATTGCCGTGGACCGTTGTGTCCAAATTTCAACACAACTAGTCAAGCGGTTTCGGAGAAAAGTGGAGTCCGTTAATATTGCAGTTGTATAGGGGGTTATTATTATTACTGGCATGTAATGGAAATTAATAAGATTTTGGAATGCAGAAATAAAGCAAATAATCAAACCATCAAATCTAGTACGCAGGGGGCCACTTTATCTAAATCATATAATTTGTTATTTGAACGATTGGTATTAATAATTGTATTATAAATTGGTGTTGTTATAATGAGGCTATTATTGGATTGTAATTGAAAACTAATAAAAAATTATTATTAAAAAAATAACCTCTTTGTAAGACACTGGTAGACATCTGCCGAGAAATCACAAACCAGTTTTAATAGAGTGTGAACAGAAAGCATATTAAACAGCATAACTACTTCCTGAATGTCCTTATTTGATCCATGCATAAAGTTATTTCACTCGCTCACCAGATACATCACTTTTAATAATACAGTAACCAGAGATATTCAGAACAAATTGGCAGTGATGTCTCATCAAATAATAAACCCATCTTAAGAAGAAGGCTTGGCCAATTAATGAATCAAATTAATGTTACACCCTGCATTTATAACTGTTTGATCTAACAGAAACTATTATTTCATACTCATGGGATTCCCCAAATTTTATTTCATCAGCAGACACTTCCTCTTCTGTATACAGGGCCAGCCAATGGCATTCTGCCACCTCAATGAAGGACAAAATGGCGTCTGTGTTCCATGCTCAGAAGCCAATTGGGCTAACAGTTCGTTCTTACTTGAACATGGGCAGGTTCTTTAGCATGTGTGGTCAGCAGACCAGTGTGTGAGAATAGTAGCCAAACCTAACAAATGCATAGTCTTGCTACTTAGCATGAGAAGGGGCCAAGCCCACAGAGCTGTATTGCTGATAGGCAGTTACTCAGACCATAGAAATGCAATTGGTAGAGAGGGCTCTGTGTGATGTCATTTCCCCTCATCACCTGGGCAGGAAAGAGCATACAGAATCATAGAGTTGGAAGGGACCAGAAGGATCACTTAGTCCAACCCTGACAATGCAGGAATCTTTTGCCCAATGTGGGTGCGCCGCTCCCAAAAGCAGCGCAGCCCATGGCTGGGCTCGCAACCTGCTAAGCTGCTGTGTCACCCCCCAGCCGTCAAGTGGTGGCCAAGAAGGACTGCAGCACACCCAAGCTGGAGGTCAACAACATCTGGGGTCCACAGATTCCCCATCTCTGTGAAAGAAAACTATACACATCTAATGAATGAATCAGGGATAGTCCCAGATTTACGGAAGCCATCCCAGTTTCTGATTTGATCCTGGAATGTCCCGCTTTTCCTTAGAATGTCCCTACAGTCATACCGCGGGTTGAGGCCGCTTCAGGTTGCGCATTTTCGGGTTGTGCACCGTGCCGAACCCGGAAGTCCCGGAACAGGTTACTTCCGGGTTTCGGCACCTGTGCGTGTGCAGAAGCGCTAAATCGCACTTTGCGCCTGCGCAGAAACGCCGAATCGTGACCCGTGCATGCGCAGATGCAGCGCTGCAGGTTGCAAATGCTGTGGGTTGCGAACGTGCCTCCCACATGGATCACATTCGCTACCTGAGCGTCCACTGTATTTTCATCAGAGAAATGTTGGAGGGTATGGTTGGGAGGTTTTTTAAAAAAATGTTAATGATTTGTTATGTTTTAATATATGCTGGAAGCCACCAGAGTGACTGGGGCTACCCAGTCAGATGGGCGGGGAATAATAATAATAATAATGGAATAGGGCATCCCTATTTTTATTGGAGAAATGTTGGAGGGTATGTACTCTGATGTTCTCATCGTAAATCAAGAGTTAGATCCAAAAGTATAATTCCTCACTGTTATATAAGAACTTGTTCCATCTATTTAATTCATCCATAAATTCAAAGATTTGTTTACCAGGCAGTTCAGGAATTAATTCATCACAGAGTTAAGGAGATACCCACTTACGTAGTGAATAAGAAATTATCCCAAGTGGATAGAAGGAGATCATCAAGGAGATTATCAATGAATTCAAAATTGGCCGGCTCTGAAACCGCTCCCTCAAACCAAATTGCTTAATAAAATAAACTCAAAGTTAGATTTTGATTCATATGCAAATGATGCTCCTTGAAGTTTCCTTTAACCTCTTTGGATCTTAAAATCATTAGAGGTAATTGCTCTAACGGAGGAGTAGTTAGTTCTGGAAATGAATCAGAAATGCATTTCATTGGGGCTGCAATCCCAGAAGCATAGACTCAGAATTGTAGAGTGGGAAGGCACCCCAAAGGCCATCTGGTCCAACCCCCTGCAATGCAGGAACCTCCTCAGCTAGATCATACATGACTGATGGCCATCCAACCTCTACTTAAAACCTCCAAGGAAGGAGAGTCCACAACCTCCTGAGGGAGTCCGTTCCACTGTCAAAGCGGTTGATGTGTTGTGTGTTATCCTGTTTTATGTGTGATGTGAAAAATGAAAATTAATTTTAAATAAAGTTTTAAGAAATCATGCTCAAATTGGCTTACAACAAAGAAAGCAGAGAGAACCTGCTGCAAGACAGACCCAAAAAAGAAAATAACAGACCATCACTAGTTATCACATACAGCTCCCAAGTTAAAACAGTACAACGCAACATCAGTGATCTACAGCCTCTCCTGGACAATGACAGCTCTCTTTCTCAAGCTCTGGGAGGAAGACCTTTCATTGCCTACAGACAGCCACCCAATCTTAAACAACTCCTCACCCACAATAATACAACCACCAGACTTAACATGGACACTGGTACCAGAGCCTGCAATAAACCCAGATGCCAACTTTGCTGCCACATACACCCGGACAACATCATTACTGGCCCCAACAACATCCAACATACCATCTCAGGACTATTTAATTGCTCATCTTCTAACATTGTGTATGCCATCAAATGCCAACGGTGCCCTTCAGCTCTCTATATTGGACAAAGAGGCCAAACCCTACGCCAAAGGATAAATGGACATAAATCTGACATCAGAAATCACAAGACAGAGAAACCAGTAGGAGAACACTTCAATCTCCCAGGACATTCTATACAAGATCTCAAAGCAGCTGTTTTATTACATAAAAAATTCAGAAACAGACTGGAAAGAGAAGTTGCTGAATTGCAACTCATTAGCAAGCTTAAAACCATGGAGCCACCTGGAATGAACAGAGACACAGGATTCTTATCTCATTATACATGATCAAGCTTTCCTTAGCACCTCAGCCCTTGCCCCCCCCCCCCGGAAGACCAATTGCAGTCATTAACAGTCGTTAACAGTCATCAACAGGTTTACCACTCCTATCAGCCCATCACCCATTCCCATCACCCCCCACCCCCACCCTCTGACTATACATAAGGGTCTGGTGACTTCTGTTTCAGTGTATCTGACAAAGTGTGCATGCACACGAAAGCTCATACCAAAATAAAAACTTAGTTGGTCTTTAAGGTGCTACTGAAGGAATTTTTTTATTTTGTTTCGACTCAGACCAACACGGCTACCTACCTGTAACCAGGGAAGGCTGAAAGCTGTGATTTCTGTATTGCAGGGGGTTGGACTGGATGACCCTTGAGATCCTTTGAACTCTATGATTCTGTGATTCTGTGAGCTCAACAGCACTACCTGCAGTTCCCAGCACAATTCCCAGCACAGTTGCTCCATTGGCAAAACCTGGAGTAGCAAGCCATGTGCTTTGACAGTGGTTGTGGACCAGGGGTAGGCACCCTAAGGCCAATGGGCCACAAACAGCCCACGTGGGTCGTTTAACCGGTCCACAAGCTGCCCCCGAACCAAGCCGCCGGCTCAGCGGGTCCCCGCGCGCTGCGCTAAACCAGCACAGCGCATCACAGGCACTCACCTCTGTGGCAATGAAGGTTGTTGTTGTTGTTTAGTCATTTAGTCGTGCCCAACTCCTCGTGACCCCATGGACCAGAGCATGCCAGGCACTCCTGTCTTCCACTGCCTCCTGCAGTTTGGTCAGACTCATGTTGGTAGCTTTAAGAACACTGCCCAACCATATCGTCCTCTGCCATCCCCTTCTCCTAGTGCCCTCCATCTTTCCCAACATCAGGGTCTTTTCCAGGGAGTCTTCTCTTCTCATGAGGTGGCCAAAGTACTGGAGCCTCAGCTTCAGGACCTGTCCTTCCAGTGAGCACTCGGGGCTGTTTTCCTTCAGAATGGATAGGTTTGATCTTCTTGCAGTCCATGGGACTCTCAAGAGTCTCCTCCAGCACCATAATTCAAAATAATCAATTCTTTGGCGATCAGCCTTCTTTATGGTCCAGCTCTCACTTCCATACATCACTACTGGGGAAACCATAGCTTTAACTATACGGACCTTTGTTGGCAAGGTGATGTCTCTGCTTTTTAAGATGCTGTCTAGGTTTGTCATTGCGTTTCTCCCAAGAAGCAGGCATCTTTTAATTTAGTGACTGCTGTCACCATCTGCAGTGATCATGGAACCCAAGAAAGTAAAATCTCTCACTGCCTCCATTTCTTCCCCTTCTATTTGCCAGGAGGTGATGGGACCAGTGGCCATGATCTTGGTTTTTTTGATGTTGAGCTTCAGACCATATTTTGCGCTCTCCTCTTTCACCCTCATTAAAAGGTTCTTTTATTCCTCCTCACTTTCTGCCATCAAGGTTGTGTCATCAGCATATCTGAGGTTGTTGATATTTCTTCCGGCAATCTTAATTCCGGCTTGGGATTCATCTAGTCCAGCCTTTCGCATGATGAATTCTGCATATAAGTTAAATAAGCAGGGAGACAATATACAACCTTGTCGTACTCCTTTCCCAATTTTGAACCAATCAGTTGTTCCATATCCAGTTCTAACTGTAGCTTCTTGTCCCACATAGAGATTTCTCAGGAGACAGATGAGGTGATCAGGCACTCCCATTTCTTTAAGAACTTGCCATAGTTTGCTGTGGTCGACACAGTCAAAGGCTTTTGCATAGTCAATGAAGCAGAAGTAGACGTTTTTCTGGAACTCTCTAGCTTTCTCCATAATCCAGCGCATGTTTGCTATTTGGTCTCTGGTTCCTCTGCCCTTTCGAAATCCAGCTTGCACTTCTGGGAGTTCTCGGTCCACATACTGCCTAAGCCTGCCTTGTAGAATTTTAAGCATAACCTTGCTAGCGTGTGAAATGAGCGCAATTGTGCGGTAGTTGGAGCATTCTTTGGCACTGCCCTTCTTTGGGATTGGGATGTAGACTGATCTTCTCCAATCCTCTGGCCACTGCTGAGTTTTCCAAACTTGCTGGCATATTGAGTGTAGCACCTTAACAGCATCATCTTTTGAAATGGCAACGGAGGTACTTCGGCTTTTTGGGTGCCAGAGGAAGAAGACTTCATTGTCTCCATTGGCAAAACCTGGAGTAGCAAGTCATGTGCTCTACAAGGTGTGGTATACAAGCACAGCTGCAATTTTGCATCCTCTTCATTGAGCAAGAGTGATGATCCAACCACTCACAAGGGACACTTGTCTGGAAACACCTGGCGTGTTGCTTGGAATAGATTAGCAACTGGTTTATATATTGGCTGCATTAGGAACAGGCACAGGAGGAGCAGACACTGCAGACCTGTCAAAACCTGTGTGGCTGGCTAGCTCATTAAACTAAGTAAGAGTTCGTTTTCAAAAAGTGGGGCAGTGATTGTTGTGACAACAGTGATTATTATTAAATTGATTTGTGTGTGTGTGTATGTATGATTATTATCAGTGTGTTCTAATCTGGTTTTAGCTTATTGTCGATGTGAGTAAATTTTTTAAACGTCTGAAATACTTGTTTTTAGCCACCCTTTACTGATAAATATTCTCTTTGTAAGGCACTTTGGGGTTTTATTGCAATCAAGAGGTATAGAAAGGTAGTGAATATATCATTGCATTGAAAGACACTCCAGATTGGGGTGTGGTTGTGAGAATTTAAAGCAGAAATGGGAAGCCACCCTTTTTCAGGCAGTTTATGCTGCTAGAGGTCACATCATAGGAAAATGAGGCAAGAGTGCTATTTTGGAAAGGGCTGTTTCAGTGCTATTTCAGTTTCTGGCCTGCAGAAAAAACCAAGAAGCTTGCACCAGTTCCTCAGGGCAAGAAGCTGTTTCTCGGCAACTCTTCCTGCTCCCCCCCCCTCCCCAGATGTGCTATTGTGTTAACGCTTGCTTGCTGTTCTGAACCGCAGACCCAAAGGATGGCTCCTGGGAGAGGCTGGGTGCCAAAGAAGGATGTCAAAAACGTCAGAGTGACCCGTTCTAGTGCTTTATTAAAGAAAGGCGTAAACTTACAACTCAGAGCCCTGCTGAGGATAAACTCCGCAGTAGCAAGCAATTGTCGTGACTTGTCCACACCCAGGCAAATGTATACACATAACCTATTCAAAAATCAGCCTTCATCAGCTTGGCCAGAACTTCCCATCAATCTACCTGGCCCACGAGGGCATAGGTGGCAACTATCCAAGGCTTACAGATAGCCCAGCATCCCTGGCCCTAGAGCATCAAAGCATCAAAGCAAGCCAATTAGCAACTGCATATGCATATGTGAGGTCATTCTTGCAACAACTACCAATTAGTTTTGGGGTTACCTTGGCTCCCTTGACTACCAAGATGGCGTTTGAGGCCTTCCAGGGAATTTTGCCTTCATCTCAAAGCTTTAGATTGTAGTCTATACCCTGTGGATGCGAGCTGAATTTGTAACGCAAAAGATTTCCCCAGCTTGTTTTGGTGCTATGTGGATGACTGCATACAAGACTCCTACAGTATAAGGTTTATATTTTTAAAGAAGGAGTTGTGAAATTGTGCTGCTGCAGCTCATCAAAAGGGAAAGTGTGCCTTCTAGTAAATAATGTAAGTTAATTGTAGTGACATTTTTTCTTTCCTTACCTGGTAACATCCGTAAGTGACTAACAGTCATAAGCAGTAATACTGCCTCTTTTCCAACTGAACGGCATTTCAAAATGACCCAAGTGGAGGAAGAATACAGTTTGGCAGGACACTTTCCTCTCACTGTTCAGTGTTCATTGGTACTTACAGGTCAAAGGTCATAACATCCAAGACGGCTCAAGCGATAGCACTTGCCAGGCACTCACACTCTCACAAATCCCACGCATCTCATTGTGTCTTCCTTGCATCAGATATGCTCTTGGACATTTAATGCATATAAATTACATCATCTTTTATCGATGCATCATTTAATGCATCATTTAATTACATCATCTTGTGGTTTGTGAAACAGTATGGGAAACAGAGGTGGGGCAATTGATCTCATCTGGGCAACTGTCTGCTTTTTAGAATAAAGCACCAATGACCTTCATAGCAAGTGAGACCATTGTTCCATCTTGTGTCCTGGGAGTATTTCCCAATAGGGTCAGAAAGAGGTCTTTCAGCTAGTTCTTTTTGTCTACAGAACCTTCTACAGTGGTACCTTGGGTTACAAACACCTCGGGTTACAAACACTTCGTTACAGACTCCGCTAACCTGGAAGTAGTACCTCAGGTTAAGAACTTTACCTCAGGATGAGAACAGAAATCGCACGGCGGTGGCGCAGCGGCAGAGGGAGGCCCCATTAGCTAAAGTGGTACCTCAGGTTAAGAACGGTTTCAGGTTAAGAATGGACCTCCGGAATGAATTAAGTTTGTAACCAGAGAGGTACCACTGTACACGGAAAGTAGGTTATCTACCACTGCCATGGCCCTGCTTACTGCTGAGCTACATTTCACCATACCTACCGAGATATTTTTCCTCAGTAAGTCTAAAGAGGAAACCCTCAAGTCTCTCCAACACGGGCGTCTTGCACCACAAACTGAGTCATATTATCTACAAACCCATCTCAGCACAGTTGTTGTTGTTTAGTCGTTTAGTCGTGTCCGACTCTTTGTGACCCCATGGACCATAGCACGCCAGGCACTCCTGTCTTGCACTGCCGCCCGCAGTTTGGTCAAACTCATGTTCGTAGCTTCGAGAACACTGTCCAACCATCTTGTCTTCTGACGTCCCCTTCTCCTAGTGCCCTCAATCTTTCCCAACATCAGGGTCTTTTCCAAGGATTCTTCTCTTCTCATGAGGTGGCCAAAGTATTGGAGCCTCAGCTTCACGATCTGTCCTTCCAGGGAGCACTCAGGGCTGATTTCCTTAAGAATGGATAGGTTTGATCTTCTTGCAGTCCATGGGACTCTCAAGAGTCTCCTCCAGCACCACAATTCAAAAGCATCAATTCTTCGGCGATCAGCCTTCTTTATGGTCCAGCTCTCACTTCCATACATCACTACTGGGAAAACCATAGCTTTAACTATACGGACCTTTGTCGGCAAGGTGATGTCTCTGCTTTTTAAGATGCTGTCTAGGTTTGTCATTGCTTTTCTCCCAAGAAGCAGGCGTCTTTTAATTTCGTGACTGCTGTCACCATCTGCAGTGATCAAGGAGCCCAAGAAGGTAAAATCTCTCACTGCCTCCATTTCTTCCCCTTCTATTTGCCAGGAGGTGATGGGACCAGTGGCCATGATCTTGGTTTTTTTTGATGTTGAGCTTCAGACCATATTTTGCGCTCTCCTCTTTCACCCTTATTAAAAGGTTCTTTAATTCCTCCTCGCTTTCTGCCATCAAGGTTGTGTCATCTGCATATCTGAGGTTGTTGATATTTCTTCCGGCAATCTTAATTCCGGCTTGGGATTCATCTAGTCCAGCCTTTCGCATGATGAATTCTGCATATAAGTTAAATAAGCAGGGAGAGAATATACAACCTTGTCGTACTCCTTTCCCAATTTTGAACCACTCAGTTGTTCCATATCCAGTTCTAACTGTAGCTTCTTGTCCCACATAGAGATTTCTCAGGAGACAGATGAGGTGATCAGGCACTCCCATTTCTTTATTTCCATTTATTTATTTCCAGCACAGTACTGGAGAGCATGTGATAACTGAGCCCAAGAGAAGCCAATGCAGTGACCTGCCCAGCCATGCTGCCTGGGGATGATGGGAATTGTAGTCCAAAACATCTGGCGAGCACTGGATTGGCTACCCCTGATCTGGCCAATCTTTATCAAGGTGTTAGGAGGAATGGTAGGTGCTGACTTCCAAAATGAAGGAAAGTGCCATGGGCTGGCTGGATGCAGAGGAGTGGTTTGAGACACCAGCTGTGGAAGCCCCAGGGGAAGAAAGCTCAGAGCCAGGGGAATGGTGGTGGGATGTCAACGAGTGGTCAGAGGGAGAAGAGGGAACTGCCTGGGAGGAGAAGGGGTCGGAAGCTGAAGAGGTAACAGGGTTTAGTGAGCAGGAAGAGGCTCACTCCTTTCTTATGACTATCAGGTGTGAGCAATGGGGGTTCCAGAAATGGTTCTGTCCAATGCACATGGCTCCCTTTGATCCACTTGCTTATAACTGCCCTATCGCCACCTGCATATGGGTGCAACTAAGTAATGATGCTCCTAATATAATTGTAGAGGGTGGGTCTGCGTGGGGTCACTGGAGCAGGTTTATGGGGAAGATGGGGCCACCTGTATGAGAATGTCAATGTAATGTCACCAACATTTGCACTCCCACAGGATATTATATGGCAGTTGAATATGAAACTAAAACCTTAAGACGGGAAGCTAAAGACTGAAATTTTACCCTTCCAATGGGACTTAATATGTAGATGCTATGAGGAAGTGAAAGAGCACAGGCACAATTGAAAGCCTTATCCAAAAATGACAAAGGCACGATGTTAAAAATTTGATCCGAGCTAGCTGAATTAGTCAGGATCACTCAAGACATAGAATATTTGACCACCCATCATTTGGTGGGATGTGTTTTTTCCAGGATGGAGCCCAACAATGACTAACGTTTTGAATTTCTCACAGTATCCAGTTACAGGTAGGTAGCCGTGTTCGTCTGACGTAGTTGAAACAAAATTTAAAAAATCCTTCCAGCAGCACCTTAGAGACCAACTAAGTTTGTCATAGGTATGAGCTTTCGTGTGCATGCACACTTCTGCATGCACACGAAAGCTCATAACAATGACAAAATTAGTTGGTCTCTAAGGTACTGCTGGAAGGAATTTTTTCACAATATCCAGTCGCTCTTTTTTTGAATCCTATTCTAATTTTGCTCATATTCGTGTGTCTCTTGTGTATCAGAGTTAAGCAATTGTATTCAAGGCCGCAAGTCATCACTGGAGGAGTGGAGAAGGGGAGGGATTAGCAAGATATGAAGGGGAAATTGTGTAATGCCTAGGGGTGGGGTGTAGTAGAAACATTGAAAGATGCATTGTTATCTCAAGGAAGTCCCAGTGACCTGGCACAACTGGCCCTTCATATCACCATCGTAGGCAGCTTGGCAAAGGAGCAGGGCTTCACCGCTCTCCCAAGCCAGACCGTGGTTTGCCGAGCTGACTTCATTTGCCTTCAAGGCCAAATTTCCTAATTTATGGAAGTGTTCCCTGATCAGAGATAACACAGCAGTAGTGCAGCGGGAGGATCCCAAGTTAATTACTTTGTTTACCTGCTGGCCCAGATCTTGCCCCGGGCTAAGCCAGCTGGGGGCCTGCCAGATTTACACTGTCATGCCCAGAACTGTCATGCCTTCCAGCCAACATGGAACTGCTGCCCTGGGCATCAGACAGGCTCAGCCGCTGGGGTCAAGTGTAAGTAATTAAGCCATCACACCTAGGACTTGACCCAGAGGTTGAGCTTTGATGGAGACCTGAGGAGGCTGGCATAGGTGTTGCGTGGCCCATTAGCCAGCTTGCCATCACTACTCTTGTGAATTATTTGCCTGCTGTTTTAACAAATCATAGACTTCTTCATCCTTTGTGTTTCGCGTTTGCTTGCGAATCCCTGAAAAAGAACCCCCTTGACCTGTCAAGACACTTGTCTGCACCTTTGTTTTCTTTTTTTCAAATAATTTTTATTCAATTTTCCAAATAAACAAACAACACATGAACAAAAAACAAAAAAACACAATTACAATTCCTCTTATATTCACTCATCTCAATTCAATTTGCTCTGCCGAACTGTGACTTCCCTCCCTCCCGCCATTCGGCTTTATTTCTCACTCTTATCTCACAGTTCCTTTTTACCCACATTTTAAACCAGTTAGTAGGATTTATTTCAGTCCTGCAAGTGTCTTTAAACTTCTACAGATCTTCTCCATATAGTCAATGAATTTACTCCATTCCCTTTGGTACTTTGTCTCTCCCTGGTCACGGATGCTGCAGGTCAACTTTGCCATCTCCGCATAGTCTATCATTTTTGTCTGCCACTCCTCGATTGTCGGTATCTCCTGTAATTTCCATTTTTGGGCTAATAAAGTCCTAGCCGCGGTTGTAGCATACATAAATAGTCTCTGATCTCTTTTTGCTATTTCCTCTCCTATTAATCCCAATAGAAAAGCTTCTGGTTTTTGGGGGAAAGTATACCTAAACATCTTCTTCAATTCATTATATATCATTTCCCAAAATCTTTTAACTTTTTTGCATGTCCACCACATATGGTAAAATTCACCATCTTTATCTTTACATTTCCAGCAAATTTTACTACTCGTTCTGTACATTTTAGCTAATTTTACTGGTGTTAGGTACCATCTATACATCATTTTCATTACATTTTCTTTCAAAGCGGTACATGCAGTAAATTTCAATGTTTCACTCCACCGTTTCAACCACGCATCATATTCAATATTGTACCCAAAATCTTTTGCCCATTTTATCATCACATCTTTTGTCAACTCGTCCTTCGTAAACCACTCTAGCAAAAAATTATACATTTTCGACAACAATTTCACTCTGCCTTCCAACAGTTCTGTTTGAAATTTGGACCTTTTATCCTCGAAACCTATTTTCCTGTCATTTACCAATACATCATTCACCTGGTGGTATTGCAAGCATCCTGTCAATACGTCTGCACCTTCGTTTTCAAAGGCCTGTCTGAACAGGAACATTCAGAAGGATAACAAAGAGGGAGCCCACCCAGCCTCTCTTGGGAGGGAATTCCACTACAGAGGAGCAGCCACAAAAAAGGCGCTCTCTCTTGCTACCACCAACTGTGCTTCTGATGTTGATCAGACTGAAAGAAGGTGCTCACCTGAGCTGGAGAGACAATCTTTCCGGTAGCGAGGGCCTAAATCAAAATCTCAATCCTTGTACCTAAAAATAATAATCTGTAAAGAAAATTAACCAACTACAGTTTCCAGGATTCTTTGGGGGGAGCCATGAGTGTTGAAGTGTTATAAGGGTGCCTTAATTGCATGATGTTTTAGGCTTAACTGCCAGTCCAGAGTGGGACTTACTTCCAAGTAAATGTAGGATTGCACAAATATGCATTTCAAAAAGTGCACCTGGATGCATTTTGATCCGAGAATTGTACCAGAAGATTCAGGAATGGTGAATGTGCATGGATAGCAACGCTCTGCTCCACACGTTAGCCCAGGAAATGCCAGCCATATCCGCCCATGTTGCAATTCATAAAAATCAAATTTGACAGTAATTCTATACACAGTCACTTTTGAACTAGCTCCTTTGAACTCAGTTGCTCTGTTCTTCCCACTCCTTCCTTGAACTCAGTTGCCCTGTTCCTTCCTGGTAGGAAGACAACAAGATGTATTGGTTACAGGTTATCGTATCTGAAGAAGTGTGCATGCACACGAAAGCTCATACCAAAATAAAAACTTAGTTGGTCTTTAAGGTGCTACTGAAGGAATTTTTTTATTTAACAAGATGTATTGATATTGTTACAAAAGTTGGGTGCCACCCCCACTCTGCCAAGCCATAGCAAAGATCCCTGGGGGTTCCAGGCACTCACCCCTTCAAATAACCTGGCCAGAAGAGGTTTAATATGGAGAATTTGTGGGGAGTGCATCCTTTGGGAGAAAAGCGAGATTTCTTATTCTGTACAAGAAAACTATGAAATTATTAAATTCTATAAGTCACGGTTCCTTGAAATGCCAACCAGTCTGTACATATTTTGAGGGTGTGCAATTTTGGCTGTGCCTTGCTTCCCTCTGCTGGAAAGAATAAAAAGTTTCATACAGGAAATGCAGTGTTATTGTCAGAAGAAGTAGATGCAAATCCAAACCACAAATCTGAAGCCCTGCAAAAAGTTGCAGACATGTTGTTTTGCTTACAAATCAGCTTCAAGTTGAATTCTGGAGAACACAAACATTTGCTCAGTTCTTTGTGACAATTAAGTTTCAAACAGAAGTATTATCCTGCTTAGGGATGAGTGAATCTGTCTGCTTTGGTTTCTCTCAGTTGTGTTTAGTTTTCTTTTTTTGTCTTTTGTATAGAATTTTATTAGAGGTATTTAACATATTAAGCAATAAAATCCAATCTGTTTTATAGAAAGATAATAAAACGCAGTATATCAAAAGAAAAGAATAATATAGAAAAAGAAAGTATAAAATCTTCACGATCCTCATAAAACACAATTATATATAGCAATATCCTATTTTACCTGTGATTTTTAAGAAAAGCTCAACAACTTTCATTCCCTAAAAAAAACTCGACAACTTTGGCTGCGCCCTCACAATGGATATAAAGAATGTGGGTTTTAAAAAGCAGTAGAAGCTGCTGGTTGGGGAATCTGCAGCACATTCCACCCGTGAATTTGGTGCCGTCTCCAATGACATCATAGTGGCTGCAGTGCAGCATCCAAACAGCAGGGGGTGCCAGTTGCCTGTCGTGACATCTCCTCTCACCTTAACGGTAACCCTGAGCAATTTAGGATCATCCCATTGAGAAAACATTCCTAGAACTGAGAAAGGAACACATAATTTTCCTAGACGAAACACCAGACGACTCCATTCTCAATCCAAAAGACAAATTGGGCATAGGAGTATTTAATCACAGAATTGTAGAGTTGGAAGGGACTCTGAGGGTCATCTAGTCCAACCCCCTGCAATGCAAGAACCATCAGTGGCAGATGGCCACCCAACCTCTGCATATAAATTCCAATGAAGGAGTGTTCACCACCTTACGAGGGTGTTCGTTCCACTGTCGAACAACGGTTACTGTCATGAATTGCAGTTCAGAAATAAAGTCTTTTATTTACTGGAAAATAAAAAAATAAAGTTCTTCCTGATGTTGCAGAATCTCCTTTCTTGTAACTTGAAGCCATTGGTTCTGGAGCCGGAGCAGGAGAAAGCAAACTTGCTCCATCTTCCACTTGACAGCCCTTAAGATATTTGAAGATGGCTAGCGTATCTCCTGTCAGTCTCCTCTTTTCCAGGCTAAACATACCCAGCTCCTTCAAGCGCTCTTCATAAGGCTTATTTTCCAGACCCTTGATCATCTTGGTCGCCCTCCTCTGGACACGTTCCAGCTTGTCCACATCCTTCTTAAATTGTGGCACCCAGAACTGGACACAGCGTTCCAGATGTGGTCTGACCGAGGCAGAACCGAGTGGTTACGATGGATGAAACAGTTGCTCACGTATAGATGACAGATGCAAGCAAATGGTGTTGTTTAAGGATGAGCATGGGTTCATATCTATAGCGGCGTAGCTAGCCGCTCAAGCGCCCTGGGTCGGGGCAGCTGCCCATTGGGCAGGGTGATTCGGGGCAGGGCACACTACGTGGAGCCTCACACCGTCTCCCCCTCAGCTGCAGGGCAGCAGCCAGAAGGGAGGTGCCAGGCAGACGCAAGCCCCATGTTGCCATTTTGGGCAGCACGGAGCCTGCAGATGCCCGAGCCACCACACTCGCAGGAGAGATGCGTGGCTGGGGCACATTGCAGGCCCCACGGTAAGTGCTACCCCCACCCATGGTGTGGTGCCCAGTGCCCCCCCCCCATAGCTACGCCTCTGCACATCTGATGCTGCTCAGTCTACATACTAAAGGGTTTCAACAGATAAATGACCTAGTTACCTTATACCTCTAACCATACCTGCCAAGTTCCTCTCTGAAAAATAAGGGACCGGACCGGAAGTAGCATACCGGAAGTAGCGTGGTGGCCATTTTGGAACTGGGCGGAGCATGCTCAGAAGTGACTTTTGATGCTGCTGTGCCCAGTTCCAAAATGGCCGCCGCACCAGAAGTCGCGCTGCAGCCATTTTGGAACTGGGCAGAGCAGCATCAAAAGTCGCTTCTGAGCATGCTCCACCCAGTTCCAAAATGGCCGCCGCGCCAGAATAAACCAGGAAAAAACAAAAAAATCCGTTTTTTTCAGCTGGGAACAGCCGGAAAAACGGGGGTTTCCCGGGGAAAACGGGAGACTTGGCAGCTATGCCTCTAACACTCCTGACTCTCACTGCAAACCCTGGAAAGACAAAGAGAACAGCAAACACACCATATTTATCCAAAGAACATTTATTCCCCAGGCTAAGAACAAGCAGCCACTACCGGTAACTGCCCTGTAATTTATAGCCCATTATCATTCAATAATGTTTTTTTTTTTTAAGGCAGCAGAATTTCATCATTGTTCCCAGGATGCTAATTCATCCAGGCCTAAGGTTCATTTATTTTATTTTATTTATTAAATTTGTATACCACCCTTCATCTGAAGATCGCTGGGCGGTTCACAACATAAAAATACAAAAACAAGAGGACAAAATACAGTACATAATAAAACAAAACAAGCAATAACCCTGCTCCCACAAAACCCGTGTAAAAGGCCATAGAGTGTCAATTGGCCAAAGGTCTCGTTAGAGAGAAACATTTTTGCCTGATGCCAAAGCAATGTACTGCAGATGACAGGTGAGCCTCCCTGTGATTTTAACAGCACCAGACTGTTCAGTCCCGTTCTCCAATGGGCGTGTGTGTTTGCACACACAGTCGCCTGCTAAGAATTCAACGTATGTGTTATATCTGGAAATGCATTGGAAAAGCAGTTGGGAAAATCCCCTGAAACCTAAAGCTAGGCTGGAATGTTGAGTCTATATGATAAAAGGCTTAAGGAATACTTGATTTGATTGTGAATGTGGAAGGACGTGTGGATCCAGAATTGGCCTCCACAGTCACTTATGGACTCATTGTTAAAACCGTGTTTATGGAAGACGATCTTACTCGGCTACGAGTGATAGGAGGAGGAGGAGGAGGAGGAGGAGGAGGAGGAGGAGGAGGAGGAGGATGTGAACCAGGGCCGGCTCTAAGGCAAGGCTGGGTGGCGCAGGGCGCCAGGGCGCCGGGCCGGTAGGGGGCGCCGTATGGCTGTGCCTGCAGCAGCCTCGCTACGCCCAGCCGGCCGCCAGCCGCGCTGGGAAACCGGGCGCGGGGGCGCCGGAGGGATCTTCGAACCACGGCGCCAGATATGCTTAAGACGGCCCTGATGTGTCTTCACATTTTTCTGTTGTAAGCCACCCAGAGTGGCTGGGGAAACCCAGCCAGATGAGCGGGGTACGTATAAATAATAAATATTATTATTATTATTATTATTATTATTATTATTATTATTATTATGTGTGTTCTCTACTCACAGGTGTGTTCTCTACTCACAGGAGAGAGAAATCAGGCATTAGGGCAGGCATGTCAAACCTGCGGCCCTCCAGATGTTTTGGCCTACAACTCCCATGATCCCTAGCTAGCAGGACCAGTGGTTGGGGAAGATGGGAATTGTAGTCCAAAACATCTGGAGGGCTGCAGGTTTGACATGCCTGCATTAGGGTGACCCAGGAGGAGGGAAGGGGTTTTGATGTGAGAAATTCCTATAATTCCAATATTTCTATTGTTCTGTTGTTTCTTCCCAAAGTTTCCTGACTATTTCCCACTTTCTTTATTCTGCTTAATTAAAAGTTAAAAGAATATAATCTTGGCAAGCCATGACTAAACTGGATATCCTTGTTTGCTTCCTAACTTAAAGTTGCCTTACCATTTTGTCTGTGTAGCAGGAGGTGTTGACTAGATTTTACTGTTAACTAGATTACATGTGCCAAACTTTATGCAAGGTATTAGGAGTTCAGGAGGTCTCCTGAATGCATTATTAATTAATTAATTAATTAATTAAATTTATATACCGCCCTTCATCTGTAGATGGCAGAGCATTTTACAGTATAAAAACACAAAATACATAACATAATAACAAATTAACCAGTATTAGCCAAGGTTTGTTGCTCCAGGTGACATGACCAACCATCATTAACAAAAAGCTTGGTATGGGTAGCACATCTTTTACAATTTTTACAACCACCCACCCCCAACTCTCCAGGAGGATATGGGGTTGATGGTATCGAAAGTCACTTAGAGCAAAAGCGAAAAGGAATCTTATTACCTTCATGGCTAATGGATTTATTAGGGCACAAACACTTGAGATCTAGGGCCCACATCATCAGATGAACGAATTGTAATTTTAGTTGACATATTTGCACATAGTACTATATTGCAGAACGCACAAGTATTGGAGGACAAAATGTCAATAGTAAGGCCATGCAATGAAAGCGGTACAGACAGTGCTATTTTAAATAGTAATAATAATAATAATAATAATAATAATAATAATAATAATAATAATTTATTATCCGCCCATCTGGCTGAGTTTCCCCAGCCACTCTGGGCGGCTTCCAACAGAACAGAACATTAAAATGCAATAATCAATTAAATAATAATAATAATAATAATAATAATAATAATAATAATAATTTATTTATTTATACCCCACCCATCTGGCTGGGTTTCCCAGCCACTCTGGGCGGCTTCCAACAGAAATATTAAAATACAATAATTTATTAAACATTAAAAGCTTCCCTAAACAGGGCTGCCTTCAGATGTCTTCTAAAAGTCTGGTAGTTGTTTTTCTCTTTGACATCTGATGGGAGGGCGTTCCACAGGGCGGGTGCCACCACCGAGAAGGCCCTCTGCCTGGTTCCCTGCAACTTGGCTTCTCGCATCGAGGGAACTGCCAGAAGACCCTCGGCACTGGACCTCAGTGTCCGGGCAGAACGATGGAGGTGGAGACGCTCCTTCAGGTATACTCAAATGCATACAAGATAAGTGCAGGCGTCATTTACAAGAGAATAGATGTTAGTGGTGGTGGTAATAATAACAGTAATAATAATAATAATAATAATATTTTTTACCCCACCCATCTGACTGAGGTGCCCCAGCTTCCAACATATATTAAAAACATAATAAAACATAATAAAACATCTGGTAACACAATTCCAGAGTGGGAGGGGAAACCTAGATATGGCTTGAATGCTAACGGAGTTGAATCACACATAACTCGGACATTCTAACTAGTTCAACCATTTCGTTCTCGACCTTCCCTTTAAAGTTCTGGCACGGAAGAAAGGTGGCTTTCTGGTTAGTAACAAAGTGTACTGGGGAGCTTAAACAAGTGTTTGTTGTTTTGTTTGTCTTTGTTTGTTTAACTGCCCTTCATCCAAGGTCCACAGGGAGGTTTACAAAGTAAAAATACTGTACAAAAAATACATAACACAATAACAAACGGAATAACACATGCTCCCCCCCCCCTGCACACGCACAGTTTAAAAAGCTGCCCAAAAGGCTGTGAGAAGAGAAATGCTTTTTGCCTGGCGCCTAAATAGACAACTGGTTTCTGAATATTGCAATTTTTGATATCAGATTTGTGTCCCATTTATCTTTTGCAAACAGACTGGCCCATGCAGAAGGCAGGAGAGCATTGTTGGTCAGCAATAACAGTTATCATGTTGGAGAACAAGCATATCTATGAATGCTTCGCATACCCTGATCTTACTTAGTCCCATAACAGTTAATTCTGAATGAAGCCTGAATATGAGCACACTGTTGGCATCTGAGGGGTGTGTGTGTGTGTGTGTGTGTGTGTGTGTGTGTGTGTTCAGGAATGGACAGTGCAGTCATGTTTGAATGGGTTCATGCCTAAGTCCACCCTGTCCTGTTCCCACTTTAATTTGCGATTTAAAAAAGTATGAAATTTATTTACAGTAACATGAGGTGGTCTGAGAGCCGCCCTTTACAACTTCCCCATTTTTAATTTTAATTTTTATAATTAAAAGCCATTCGAAAGGGTTCAAAAAGTCAGCTGTTGCCAATGCTAAGGGGCCTCAAATGCTCCCCTCAGACTGACCAGACATGTTCCTCACAGTGACACACTATTAGACAGCGAAAACAGATGGCGGAAGCCAGGCTTCCTAGTCAACTGAACTGGCCTTTACCTGCAAATAAAGTTTTTAAATCATATAGGTAATGAAAAATCTGAGAGATAAAATCAGAGAGGAACTAACTTAGGCACAGAATCAGGCCAGTTCATTGTGCAATATGCACCAACTGAACTCCTCAGGCATTCCTAGTTGTGCTGAGCATCGCTGCTGAATTTGTTTAAGGTTAGGGATACGTCTGCAAGGCCTGGGAGAGAAAACAAGCATTGTCCAGAAAGGGCTGCAGATCTTGGCATGGTTCTTTGGACAGGCAGCTTACAGTGAACCAGACCATTGGTCCATCTCACTCTGTACTGTCCACGCTGACCGGCAGCTGCTCTTTCCAGGGTTTCAGTCTTCCTGGAGTTGCCAGGGATTGAAACTTAGACACTCTGCATACCAAGCAGATGCTCTGCCACTCAGCTATGGCTTTTCCCAAGGGCTGTAGGACACTGAGTGTTGTGACGTGGGGTTCGTGATTTCAGCTCTCTTGACATAATATGCTGGAGACAGTTCTCTGGTAACACTTCTTTATTGAAGCAAACAAGATTGAGCTCTGAGGAAAGGAAAACTACATTTATAGGCTTCCGGTCCAGTGCCAGCGCCGTCCGTCGGGGTTTGCCTCGAGCTCCAAGGCAATCCGTCTTCATGGGGGGGGGAGAGCAGCGAGAGTGACGCTGCGCGCCAAAGAGCCCCGGGTCGAGCATCCCGGGGATGAAGACAGCTCGGCAGTCCCCCATTGTGGACTCCCCAACTCTCCGGTAGGCTCAGAAGAGCACCGGAGCGAGAAGGGTAGAAGTCGCAGGGGCCATCTTTGAGTTGCATCGTTACCCTCACGGAGAGAAGCTCCGAAAACGGAGGCGGGGAGCGCTGGATACTTCCAAAGAATAATTCGGGAAAAGACTGTGAGTAAAGGATCTAAAAACAATTTACTGGATTATAATTCGGAAATGGGAGAGAGAGAGAAAATACGGAAGCCATCTCCTCCCACTGGTTGATTTAAGAAACAGTTAATTAAGGAACCCGTGACAAGAAGCTTGCTTTAATAAAGATAATCCCAAAGTCTTAGAAAAAAAGATTCTCCCCTGGAAGCAGGGTAAAAGGGGAGAGTTACATTGGTGACTAAAATCCCCTGCAATGAAAGAGATTTGAACTGGGAAAGATCTGTTCTTTCCTTGGAGCCGGCAGCTCTGACAGACCAGCAAGCTTACAGCATCATTATAAAGGAAAAGATGCATGGATTTTTTTGGATTTTATATATTAAATATTTCTACAGAATTTAAGGTAATAGAACTTTTAGAAATATGGCAGTCAGTTTTGTGAAATGTGGTTTGCGAAATAAGGAGTAACTATTTCCTGACTCTCAAGACAAGTTTTTGACCTTGAAAGGGTCTGAAAATGTCAACAAAAGTACATCCACCTGGGTTCCAGCAAAATGTTTTGAGATGCCTGTGCCGAACTGAGAATTGGAATGTATCATGAGGAAATACGATTGCAAGAAACGAAACAACGTTTACAGAGGGAGGACATTAACAATGTAACAGCAGAGGAAGACAGCGTAGAAAATGAATCGAATGACAGTGATACTGTAAAACAAAATGAAGTTTAACAGGAAGGAAAAGAGGAAGGTGGTCAACAAGAAGGTCTGGGGATTATCCCTCCCATGTTGGGGGAAGGACAAGAATTTTTTGGACTGATCAAAGTGGCTGAATTTTTTGGAGTTCAGAACACCCACAAGGAAATGGATTTGCAAAGAAGTGGGAAAATCCAGGGGGGCCATAAGGAGGTTTGGATTGCAAAACATTGGAAAAAGGGGGTGGGATGAAGGAAGAATGGACAATTTGTTATTTAGGATGGATTAAAAGGACTGAAAACTGGACTAATGACTATGGAACTCGCTGGACTGGAAGGGGTTGGGCGGGGCTAGGGGAAGAGTGGATATATTAGTAAATTAGCAAATTAAAATTGGGAATGATTAAATGGTTTAAAAGGAATGGAGGTTTTTGGGAGGAAAAGAATTAGGTAAGGGGGGAAGAAAGTTTGATTGGATGCAATTACGGTAAGATACGATTTGGAAATGGAAATATTAAATTTAGAATGTGGTAAGATGAGTTATAAAAAAGGGGGGATAGTATATATAATATAAGGTTAGAAAAAATTGGCAAATAGAATGGGAATAATGATAAGAAATCTGTTAAATGAGAATTGAAAAGGATAACCGGAGAAGGGGGGAGGATGGGGAAGCCCTTAAACAATGTATAAGTATAATGAATGATTATAATTTTTTTTTCCTTTTGGGGGGGTTTTCTTCCTTTTTTTTTCTTTTTTTATTTAGTATAAAGTTAAAAAGTGTATTTGGATAGATAGTTGGGTGGGCACCCTCCTTTTTTCCTTGTCATCCTGGAGCTTCCTGGTGGCAGGAGGGGGCTCCGGGGAGGGGGGAGGGGGGAGGGGACAAACCCAATTATAAAATGAACCGCCTTCGACTGCCCACTTTGCATGGGACTCCCTCGTGGCAGGAGGGGGCCCGTGGGGGGTGGGCGAAAGAAGGGGGATAATATGTTATGTATGTTTGTTTTAATGTGTAAAATCAATAAAAAATATTATAAAAAATAAAATAAAGTTCTTAACCTGAAAAAAAAATAGAAAGCTACATTTATAGGGACGGGGGACTAGCTAGAAAGGGATACATTTTGGAGGGAACAATATCAGGCAATCACAGTGCTGCCTTTTGGAGGAAACAAATAAGACGGAGGATCCAAATATAGCAGCTTAAATGAACCAAGAGTAGCTGTACCTTCTGGAACCAAAAGGCAGTTACTTTACCCTAATGCAAATACATACAATAGTAATACAGATATAAAATCCTTTGAATCAATACACAACGCTGAGAGTCAACAAGTTGTTATCCTGTTGCTTCCTTTTCTGGAGCAGTCCTGTAATAATAGGCTTTGGCAATCTGTTTATTAGGATGGGGTAGTGTTTCCTGATGTAAATCCTTCAAGTGTGAATCCCTGCCTAAGGAACTGAAACAAATGAGCCTATTTCGTGGGGTTTGGCAGTCGATAATATAGATCAAGTGCAGGGGTCGGCAAACTAAGGCCCGCGGGCCGGATGAGGCCCGCCGGGCTGGTTAATCCGGCCCGTGAACCTTGTGGCCCCTGCCCCCTGCTCGGTCAGTCCCCATGCTAAACTGACGCAGCACGAAGGCCTTGCCATGCAGGGACTGACTTCCACGACCTGACGCGGCTTCAGAAGCCGCAGATGCCTCTGGGTGGGGTGTCAACGGCTGTGGCATGAGTGGCGTCGTGGAGGGGTCCTTTCGGGAGGGGGGGTGCTTTTGGGAGAGGGGTGTCTGCCCCCACACAAGATCTGAGGGACAGTGGACTGGCCCCCTCCTGAAAAAGTTTGCTGACCCCTGCTAAAGTGCATGCAGTAGCTGGACTTGCGAACATATGTGAAGTGGGCAGCCAACTTCTGCATAAATATTAAAAGGATGTTGGGAAAACAAGCCTTCTCTGTAGTCTGATGTTCTTGGTAAGGTAGCCAGGTGAAAAAGAGAGCTGGGCTTCTGCACCATTCATTTTAGTACAGAAATGGCAATTTCTCCCTCTTTTTCACAGTTGTCAAAGGTCTAGGCATTCTGTCCCATTTTTCTCCTGGCTCCTAGATGTTGACCATGTTCCTCTTGAATGATTTTATTTTATCCTTATTTTGTTTCTTTTTTCTGTTTTTTTAAAGATAGATAGATGATAGATGGAGAGATGACAGACAGATAGAATTTATTATTGTAGCTTATGCCGCTCTTCTCTCTCTCTCTCTCTCTCTCTCTCTCTCTCTCTCTCTCTCTCTCTCTCTCTCTCTCATATTCTAATATTCAGTTGGAAGCTGCCCAGAGTGGCTGGGGAAACCCAGCCAGATGGGTGGGGTATAAATAAAAAAATATTATTATTATTATTATTATTATTATTATTATTATTATTATTATTATATCTCTCTGTGTCTCTCTCTTTTCTAGTAAGTCACTCTCATGCCATCCTCAGAAAAGTAGCATTTATTTGCCTATAAATAAATAAATAAATACATAAATCTATATATATATATAAATGTAGACATTGTGTGCGCAGAGGTCACAGCCTTTCTCCGTAACCGCTGAACTGTAATGTAACAAATTTGGACACAACGTTCCATGACCATCAGTGAGGGATCTGGCATAATTTTTTTTTCGAAAAAAGCAAATCTTTCATACCTAAAATAATGATTAAACACAAAAAAGTGGCGCCCAAATTAGATGTCACCAGCAGAAGCTCTGAAGACTCCAGCAGCATCCAATAGAAAGGCAGATCGCCCACTGCTGCCTCGAAAGCCAAGCCACCAGATGACATCACAAATTTCCACAGCAACCAACTGAAAACAGGCCTTTTGCAGCAACAAGGCCCAATAGGGGGCAGGGATGGGTAATGGGTCAGAACAGGGTGGGGGGAGACACAGGGATGAAACCTGCCCTCTCCACAGTATCTCGCCTTGGCTTTGCAGACTAAGCTGAGTGGATTTAGGGGCCTGCCTGGGGGGATGGGGGGGGCGAATAGGTCGCAGCATAGAATCAGCTGAATATGGGCACAGGGCCGTGCCTTTGGGTAGAATAAATGTTATTTTACATAACACACGTGGGTAGGGTTGGGACAGGGCAAAATTTTACAGAACACGTGCATTGGGGGAATGATTGTGTGCAAAATGAACGGGTCACAGGGATAACCCGGGGGGGCGGCGTTGGACGGAGGGAAATCACAGGGGTAAGTGGGGGGGTAGGGGGAGGAGAGGGGGGAAATCACGGATTAGCTGGGGTGGGGGGAAGAGGGGGCATAAAAGGTCATGGATGAGGACAGAGTTGGAGGATTCACAGGGATAAGCCGGGGCAGTGAGGGGAGGAGTGGGGAAATCACACAAATAACCCACAGCAACGCGTGGCAGGGCCAGCTAGTATTCTAATAAAATAACTTCTGGGCTCGAGTGAGTTACCTGTTAGTGACTAAATAATTAGTTTTTTTTAAAAGAAAAGGTATAAGATTATTCTAATCCAAGAGAGGGGGGGTTAGTTTTACCATTTTCAATTGTCCGATTTTGTCGCAATGCCTACGGTAGCATTTGAAATACACAATTCTTTAAAAAATAAAAAGAAACGTTGGTATGCTATCAAGACATAGTGCAGACAGAATCCATAATGACGGTGGTCCATGCCCTGCTGTGGCCTGGAGTGAAGCCTAAATAGCACACACACACCCCAACCACATGAGGGCCAACCACTTAAGATGCATTGCTGCCCCATTCTTCCCTTCTTCAGTTCCTCCTCTTGCGCCTTTATGATGCCCCTTGAGGCACGCCACTCTTCCCCCGGCTGCGTGGCAAGGCCAGCCCTGCGGCAATCCTTTAAGGTAGCTCTCCACTTCCTCCCCGTCACTCGCTCCCACCCTACACCTTCCTCTTGCCCCATGTCTCATACTTTGCCATATATTTTACCCCCTTCCCTCCTCCTGGGCTACCTCGGGCCCTTTTGGGCCCAGGCCTCACCGCGTCTTTCATTTGCATCATCCCAACAGTCCAGTTCTTCTTTTCCGGCCCCAGTTCTATGTCTCCCCTTAGCAATTTCCCCTCCGAATCCTCCTTGGTGGGCATGGAGCTCCGGCTATGCCCTGCCTCACTACCCTGGAAGTAGCAGGGGCAGTGCCTATTCTCCCGACAGCCGCAGGCCGCGTTTTTGCCGCCGCTATTACCTTGACGGCAGCAGCAGTTTGCTCCCTCTATCCGGCACGTGCACCCCGTTGGTCCTGCCGCACTGCCGTCACTGCGGTAGCCATATGCCCCCTCCCATCCCAGGCCATCGCCCTGGACATTACGACATCCTGCCTCGTTACGGAGACAGCCGCGTTCCCCGGTCTCTCCGCCACAGTTGCCGCAGTGACCAGCTGCGGGTTTCCGTGTGCCGCTGCCGCCGCCACAAAAACCACAGGCCTGCCCGCCATGTGAGGCCAGATAGCCAATGCAGACGCAGATGTTGCCCGCCGCACAAAAGGCCAGGACCCACAAAATGGCCTGCTTGTCGGCTCGTCCGTTGAGAGCGCACTGTGCCATCTCGGGGCATATTGGGTTGTTCGGACGGCATGTGACGATTCCTCGGGTCATAATTGGTAACTGGAGGCCAATGAGGGTCCACATGAAGCTCGTTTCTATGGCCAAAATCAAGACTATGGTGAAGATGTAGATCCCGTATCTCCAGCCGCCAAATTTAGGTTGGCCAACCGTTTCGCAGCACCCAGTTTCTCCAGGCTTTGGTTCCGCTTCCCCAGGCTTCCCTGATTTGTCTGCCGTCGTAACATACACAAACTTCATGAGTGCCACAGTGAAGATGATGGCGATGAAGTGGAAGGTCCAGAGGCCCGAGACAGGGATGGGGAACAGCTGGTTGTAGCAGATGACCGAACAGAACGACTTTGCATCGCCGGTATCTTTGGGCCACTGGCAAACTATGTCGGCCTTGAGGGAGTCCCAGGGTCCAAAAGCCAAAAAGAGAGTAACCATGCGGAGGCCAATGAGAAAGTACCATGGATTGATACCCTGGCATAACTTCTCTGAAGACAGTACCCCAATCGTTGGCTGGAAGAGCCGGGAAATTCCACTGATAACGGCCGCCATCTGCGAAGGCAGGAAGTACCGGTAAATCAAAATGAAGAGGAAGTTATTCGAGCCTAAACAGGAGGCTGCCAGATTCCACTTCCCTTTCTCTTGCATTCTCTGACTTATTCCTCCTATCTCTTACTTATTTTTTAAATTAATTTATTTTTAAACTTTTATTAATGCTTTTCAAGTTTATGCATTTCACTAATTTTACAATCATTTTAACATTTCAAAACTTGACTTCCTCCCCCCTCTTTCTGTGGTTCCTTAAATTTATTTTTAATATGTTCTGCATATCCAAATTAACTCGATTTGCTCATTTATTCATCTACATTAAATATATGCTCTAATAAAACAGCAGGTTATTTCAATAATCCTGCCAATGTTCTTATCTGTTTACAATTTATCCTCAAATAAATATTCAATAAACCATTTCCATTCTTTTATAAAAAGTTTGTTATCTTGATTTCCTATTCTTCCGGTAAGTTTTGCCATTTCTGCATATTCTATAAGTTTTTGTATCCATTCTTCCTTTGCTGGGGCTTCTGCTCATAGCTGTCAAGTTCTCCCTTTTTTAAAGGGAAATTCCCTTATGCTGAATAGGCTTCCTCGCGAGAAAAGGGAAAACTTTACAGCTATGCTTCTGCTTCTCAGCATTTTTGGGTGAGTAACATTCTTGCCGCTGTAGTAGCATACATTAATAAGTTTCTATACAGTTTAGAAAGTTCTGTCCCTATAATTCCCAAAAGAAAAGCTTCTGGGTTGTTGTTTTTTACAAACGTTATTTTCAACATCCTTTTCAATTCATTATATATCATTTCCCAGTAAGCTTTAACCTTACTACATCACCACCACATATGATAAAAAGAACCTTCTTTCTCTTTACATTTCCAACACTTACTTGATTTAGATTCATACACATTTGCCAATTTACTTGGTGTTAGATACTATCGATATATCATTTTTGTATAATTTCCTCTTAGACAATAACATGCTGTAAATTTTATATCCAGGACCATATGCCACAATCGTTCCCAGGCTTCCATGTCTATATTATGACCAATATCTATTGCCCAATGTATCATTGAGGATTTTACTTGCTCATCCTTTGTCTCCCATTCCAATAATATTTTATACATTTTACACAGCACTTTTACATTACATTCCAACAGGTCTCTCTCCAGTTGTTGTTCCCCTGATATTTGTTCCCCAAACAAACTTATTTTGAACTTATTTTTAAATTCTAGACCTTTAGGATTCTTTCCTGGAATCCAGGATATCTCCCTCCCATTTCCACATTCTTTCTGCCTTACTTTGTTTCCCCTTACTCACATCCTCTTTCCCAATCTATATGTATATTGAAAGGTTTCTTATTCGCCCTTCACCATAAGGTCCCAGGGCCGGTTACACAATAATAAAATACAGAATTATAACAAATAAAGCCATTACAATTAAGTACGGTGGTGTGATATTTAAAATAATAATAATAATAATAATAATAATAATAATAATAATAATAATAATAATAATAATAATAATAATTTATTGCTTATACCCCACCCATCTGGTAGGGCCTCCCCAGCCACTCTGGGCAGCGCCAAACAGAATATTAAAAACACAATAAAACATCAAACATTAAAAATTCCCCTAAACAGGGCTGCTTTCAGATGCCTTCTGAAAGTCAGGTAGTTGTTTATTTCCTTGACATCTGGTGGGAAGGCGTTCCACAGGGCGGGCGCCACTACTGAGAAGGCTCTCTGCCTGGTCCCCTGAAACCTCACTCCTTGCAGGGAGGGAACCAGCAGAAGACCCTTGGAGGAGGACCTCAGGCTGAATGGTATATAGTTCCCAAAGTTTCTTCAGGTATATAGTTAAGAGGTACAGTATATAGTTAACAGGTATATAGTTAAACATCTAACACATGTTTAAACAAAACACATTTGCCTGCGTGTGTGCTTTGTTCCAAGGCCAAGTTGGGTGCTAGATGTAGTATTATTAGATGTTGACTCTAATAATACTTTACAAATCAGTTAAAATTTATCTAGGCAGCTGTTGTGCTGTAGTGGTTTGGCTGCATCCCTGCACTATAACTTCAAAGCACATTTGCAGCACATTTTACCTCTCAGAAAATTCTGGGTGCTGTAGTCTGATAAGGGTTTGTGGGAATTTTAACTCTGTGAGGGGTACAGAATTCCAGCTTGTGAAGGGAAACTGACAGAAGCTTCAAGAAAATGGATGGGAATAATAATAATAATAATAATAATAATAATTTATTATTTATTATTTATACCCCGCCCATCTGGCTGGGTTTCCCCAGCCACTCTGGGTGGCTTCCAACAGAAAAATGAAATAAAATAATCTATTAAACATTAAAAGCCTCCCTAAACAGGGCTGCCTTCAGATGTCTTCTAAAAATCTGGTAGCTGTTTTTCTCTTTGACATCTGATGGGAGGGCGTTCCACAGGGCGGGCGCCACTACCGAGAAGGCCCTCTGCCTGGTTCCCTGCAACTTGGCTTCTCGCAACGAGGGAACCGCCTAGAAGGCCCTCGGCACTGGACCTCAGTGTCCGGGCTGAACAATGGGGGTGGAGACGTTCCTTCAGGTATACTGGATTGAGGCCATTTAGGGCTTTAAAGGTCAGCACCAACACTTTGAACTGTGCTCGGAAACGTACTGGGAGCCAATGTAGATCTTTCAAGACCGGTGTTATGTGGTCTTGGCGGCCACTCCCAGTCACCAGTCTAGCTGCTGCATTCTGGATTAATTGTAGTTTCCGGATCACCTTCAAAGGTAGCCCCACATAGAGCGCATTGCAGTAGTCCAAGCAGGAGATAACCAGAGCATGCACCACTCTGGCGAGACAGTCTGCGGGCAGGTAGGGTCTCAGCCTGCGTACCAGATGGAGCTGGTAGACAGCTGCCCTGGACCCAGAATTGACCTGCGCCTCCATGGACAACTGTGAGTCCAAAATGACTCCCAGGCTGCACACCTGGTCCTTCAGGGGCACAGTTACCCCATTCAGGACCAGGGAGTCCTCCACACCTGCCCGCCTCCTGTCTCCCACAAACAGTACTTCACACAGGACCTTCACTGCCTTCACTGGTTCTGATTTGAAAGAGAGGTAGAGCTGTCAAGTTTTCCCTTTTCTCGCGAGGAAGCCTGTTCAGCATAAGGGAATTTCCCTTACCGTAAAAAAGGGAGAACTTGACAGCTATGATGGGGTCTAGTAGAAAAAAATTAAATCTGGCAGTTTTCTAAACCAGCCTTTCTCAACCGCTGTTCCGCGCTGGCTGGTGTGCCGTGACGTGCGGCGACGAGAAGGGCGATTTGCATTCTCACGTGCCTGGCGGCCGCCAATATTAACACTGACCCACCAGAAAGCAATATTTCTCCTCCTCTTTCCCAAAGCTCAGTGCAAACGAGCCTGGCGGCCGCCAATCAACAACACTAACCCGCCGGAAAGCAATATTTGGCAAGTGTTTCTTACAGTCATAATTATAATATAGGGCGGCACAGAGTTAAATTTTTTAACTTTTTTAATGGTGGTGTGCCTCGTGATTTTTTTCACGGAACAAGTGTGCCGTGGCCCAAAAAAGGTTGAGAAACACTGTTCTAAACCATGCCAAAGCTGAAGTTACTGTTAAACAGGCATCTAATTACTAAATATATTAACACATGAGATATGTTATCTCTCTTATGAAAGCATTAACATGTGTCTAACTCCACCCTTACCTGACTTCTCTTTCAGATGTTAAGCTTCTTGAGGGCAGAAGCCTATTTCTTTTCATAAACTCTGAAAGATGCCCTACATTGATGGTATGGTGCAAGTAACAAGCCTAAAAAATATTAAATTCGCAGGGAAGGAACTGGGACGAACTTTAAAGGACACACATGGCAACAGGTAGGTAGCCGTGTTGGTCTGGGTCGAAGTAAAATAAAAAAATTCCTTCAGTAGTTGGTCTTTAAGGTGCTACTGAAGGAATTTTTTTATTTTACACATGGCAACACATTTATGCTACGCAAATTGCACGTTGTGGTGGTATGTTGCATATAAAATGCAGGCAAGATCACATGCTCTTAATGCTAAAAACCTAAAAGAAGAGAATAAAGTTTACAAATACAGATATTCCCTTTCATTTGTTTGGCGAGGGAGTATGAGTTTCTGTGACCAATGTAACATGCTAAACCTATTTAAGTTCCATTGTTCTAGGAGCTCATTTGCTTTTGTTCCTAACATAAAAAGTTCTTGTCAGTTCGCCATTGGTGCAATGAAGGGCCATTAACCTATTGTCTATTTTCTTGGAGAGGTCTTTAGTGTTAGAGAAAGAAATAGAGAGATTCTGAGTCTCCCTGCATGTCAAGCTTCTGGTTGCTTTATTCACATGTAAAATGTCATTTTGGAAAAATAATGAAACTTTGGGAAATTATGTTTAAAATGGCATAAAACATGTTAACTATGTGCGAAAATGAAAAATGGATCTGACAGTTGACCTTTTCATGGAATTACCCAACACTACTGCATTTCAGTTACTTTCAGGTGATCATGCGTAGGATCAGGCTGTGCGTATCTAATCAGAACCAAAATACACCCTTTAAATGCACAGGCTTAATTGATCACCTGAGTTTTAAAGGTAAAGGGAACCCAGATCATTAGGTCCAGTCACAGACGACTCTGGGGTTGTGGCGCTCAACTCGCTTTATTGGCTGAGGCATGTGGCCAGCACGACTAAGCTGCTTCTGGCGAACCAGAGCAGCACACAGAAACGCCGTTTACCTTTCCGCCGGAGTGGTACCTATTTATCTACTTGCACTTTGACGTGCTTTCGAACTGCTCGGTGGGCAGGAGCTGGGACTGCACAACGGGAGCTCACCCCGTCACGGGGATTCGAACCGCCGACCTTCTGATCAGCAAGCCCATATTTTTTTATTTTCATTGTTACATTTTTAACCCACCTTTCCCCCCCAGGAGCTCAAGGTGGCATACATGGTCCCCACCCCCGTCCTCTGTTTTATCCTCACAACATAAACCCAGCTAGCTTAGGCTGGGTGACCGTGTCTTGCCCGAGGTTGCATGACTGAGCTTTGTGGCTGAATCCCCTGGACTCTCAGCCCTAGTCTGATATTCTACGCGCTACACTGCAGCGTGTGAATGGGCAGGAGATTATTTATTATAGTTCTTTCATAAAATGCATATACCGCCTCCCTAAGCAAAAAAAATTATATTAGCAGTGCTGAAAAGACTACATTGGCATCAATAGGCAGGGAGTTCCAAAGGGCACTTCCTCCTTTTGAAAGAGTACTGAGTTATCCGTAGCTTCAGAGCTTTCTGCATTGAGTTTGCCTAAAAAATACTATGAACGGATGCCATCATGAAAGTCAGGGGGCATAGAAAGGCAGGTGAAATGTAAGAACATTAGCCCTTGCTGATGAGACCAAAAGGTACATCTAGTCCGAACATCCCATTTCTCACAGATGCCTCTCAGAAGCCCACAAACAGACATGAAGGCAATAGCCCACCCCCGGCAAACTCGCGGAATTTGAAGGAAGGCTGCCTTCCTTCAACTTGGAACTTGGAAGTTTCAATTCAGGGCTTCTCCACAACTGTGTTTCCCTGCTGCTTTCCCCTGCGGAAACCCAATCTTTAGCACTGAATTGGCGCAATCGGATTTTCTGCAGATTGCTGTTTGTTCTGATTTAGCATTAAAGAGCAGGTCTTCCAGGAGGAAGTGGCAGGGAAAAGGCAAAACCGCTTGGACCCCTACCTAGAAAGCACGAGACAAGCAGAGCTACTTGGACCCATGCTTTCTAGGACAAGTGGAAGTGCAGACGGGCCCAAAGTGCCGTGATTAATAACCACTGATAGCCCTGAATTCACCTAACCTGCATTTAAAACTGACTAACCAGCGCAGTGACCATCATCGCCCCATCTCCCGGCAGAAAGCTCTGCAAATTATTCTTGAGCTTTGCGAAGAAAGAGGACAGACTCCCTGTCGCCCACCCGGATTTTCTGTGGACCTCCAATGAAGCTGAACATTGGGAGATCCAGGACAGGAAAAAAGAAAGGACTTCTTCAGAATTAATCTTTGGAATTTGCTCTCACAAGAGGCAGTGGTAGTCACCAACTTGGATGGCTTCGAAAGAGGACTAAGCGAAACCTTAGAGGACAATGGTTACTAGGCGCGATGGCTATGCTGTGCCTCCTCGGTTGGGGGCAATGTATGCTTTTGAATGCAAGTTGCTAGAAACAGCTTGAGGGGAGAGTCGCCGTTGCACCCAGGTCTTTCTCCTAGGCTTCTCACTTGCATCTGACTGGCCCCTGTGAGAGCTTAGATGGGCCACTGGCTTGATTTAGCAAGCTCTTCTTATGTTTTGTGCTCTAGTTTTACAGGTGAAACTTGGAAAATTAGAATATCGTCGAAAAGTGCATTTATTTCAGTAATGAAACTTATTATTATTTTTTCTTTTAATTTTTACAAATGCTTTCTTTTGGAAATTCCACAGTAATAAAACAAGTTACAGGTGGGTAGCCGTGTTGGTCTGACGCAGTCAAAACAAAATTAAACAATCCTTCCAGTAGCACCTTAGAGACCAACTAAGTTTGTCATAGGTATGAGCTTTCGTGTGCATGCACACTTCTTCAGATACCTGCTTCTTCAGATACCTGAAGAAGTGTGCATGCACACGAAAGCTCATACCTATGACAAACTTAAGGTAAATGTAAAGGGACCCCTGACCATTAGGTCCAGTCGTGACCGACTCTGGGGTTGCGCGCTCATCTCGCTTTAGTGGCTGAGGGAGCCGGCGTATAGCTTCCAGGTCATGTGGCCAGCATGACAAAGCCACTTCTGGCAAACCAGAGCAGCACATGGAAACGCCATTTACCTTCCCGCTATAGCGGTTCCTATTTATCTACTTGTATTTTGATGTGCTTTCGAACTGCTAGGTTGGCAGGAGCTGGGACCAAGCAACAGGAGCTCACCCCGTCACAGGGATTCGAACCGCCGACCTTCTGATCAGCAAGCCCTAGGCTCAGTGGTTTAGCCCACAGCGCCACCCAGGTCCCAACAAACTTAGTTGGTCTCTAAGGTGCTACTGGAAGGATTTTTTGGTAATAAAACAAATAGTTACAATAATACTGTACAAAAATAAACATCGCTATTACATTTCATTAATTGCATTGCATTTATAATTGACCCACCTAACGACAAATAATTACAACAAATAAAGACTTGACATATCTTGCTTTGCACGTCATGCATCTAGCTCATATATTGGTTTCACCTTTTATGTTGCATTACTGAAATAAATGCATTTTTTGACGATATTCTAATTTTCTGACTCTCGCCTGTATATGAAAAGGAGAAAAGCCTCTTTTCCATTTACTGTACTCTCTTCCTCCCCCATCCCTAAAGTTATTAGCCTCTCTCCTGTCTCTCCCCTTAGTCATTCAGATTCCTCAGCGTGAGGCCTCCAGGACTTTTGGACTACAGCAAACACATCAACATCAACTACCATGGCTGCTGGGGATCAGTCAGAGCCAAAGTGTAAACAATCAGCTGGGCACCATGTTGGGGACGGTTCTAAGATCAAAAAGGACACCTCCTCCTCCCTCACATTGCTCTGGAGGCTCAGCAAGTCCCTTCTCTCCCAGGTAGAGGATGGCCTTGGTACCTTTTTTGCTCAAAGATCCTTCTCCTTCCCGACGGTTGTGCTCCTTCGCTCCTCTCCTCCCTCTGAACAACTTAACCTCCCTATGAAATATGGCTCCACCCTGTCACCCTTAACTCTGCCCAAGGAGGTAGCCAATCTAACTAAATTAAACTTTGAACTGGAAGAACCTGATGCCAGGATAAGAACTCCCACACAGTCCCAGCCCAGATGATCACAGCATTCATAGGTTCCCGGTAGGGAAACCCCTAAACCTGCTGGGCAGGCTTGTCCCTTGAAGAGGACCCAGGTGTCCTGCCGTGGTGGATATCACCTATGGAAATAATAGCAGTAAGAAGAAGGAATATGGATAAAAATTGGCCAACATATAAATTGTTATTGGAAGAGGAGGGTGGGAATTTGAAATTAGGAGGTTATAATGAAATCAAATCACATTTGAATGTATGGCTAGAGTATTTTCAAATTAATCAAAGATTCCGAAAAGATAAAAGAATTTGATTTGAAAAAGAAATTTCTAAATTAGATAAAATATTATTAGAAGGGGAAAGTAAATATTTAAAAAATTTCTACGAATTGTTCTTGGAATGGGAAACTAAAGACGAGCAGATAAAAGAAGTAATGATTAGATGGGCACAAGATTTGGGGAAAACAATTACGTTAGAGAGATGGGAGAAATTCTGGAAAAGGGATATAAATTTTACTCCAAATTATGATCTGAAGGAAAACGTGTTAAGAATGCAATATAGGTGGTATCTAAAACCAGCAAAATTGGCAAAGATATACAAAGGCAGTAGCAATATATGCTGGAGGTGCCATAAAGAAGTTGGAACTTTTATGCATGTCTGGTGGCATTGTAAATAAATTAAGAGATTCTGGGAAGAAATCTATAGAGAAATGAAAAAGATACTGCATTTAATTACTCTTTCAGGGAAGATCCAGAAATATTCTTATTAGGAATGTTAAATGATGAAATAAAAGAGAAAGACAGGTGTATAATGGTGTATGCAACTGCTAGACTCCTAATTGCGAAGAGTTGGAAGAGCAAAGGAATACCAAGTAAGGAAGATTGGCAAATTAAAATGATAACATATCAAAAATTGGCAAAATAAATCAGGAATAATTAAGGGGATATCTGAACAAAAAATAGATAAAGATTGGAAAATGTTTAAGGAATATTTAGCAAACTCAATAGAAAAAGTCGACCTTATAGCAGACATGTGAAGGGCTCCAAAAAGGATTAAAGGGGAAAATATGCATACAAGAGTACATGATAACTAAGATATACAAGCGCAATATAAAAAAGGCTGGAAGTCATCACTGGGGGGTGGGGGTGAGGGGGGACTGGGATTTCTTTTATATTCTTTCTATTGTTGTTTGTATTTATGTTTCCTTTTGCTTCTTTTTTGTATTGTTTTTTTGTAATTTGGAAAATAAATAAAGTATTTTTAAAAAAAAATTAAGGAAGAGGAGGAGGAGGAGGAGAACCCAGGTGTCCTGGCTTGCAGCCCTCCTGGCAGAATTCCTCTACCCTTAAAACAGCTGTTTGACAACTCTATTGCAGGTCCAGAGTCATGATGCCAGTTAGCCTTAGGGAATTGCAAGAGTTCCAAATTACGAGGGCAACTAGGGCAATCGTAGTGGAGGCACTAGGTTCTTCCATCGGAGCAGACCTGCGCATTAATGGGAGACACCAATGTATTACTTTATTTGCCGATGACATTTTATGGATGCTAGAATAGTCCCTTAAGTGCTGTTCTTGCAGTTTGAAACATTTCGGGATCCATCCCACAAAGGAGATTAAACATCTTCGTAAGAGGGATTATATGGGTTTGCAAAATGAAGTGCAAAAGGACCTGTCCCAAAGGAAGAAACAAAAACCTTCTTGGATTGATAGGAATGCCGTACCTAAAATGACACTGCTTCCCAAATTCTCGTTATTTAAAGGCTCCTGATAGGCATTCTAGCCCATGAATTTCAAAGATGGGAGAAAATAGACTCTTTTACTGGAGGAGAGGAAAATAGTTTGCATAAGTAAAGCTACTTTATATAGAAGTAGCAGGAAATGCAGGTTCAGGGTACCTATCTTGAGATTGTACGATGATGCCTTTCAGATCCAGCAATTGTTCAAAGTTATCAAAAATTGGCTGCAAATTCATTGGGTTAGTATAGAACTTAGCCCACATTATCCTACCATTAGGGCAATCCGTTTTTTTACCCTCAGTGAGAAAATATCTCCAAGGCAGGCATCCCCAAACTGCGGCCCTCCAGATGTTTTGGCCTACAACTCCCATGATCCCTAGCTAACAGGACCAGTGGTCAGGGATGATGGGAATTGTAGGCCAAAACATCTGGAGGGCCAAAGTTTGGGGGTGCCTGCTCCAAGGGATTCAGAATCAGTACCTTCATTCAGCCCTAAAAGTGTGGGGCACTTGGGCACACGGACTAGTCCCTGTATTATCTCCATGTTTATCCCATTTCTAGATCATCCACAATTTTGTGACCTCTGTCAATACAAGCAATATAAGGGGTGGGTAGAAAAATACTTAAATACAATACATACAAGATTCATTTCACAGAGGTCAGCATCTCTCAGCAGTTAAATAATTTACTGGAACCTTTGTGAGCCTCATAGTCTAGATCAGGCATCCCCAAACTTCGGCCCTCCAGGTGTTTTGGACTACAATTCCCATCTTCCCCGACCACTGGTCCTGTTAGCTAGGGATCAAGGGAGTTGTAGGCCAAAACATCTGGAGGGCCGCAGTTTGGGGATGTCTGGTCTAGATGCTGGGGTGTGCCAAGACCCCTCACTATTTGAGAAATTGTGTCAGGAGGCAGAAATTTTGTCAGGAGGAAATTGTGCCACCCGAGGCAGGTGAGGGCCGAGGTGACCACCGTTCGCCAAATCCTTCCTGATCAGTAGCAATCTGATTTGGAGAGGGACGGGCATTGAGCAATTTGGCAGGCAGATATCGAGAGAGAAATTTCTGAGGCAGACTGGAAATTACTACGGCAGGTGTCATCCTTCAAATTGGTTTCAGCTCTTGTGAAGGGATAATCACTCGAGTCGATTCCTGGGTGATACCTGACTCATTCCAGTGTGCTTGCACCATAGCTACAGCTCGAACTCCATCCCCTGCACAGCTGGTTATAAATCCTAGATTGGCACTTCTTTAATTGTTTTGAGGAGTCAATTTTTGGCATCCATCTGTCTCGGGAGACGATGGAAGAGTGTGCCTTTGGGAGTAAAGATACATTATTTAAACTTTCAAAGCTACACATTTTTGGTGCCTCCTTGAATGGAGATTGCATTTCTATGCAAGAGCAGAATTGGTATGCAGTTTGCAGAATTGGCAGAGTGTGGACAAAGGACATAGCGGACATGTTAACTCGAGTCATGCGGGGCGAAATTGACAGAGACAAATTCCATGGCGACTGGCTCCCGTTTATTTCTTTTATCAATTCTTACCCAGAGGAACCCCAACCACCTGCTATCCTTTTTGATTTTTGGAGGAGCCTGGTGTTTTAAGTCTAGGCGTGCTCCCTCTAGAATACTTTGGTCAACATAATTACTTTTCAGATGTGGATTGCCTTAGTCCATAGCAGGGTATAAACATAGGTCCCATTGCTTTGCCTGTTTCTTTACTAAGTGAGAACACATTTTTTTACTTCTTTGTTTTCCTTTTTTAATGTCATTCGTGTGTAATTTGTACCGTGTGTAATAATAATAATAATGTACCACTGCTGTTTGCTTTGATGGTGTTATGAAATTTAATTAGACCAAACTCAAAGCCACTCCCATGGAAGAATGTGATCCTCCGGGAAGTTTGTAAAAGAAGAGGAGGAGACGCGAGGCAGGAAATGCATGACAAGATGAAAGGGAATCTGCTGATTCAATTTCATATGACATGAAGTAATATTACAATCAAGATTCGGGCACAAATGACCAAAGTGTGTATGGAATCTTGGAAAACAGGTGATCTTTCAACAGCAGAATATGACTAATCCTTAAGAAAATGACACTAATTGAACTAGATAAAGTTCATTTTAATGGTGTAAGTATACCTGACATTAGAACACTTAATATTGAGACCCTGCCATGGGAGCAAAGGGGCTTTAACCCTGATCTGGAGCCTGCCATTTGCATTGTCAAAAAAGATCCATTTAAACCATCTGGATCACGTTTCCAATGGGACAAAGAGTTTTTTTTAGTATTTTTATTTTATAAAAGCCATATAATATATTGTTATGAGTTTGTGGGTGCCAGACGCCCCTAACTTCCTGGGTCCAGTGGGTGTTAGAAATCAATTAAGGCTTGGGGTGCTAAACTGTGTGTTAGAGACTTCTAATCCCTGGAATTAGCAAGTGTTCAGAATTAATTAAGGCTTGGGGTGCTAAGCTGTGTCCCATTCAGCACCCAATCAAATGCACCCCACACGCCCATTTCCGGCCTATGGCAGGGACGTGTGTGTGTATGTGCATGCACACACTCACTCACATGCAGTGATGGCAAATAACTCCCTCTGGCATCTACACATCTCTCCTCTTCCAGCTGTTAAAGGCCATCTACCTCCTGCCCCATGTTGGGGTTTGAAATATACTCGGAGTCGAGAGTGAATTTCATGCTCTTTATTCAGCTCATATTCATCAAGGAGAAGAAGAGAAGACGAATCGCTCTTTTCCCAAACCATCTGCTTATATACATTATTTACACAATGGGCCTTGCGTGATTGGCTACTTCAGGGCTACACCTGTGGGCCAATTATATTGTGGATTGACTTCTGCCTGCAGCCTGATTGGCTGCTCCTACAGGCCAATCAGGTAGCAGATTCACTTCTGCCAGCCGCCTGATTGGCTGCTCCAGCAGGCCAATCAGGTTGCGGATTCACTTCCACCTGGAGTTGGATTGGGTAGCTCCCGCTGATTCTGAATCCTATTGTTCTAGGATTCAGCTCAGTACATAACACCCCTCCCCTCTAAGTTCCAGTCCTGCCCGGGAAGTTGCATTCGTAGTCCCCAAGGTCTGCTGGCCGCCTCCATGTGCGTTGTGGCCTGGGGTGTTCCTTGGTCAGGGGTTCTGGTTCTGGCTCGTGTTCCGAGGCTGCTGGCTGTGCCGGGGCTGTCTGGTCTGGCGCCACTGAACCACTAGGTTGTGACTCTGGTTCCGGTGTCCTTCCAGCCTCGGGGCGCCCCTCTGTGCCTACTGCTTCTGCTTCCCCTGCCCACCCCTCTCGCTCTACAGGCCTCACTGCCCTGCTGTCCCCTTGGGACCCCTCTGTCCCGCTCTCCTCCTGGGTTCCTCCTGGGAATCGTCGCCGTAGCTGGTCGCAGTGGCGGCGCCACATTGCCCCCCTTCCGTTAGTACCTCGTACGACACGGGACCGGTCACCTTGGTGACTGTGGCGGGTACCCATGCTGGGCCTGCCCCAAAATTCTTTGCATACACTGGGTCCTGGGCCACAAATGTCCGGGGGTTCCTGCCTTTCCCCACCACTACCTCATCCTGAGCTCTGTCGGGGTGAAGTCGGTCCAGTCTAGTTGCAAGGCGCCGGCCCATGAGTAGTTCAGCTGGGCTCCGGCCCGTCGTTGTGCTTGGGGTGCTGTGCTGTGCTAGAAGAAATGCGGCAAGGCGGTATTCCCAGTCCCCTTGTGTTATGCGGCGGAGGCTGTCCTTGGTGGTCCGCACCATGCGCTCCGCTTGGCCATTGGTGGCAGGGTGGAATGGTGCTGAGCGGATGTGGCGGATGGCGTTCTGCGCTGTGAAGGTCTGGAACTCCTCTGACGTGAATGCGGTTCCATTGTCCGAGACGAGGGTGTCAGGGAGCCCGTGGGTTGCAAACAGCTTACGTAGTACCCGGATGGCTGCCGCCGTAGAAGTGGACGGTACCAGTGCGACCTCCAGCCATTTGGTGTAGGAATCCACCACTATGAAGAATGTTTTTCCCTGGAAGGGGCCAGCGAAGTCCACGTGCAAGCGTGACCATGGATGTCGGGCGGACTCCCAGGGCTGGACTGGGGCCCTTGGGGGATCCGGGCGGGATTCTTGGCAGGTCTGGCAGTGTTGGACCCAGGCCTCTATCTCTCTGTCAATCCCCGGCCACCACACATAACTCCTGGCAAGGGCCTTCATCCTCACTACCCCTGGGTGTGTCTCGTGTAGGGCTGTGAGGACCCTTTTGCGGAGGGGATGGGGAACAACGACCCTGCTTCCCCATAACAGGCACCCCTTGTGGGCCGACAGTTCATGTTTGCGGTTTGTGTAGCCAGCGAATTCTGGCCCGGGGCTGCTGCTGGGCCATCCTCGCCACACCCAGTCCAGGACCCGGGAGATGACCCTATCTTTTGTGGAATGGTGCGCAACTTCTTGTGCCTGAATGGGTCGGTCGGGAAGCAGCTCCAGGGTCATAACCTCTTGCGCAGGCGCTGGGTCGGGGCCTGTTTCTGGTAGTGGTAGCCTGCTGAGTGCGTCTGCGTGGCCCATCGCCTTCCCAGGGCGGTGGATTAGTGCATACTGGTAGCCGGCAAGGAAAATTGACCACCTGAGGACACGTGGAGACAACACTTGGGGGGTCTGCTTCTCGGGGGCAAACAGGCCAAGCAACGGCTTGTGGTCAGTCACTATGGTAAAGGGCCGCCCGTACAAGAAATCATGGAATTTTTTTACGCCCTTCACGATTGCCAGACCCTCCTTGTCAATCTGTGAGTAGTTTCGTTCGGCTGCAGCAAGCGTCTGGGAGAAGTATGCCACCGGCACCTCTCTTCCATCCGGGAGTTGGTGTCCCAGGACAGCGCCGATGCCATAGGGAGAGGCGTCGCATGCCAGCACCACTGGCAGCCTCTCGTCGAAGTGTGCCAAGACCGAGTTCGAGACGAGCAAGTCCTTGACTGCCTGGAATGCGGCCCTTTGTCGCTGGCCCCACACCCAAGGGGCCCTTTTATCTAGGAGTCTGTGTAGGGGCTCCGCTACCGCTGCCTTATGGGGAAGGAAGGCATGGTAAAAGTTCAATAGTCCCAAGAATGACTGAAGTTCGGGCTTGCTCTTGGGCGCTGGGGCCTCACAAATGGCCCGTACCTTGTCACCGGTTGGATGGACCCCTTCTGCGTCCACCTTAAATCCCAGAAAGTCCACCTGCGGCACTCCCAGTAAACACTTTTCCCGCTTCACCTTGAGGCCCGCCGTCTGGAAACGGTGCAGGACGGAGCGGAGGCGGTCCTCAAATTCCTCTGGTGTGGGCCCGGCGATCAGTACATCATCGAAGAAGGGGGTGACGCCAGGAATCCCTTTAAGGAGAGAGTCCATTAGATTCTGGAATATGCCTGGTGCCACGCTAACGCCAAATTGCAGCCGCTTTACTCTGAATGCCCCTCTGTGCGTCACAATCGTCTGAGCCTCTGCTGTGGCTTCGTCCACAGGCAACTGTTGATACGCTTGGGCCAAGTCCAGTTTGCCAAAGATTTTTGACCCAGCCAGGGTGGCGAGGACATGGCTGACCACTGGCACTGGGTATGCATGGGCCGTGAGAGCCTTGTTTATGGTGCATTTGTAGTCTGCACAGATGCGGACCGAACCGTTAGGCTTGACGGGTGTGACAATTGGAGTTTCCCAGGGGGCGTTGGGCACCGGCTCCAGCACTCCTTGCTCCACGAGCCGGTCCAATTCCTCGTCTATGCGGGGTTTCAGGGCGAACGGGACCCGGCGGGCCATGTGCCTGATGGGTCGTACAGCGGGGTCTAGCTGTAGGGCAATGGGGGGTCCTGTATATCGTCCCAATGCCCCATCGAAAACCCCTGGAAACTCTTTGCATATGGCGTCCACGTCCACTTGTAAGCTAGTGCGGTTCACCCCGGTAACGGCTAGCCCCAGAGGTCCAAACCATGCCAGTCCCAGTAAGCTAACGTAGGGGCCCTTAACTACCAGCAAGTCCAATTGTTGCTTTCGCCCTCGATATTGCACCCTGAAGGTCCCCACCCCCATTGTAGGGACCTTACGTTTCTGGAAGTCCCGGAGGGTGAATGGGGCCGGCCTTAGTTTGGGACCCCCATTAGGGCACAGTTCCCTTAATGTTCGGGCCGAGATTATGGATAGAGTTGAACCCGTGTCCAGCTCCATGCGGCATGGGGCTCCCTCTATCTGTACCTCTATATAAATTTTCTCTGTGCTGGGATGGGGCAACTGGAATACCTGGTAGTCCGTGATCTCCGTCGAGTTGCCTTGGTGCATGGTGCCGTGTGACCTGGGGCTCCTGGATCGGTCATCTGATGCTTGTCGACGGGTGAGTCGAGCCCGACACACCCGGGCGATGTGTCCCAATTTTCTGCACTGCCTGCACTCTGCGTTGCGGAAACGACAGGTCCTCCTCTCGTGGTTCTCCCCGCAGCTTGCACAGTTCCCTCCTTCTCGTCGAGGCTGCTGTGGTGTGTGTGCTGCTTGAGTGCGCCGCTGTACTCGGTGTACTTCCTCCCTGTCAGATTCGGATTCGTCGGTGAGGTCTTCGTGGTAGACCCTCGGTTGGGATGGCGGGGCCGGTCGTGCCTCTTGCGTTGACCTCTCGGCGGCTTCGGTTGCCAGGGCTTCCTCCAGAGCAATCTGGAACGTGAGGTCTTTTTTGGCGTAGAGGCGTCGTTGCAACATCTCGTCCCTCAGGCCACCGACGAGGCGGTCACGAAGCATGTTCTCCAACTCTGAGAAGTTGCATAACCGGGCGGCTTGGCGGAGGGAGGTCACAAACCCAGTTATGGTTTCCCCTGGGGCTTGCCGCTTTGCGTAGAAGGCATTTCGGCAAGCTACCACCGAGGGCTGTGGTGAAAAGTGCTCCTTCAGCCGTTCCATTATTGTTTTGTAAGAGACGGTAGCGACATCTCTAGGTGCAAGGAGAGCCCGGGCGATTTCAAACGTCTCCTCTCCACAGACGCTGAAGAATGTCGCCCTCTTCATGGCATCGTTGGTGACTTCTTTCGCTTGCAGGAGGAAGTTGAAACGGGCGGCGTACCCTTCCCAGTCTCCTGATGCTGGTTTGAATGGCAAGAAGCTGCTGTCGGTTGCCATTCTGGGTTCCTTGGGTCCTGGAGCTGAAGCCTGGATGCACGGTGCGATGCAGCGGTACAGCAGGTGGCGGTGCTGCGGTGCAGTGCGTGGTGGCGGTCAGCTCAGCAGGATCCCACCTTCGTCGCCAGTGAAATATACTCGGAGTCGAGAGTGAATTTCATGCTCTTTATTCAGCTCATATTCATCAAGGAGAAGAAGAGAAGACGAATCGCTCTTTTCCCAAAACCATCTGCTTATATACATTATTTACACAATGGGCCTTGCGTGATTGGCTACTTCAGGGCTACACCTGTGGGCCAATTATATTGTGGATTGACTTCTGCCTGCAGCCTGATTGGCTGCTCCTACAGGCCAATCAGGTAGCAGATTCACTTCTGCCAGCCGCCTGATTGGCTGCTCCAGCAGGCCAATCAGGTTGCGGATTCACTTCCACCTGGAGTTGGATTGGGTAGCTCCCGCTGATTCTGAATCCTATTGTTCTAGGATTCAGCTCAGTACATAACAGGGTTCCAACCCAGTTTGGAGGGCCCATCACTTACAATGTCTCTCCCCCCCCCCGCAGCCAGCATGGAATTTGAAGAACAGTGGACCAAGGAGGGAAGACCCTTGGAAAGGCTCCAAAGGCCACATCCAGCCCCAGGGTCAGCATACTCCCTATTCCCTGAATTAAGAGGATGCTTGGTTGCAAGAAATAAATCCCCCAGATTTCCTTTCTTACAATTCTAAATGGTGGGAGATACCTCCAAAACTCTATAATTCCCAACCCTATGCTTCCCATAATTTTATAATCCATGGGCTTTCAACATATTGCGTGGAGTATGCAGCCTCTGTCTTGTGGTTCCCAGACCAGTCTGGCCAGTATAATAACTAGTTACCAACCCATAACCCAGAGCAGGTACAGTCGTACCTTGGAAGTCAAAAGGAATCTGTTCCGGAAGTCTGATTAGCTACAGGAAGCTTCTGCAGCCAATTGGATGCTGCGGAAGCCACACCAGACGTTCGGTTTCCAAAAGAACATTCGAAAACCAGAACAGTCACTTCCCAGGTTTGCAGCGTCTGGGAGCCGAAACGTTCGAGTACTAAGCTGTTCGAAAACCAAGGTATGACTGTGCTTTATGCATTGTGACTTGCACTTATTTTTATTGATCATAGTTTAAGAAATTATTTACTGTAATTGTTAAGAGTGTTTAATTATTGTTTGCTGGTGTTCTGAGGTTAATTTTATTGTGTACTATTATATTTAATACTACTTTATTTGATGTAAGTTGTTGCATTTTAAAGCTATGTTTTATTAGGACGTTTTGTATCGGATCAGATTGTTACATGCTGTGTGTTCTTTGTTGTATAATTTGTTGCTGTGAATTGCCTTGTGTATAGTAATATAGAAAGGCGGTGTACAATTTGAAGTGAAGTGAAGTGAAGTGAAGAAAGAAACCTGCTCCCACATGGGCGTACCCAGGATCAAAACTAGGGGGGGCAAGGGGAGGGGCCAAGGCACGGAAGGGGAGGGGCCACAAAGTGGGTGGGAACGGCGAACTCGCGCTCCGCCGGGCTGTGCCCCTCCCTAGAAGCAGGGCTGGTGGGCGGAGGCGGAGCCCAGCCCAGCGGAGCGCGAGTTCAGCGTTCCCGCCCGCTGCGCCGTGCTCTCTGGTTCCCCGCCGCGCTTGGCCTTGCCAGAGGGCGCGACGAGGAGCTGGAGGGAGGGCGCAGCGCGGCAGGCGGGAACGGCGAACTCGCGCTCCGCCGGGCTGTGCCCCTCCCTAGAAGCAGGGCTGGTGGGCGGAGGCGGAGCCCAGCCCAGCGTGAGTTCGGCGTTCCCGCCCACCGCGCCGCGCTCCCTGGTTCCCCGCCGCGCTTGGCCTTGCCTGAGGGCGCGACGGGGAGCTGGAGGGAGGGCGCGGCGGGAATGGTGAACTCGCGCTCCGCCGGGCTGTGCTCCGCCTCTGCCCACCAGCCCTGCTTCTAGAGTAGGGCAGCTGCCCTAACTTGCCCCGTGGTGGGTACGCCCTTGTGCTCCCACCCAGTTGCAAGATCAGCCCTGAGTTCAAAACACACTCCTTGTACAGACCTTCCAGGTGTCCCAATTTTCCAGGGACGGTCCTGGAATCACAGAGATCTCACTCAAAAGGGATGCAATATAGCCGAAAATCGGTGGCAATGGTGGCACCACTTCTCTGCCGCTGGCAGAGGTGGTGGGGCAGGCGGGGCACTTGCGGGAGTGCTGCCTGGGGGTTTCCGCCACCTGAGGCAATGGCCCCACTCTGCCTAAAGACTGGGCCGCCTCTGCTGTTTGGTCCAATTCAGTGGGAACCTGAGGGTTTTTCCTGGGGAAAGCGGCGGAGAAAGTGGAGGTGAGGATGAACCTCAGATAATAGAACTTTAGCTGGAAATGTTTCTCAGGGAAATAAAATTCCCAGCGCAGGCCCAAGGACTCATTGCATAATTATTGGCACAGAAATAAGATGCTGCACCTGTTATCGCAGCAGTCATGTACGACTAACAGTACCCAGTTTGTCCTTCAGCTCAGTAACTGGCGCGGGATGGGTGCCAGATCGATAGGAATCTTTAAAAGAATGGTGTCCTTATTCCTTCCAACCTTTAAACTGTTAGACGTCATTATTGTTATACCTTTACAGGGATGGTTTTGAAAAGGGGGGGGGGCATATGGAAGAAACCTTTGGCATGAAACATTTTGTCCGTGGTTTAGTTATCACCTTTCACAACGAGACTCATGTTTTTCAGATGAATGATAGAACAACAAAGCTTCAAATTAGGAAAACCCAACCCCACTATCCATCGTCTCTATATATAAGAGTCAATTTTGCAGTCATCTTCTTTTTTTAAGAAGGTATCTTGCCCAGCCAGGATAACTGCATCTTCCTTCAACTGGATTTTTTTTTTAAACAAATATTATAAGGAATAAAGGAGAAAGAAAAAAACAAAGTGGAAGAATGGTTTAAGATTTAGTACTTCCATCTACAGCCATACTTCCCTGAACACGCCTGATCTCAGAAGCTAAGCAGGGTCAGGCCTGGTTAGTACTTGGATAGAAGATTTAGTATTCCACTTCTTTAAAATCATGGGGTATTATCATACCCAGGTATTTCAAGAATTCCAAATAATTAGTTGATTAGTTTGTTAGTTCACCTTAAGCTCCCACAGAATTACCAAGTTGGAAGGGACCTCAAGGGTCATCTAGCTCAACCTCTTGCAATTTCGCCCAACATGGGGCTTGAACCCATGACCATAAGATTAAGTCTCATGCTCTACTGACTGAGCTATCCTTCAGGGCAGCCATGAAGAAAGCTACTTTTTTGTTTTGAGAGAAGGCGAAGAAGAGATGACATGATACACATTTATAAAATGATGCATGGCTCTCCCTCTCTCATAACACCACAGGAGGCAAGGATGACCACCAGCTTAGATAATTTAGAAAGGATTAGACTAGATTGTAGAATCATAGAATCATAGAGTTGGAAAGAATCCCAAGGGTCCTCTAGTTCTGCAATGCAGAAATCTCAACTCAGAACTCACGACAGATGTCTATCCACCTCTACTTCAAAACCTTCACTGAAGGAGTGTTCACAAATTTCAATCCCATGGTCAAAGAACTCCTTGAAAGATTCCATCACCGGTGTCTCTGACAATTTTTATACTTGGGAAGAAAGGCGAACTAATACCAGTGAACTGGAAGAAGCAAAGATAACCAATGATTCTTCAACATCAACTTCGCTAGACTGGTCATGTTGTGCAGATGTCTGATGATCGTCTTCCAAAGCAACTACTGTATTCTGAACTTAAAAATGGAAAACATAATGTTGGTCAACAAAAGAGGTTTAAAGACTCTCTCAAGGCAAATCTTTTAAAATGTAGCATAAACACCGACAATTGGGAAACACTAGTCTGTGAGCGCTCCAATTGGAGAACAGCCTTTACCAAAGGTGTCATGGGCTTTGAAGTTGTTCGAACTCAGGACGCAAGGGAGAAATGTGCTAAGAGGAAGGCACGCTTGGCAAACGCTCACCGTGATCAACTCCCGTCCAGAAACCTATGTCCCCACTGTGGAAGGACGTGTGGATCCAGAACTGGCCTCCACAGTCACTTACGGACCCATTGTTAAAACTGTGTTCATGGAAGACAATCTATCTTATGAATGATCGCCAAAGAAGAAGACTGTCAGAAAGTTCTTCCTGATGTTGAGTCGGAATCACCTTTCTTGTAACTTGAACCCATTGGGCGTTTATGATCTGATTCCGTGTTGAAGAACCAGTTTTCCTTGGGCGGGGGGAGTGTTGGGTCAAGTAGAAGTTGGGTGAAATCTTGGCTCTGCTCATTGATTTCAATGGGTCTAACCTGCATAGCACTAGCATTGAAGACAATCCTGGCTTTTAAACGCGGGGTCCCTTCCCAGTGGCCAACTTGGGGCTCTCCAGTTTCAGTGATGCTAAAATTGGGTGCTTCTCACAGTCTGTCCTACAGCGTTATTTCTGCACCCTCTGCGGCACGATGCCCGGTTGCACCTCCCCACTCTCTTAAACCACTTCTGCCCTTCTGGCACATACAGACAAAAATATATGGTGCTGTTTCTCGATCTATTTATTGAGAGCAAGAGGGGTCTTCCGCCCCAGGAGTTTAGCAAAGCCTGCAAGGGGATTGCGCAGGAAAAGCAGCGTGTGGCATCATCGGATCTGCTGTCTGCTGTTACCTACAAGACAATAACAGTTGTGAAACAAGAGCGTTAAGTTGGCCTAATGCCAACTCTAAAAGGCTGCAGCCTCTCTCTCCCTTTCCAGCATGACCATCTTTCAGACAAGGGCTTGCTCACACTTCCACTTGTCCTGCCACAAACACCCACTCTTGACTGCCAAATCCGAGCAAGCTTCCATCGGGTTTCCCCCAATGGATGTTTGCTCCAATTCAGCGGTCAATAGAGTGTTTCCCCCAGGGGAAAGTAGTGGGGCAAATGGAAAACTGCTCAGCTCCGCGCTTTATAGACATGGGATAAAGCCAAGTGTGGACAAGCCCTGAATATGAGACTTCCCTGGTGCTTGACCCCTAAGGCAGGGGCTGGAAATGCACTGCCCTCTGGCTGTTGCTGGACTCCAGCACCCACTAGCCCCTGCTAGCACAAGGATGAGGGCAGCTGGAAAAAGAACACAGATTCCACCTTCCAACACTTTTTAAAATATTTATAATTTTATTGAGATTGTTCTAGTAGATTAAAGCAAATAAAAAAGGGGGGGAGGAAGAATAGAAAAAAGAGGGGGGGAGAATATATTAGAAACCTTTTTAAAAGCAGGGGAAAACAGCAATGGGGGGGGGGCGTAAAATACAATTAAGACCACAAAACTAGATAGTATATATTTAGATGGATAAACCTATTGTATGTTAATCCATGTGTCACTGTGGTTTCGACAAATACATTCCAAATATCAATAAATTTGTCCATGCATCATCTTCATCCATAGGCTTGCAAGAGTCCATTGCTTGCAAGAGTTGTCATATTATCTATCCATTGATCGACGAGGGCCATATTTTTGCCCTTACAATGTACCAATAGCAATTTTTTTTACAGGTGGGAGGGCATGGAGAATCCATTTGCTTTGACCGATGGTCAAACCCCATAAATTAGGCATCTAGTTTAAGATGAGGTTATCTTCTGAAGTTTTTAGCTCTTTATACATCCTAATATTGGCATTGTTGTCATCCCCCCACCCGCCCCCAATACCGGACACTGTACAGTGATACCTCTACTTACGAATTTAACGCATTCCGAACGCACATTCGTAAGTCAAAAAAAATTGTAAGTCGAATCCCATAGGAACGCATTGGGAGAAAAAATTCGTAAGTTGAAGGAACCCTATCTAAAACTTCGTAAGTAGAAAAAATCCTATCTAAGCAGGGTCCGAGATGGCAGACGGAGCTCCATTCGTAAGTAGAAACATTCGTAAGTAGAGTTATTCGTAAGTAGAGGTACCACTATATCTGCATCGAAGCAGAGGAGTGTGGGAACATGTGGAACACCCTCCCATCAGATGTCAAAGAGATAAACAACTACCTGACATTTAGAATACATCTGAAGGCAGCCCTGTTTAGGGAAGATTTTAATGTGTGACTTTTTAATATATTTTTAATCTTTGTTGGAGGCTGCCCAGAGTGGCTGGGAAAACCCAACCAGATGGACGGGGTACAAATAATAATAATAATAATAATAATAATAATAATAATAATAATAATAATAATAATGTATTATCATCATCATCCCAGTATCAGATGGAGAAGCAGAATAGGGGGGGGGGGTTAAACCAGGGGTCAGCAAACTTTTTCAGCAGGGGGCCAGTCCACTGTCCCTCAGACCTTGTGGGGGGGCCCAAACTATATTTTGAAAAAAACAAAACAAAAAAACAACAAATAGCCCAGAGATGTATTTTAAATAAAAGCACATATTCTACTCATGTAAAAACACGTTGATTCCTGGACCATCCGCAGGCCGGATTTAGAAGGCGATTGGGCTGGATCTGGCCCCTGGGCCTTAGTTTGCCTACCCATGGAGTAAACAAACAAACAACAACCACCCTCATTCTCTAAGATGCAGTAGTGACTTGAGGCATTCAGAAGTGGGTCAAAGGATTGGGCTCTCCCCGCCCCCAAACATCACCTTTTAGGGGCATTTAGTTAAAGCAACATATTTCCATTTATTTCTGTGCCCATATTCTTCTGCCACCACACAAACACAAACCGCATTGATTTGCAAAAGGGCCTTCTCCTCTTTATGCCTTGGCCCTAAATGGAATCGATGCCTTAAAGAAATCTCACCTATTGCCTTTATTCTCTACAGGCCACTGTGGAAACAAACCAACAAACAAGATTATTGCACCCGTCAAAAATTACTGGCTGTCCAAAGTGGGGGAATGTCCTTTGCTTATTGCTCCGGATATGTCTGGTGCCTTCGTAGCTTAGAAGGCAGCTTGTGTGTGACTCACCCAGCCCAACCCCAACCCAATGGCCTCCAGCTGGACTCCCACCATCCCTGAGCGTTGGCCAGGCTGACTCCAATGGCTGACCTGTCTGGGGAAGTTGGAAACAGGGCGACATGATGGTGAATGAACAGGTGAGTTTGTTGTGCAAGAAAAAGGGCAAAGAGATGCGAGAATTCTCCCCACGTGCACAAAATCACATTTTTACACCAGTCTTCACTTCTACAGTTCTTGAAGCTGATATCTCTCTTCCCCCAAAATGAGGCCCCCCTGAAAGTTTTTAAATTTCTAAGCCCAGTGGAGTTATGTATCTGTTCCTTAGTACCCGACAACCGGATGTTCTCCGCCTCACTGGGACATGCAAGAACAACTTCTCTTAGGTCTTACCTTCTGGGGGAAATTGTACCAAATACTTCTCTTCCAAGCCCATTTTTGCGAACAGGTTTGCAAAGACCTGCTTGGACTCTCTTGTGGGAATTTTTTCAATACCTGGAAAAGAGACAGGCCTGAACCTTGCATGCGTTTCATACCTCCCATTGCTAGAAGGCAGCATTTTGTGCAGCTAAAAAATGCCTGGAAAATATTGGAGGGGGAGGGGGGAGGAACAAAAGTGAATTTCTGGCCAAGTCTTCCAAATAAGGAATGTGAGGTGATGTTCAGGGCACAATTCCATCCTCTCCAACATCTTTCCAATGAAAATAGGGACATCCTGTTCTACATCAGGAAGCTTCTGCCACACAAATAGCTGTCATGGACACGTCAACATCGGTCACCTTGAGCCAATTGCAACCCTTCCACCTCACCTATATCACATGAGTGTGGTAAAAAATAATAATGTGTGAGGTAAGGGATTGTGTATAAGACTTTCCACATGTAATGGGAATGAAGTAAAAATTTTACGGTAAGGATTTAAAGCAGATTGGTGACCTTTTCCTTCAACCTTTTCACTCCAGAGAAGAGGACACAAAGCAATGGATTCAAGCTACAAGAAAGAAGATTCCACCTAAACATGGGCGTAGGCAGGGGGGGCAGGAGGGGGCAGTTGCCCCCCTAGAAGCAGGGCCGCTGGCCAGGCTGCCCCGCTGCCCGCCGCCGCCCGGTGCCGTCTCCCATCTCCCTGGCTGGCTGTGGGGCGGGTTGAGGGAAAGCCCCAGAGCCGCGCAAAGCGTTTGGCTGGCTTTCCCTCCACCCGCCCTACAGCCAGCCAGGGAGAAGGGAGACGCTTTGCGCGGCTCTGGGGCTTTCCCTCCACCCGCCCCACAGCCAGCCGGCTAGAAGGGATGTCTCTCTTCCCCCTTGCTGGCTGTGGGGCGGGTGGAGGGAAAGCCAGCTTTCCCTCCACCCACCCCGGCGATCGCTGAGGGGGAGGAGGGGATCGGAACAGCCCAATTTCGGGCTGATCCTGGCGCCCCCTCACCCCTGCCGAGCGCGGAGGGGGAGGAAGGGGTCGGAGCAGCCCGATTTTGGGCTGATCCTGGTGCCCCCTCGCCCCTGCCGATCGCAGAGGGGGAGGAGGGGGTCGGAGCAGCCCGATTTTGGGCTGATCCTGGTGCCCCCTCACCCCTGAATGACCATGGCTTTCCTTGCCCCACTGTGGCCCCTCCCCCTGTGCCTTGGTCCCGCCCCTTGTCCCTTGCCCCCCCTTAATTTTGATCCTGGCTACACCCCTGCACCTAAACATTAGGAAGAACTTCCTGACAATAAGAGCTGTTCGGCAGTGGAATTTGCTACTAAGGAGTGTGGTGGAGTCTCCTTCTTTGGAGGTCTTTAAACCGAGGCTTGACAGCCATCTGTCAGGAATGCTTTGGTGGTGTTCCCTGCTTGGCAGGGGGTTGGACTGGATGGCCCTTGTGGTCTCTTCCAACTCTATGATTCTATGATCATAGGAATAGCTTTGTGTTCCAGCTTCACCATTTCCTTCATTTGGTGTGGGGGATTTATTTTCAGGATAAACAGGACTCTGTTTTTGCACCTATACACACCACTTTTAACTGTTCCCCAAGGCGAGGAGGAAAAAGGAAGAACGGGACATTCTGGGATCCAAACAGAAACCAGTACGGTTTCTGTAACTCTGTGACTGTCCCTGGAAATTCGAGGTACTTGGAGGGTCTGGGGAAAGGACAAGCATGACAGTCTGGGATCAAATCAGAAACTAGGGTAGCTTCTGTAATTCCGGGACTGTCCTTGGAAAATCGGGAAACTTGGAAGTTATGCTATGCTATCTAGGGCTCATGGGAGTTGTCATCCGAAGCCTCTGGAGGGGACCAGGTTGACGCAGGCTGTCATACACCATTATTTTGAATTGCAAATCCCCTTGATTATATGGGTGGAATGGTGATATGCATAAATGTAATGACTTAATAAATGTTCTCTTTCTTCCCTCTTCAAGGTAAGGGTGGGAGTCTCCTTGGCTACATACCATAAAGCGTCAAAAAGACGGACTTGACGCCATCCCGTGTGTGTACAGCCGTGACGACGCAGTAGCTCTTACAATCTGTCTTCCCATCTAGGACGACGCCTTTACCCCATTCTGGAGGAAAAAAAGAGAGAGGAAGGCATGCGTAATGAATTGGGCTCTCCAATCGGGGGGAAATTTAGCACAAACGGGAATGTTTCCTTTAAAAATAAATAAATAAACTTGACTCATCTGTCCTTCGTGGCTGTAAGCTGTTAAAAGCGCATTAAATCATCAAACCATTAAAAAAGAAAACAAGAATGGATAATACTTGGGGGTTTTTGTGTGTGTGTGTGTGTGTGTGTGTGTGTGTGTGTTATTGAATAGTTCGTGTGACATCACACGCACAACGTAGTGTTGCATGTGACATCACACGCGCAATGTTGTGCGTGTGACGTCACACCCATTGCATGCAGGCCTGTGTGTCTGCGCAGACATTGTGTGTCTGCGATGCAGCTGTGGGGAAGAGAGAGAGAAAGTTCAGCCCTGGTCTCCACCACCAGCAAGGCACCCTGTTCCATAGGGAGAAAAAGGGTCACCCCCCCAAAAAAAAGGTTTATTCTCTGACTGTCTGCGGAGGGGGAAGCTGAACTGCTTCTCTCATAAGCAGCACCGCAGAGGCCAGCCGGCTGCCTCTATTTGCTCATTGACTTTGTGGGTGCCCAGCCCCCACAATTACGGAGTTGGCTCCTATGGGGGTTGGCATGGGTGGCTCGGGGTCGGCGGCGGCAGAGGGGCGATTGGGCGATTGCCCTTAAAAAGCTCAACAACTTTTTGTCTCCAGTTTTTTACTTCTTGGAATATGGTAACCCTAGGGGAATAAGGCTCTCAGCGGCTACCTAACCATAAAGATGGCTGCCTGTCACCACTGTTTGTGGGGATCAATCTGTTTGGCTGCTGTGGAAACTGGGATGCTGTGTTCAATGGATGTTTGGTCTAATCCACCTATGGGTCTGTGGTTCCAGGGTTCTATGGAACGTGTCCTCTGTTTAATGGGCTGTCTAGTTCAAGTCTGGCTTAAAGATAACCCTAAAACGATTGCTTGGTTTGCAACCTTTTCCTTTGGCTGTGCCAATCGGTGTCCTCCTTTTTGGCGATGCCTAACTGGCCCATCTGCCCTGCAGCAGATTTTCGGGCCACGGGAAGCATCAAGCTGCTGCTGAAGGCCACAACCACATTCAACATGTAAACATGCAAATTGACTTAAATATTACAGAAACGCCTTACGTTTCCCGTCCTCTCCCCTTCCAAAGGGAGCCCAACTGGGGCTTCTCACACTGCTTAGGGAAGCAGGATGAATGGCTGTAACCAGTGGCGTAGCAAAGGGGGGGGCGATAGGGGCGATCCGCCCCAGGTTCCACTCTGGGGGGGTGACAGTCGGTGCCCCACCCAGAGACTCCCAAGGCGAGCCCCTCCAGCCTCCTGGTAAAAAGCCCGCTCTGCACAGCATGGCACGGTGTGCTGTGCCGTGCCGCGCCAAACAAGCTTTTTACCTGGAGGCTCGGGAGTCAGGGGCGCCAACTGTCATCCCCCGTCCAGCTCCAGGGTGGCACCCGCCTGCCACGCTGTCGCTGAGCGAAGCTTTCTAGGCTGGAGGCTCCGTTTAGGCTTTTGAAGTCGCAGGGGGGTGATCCCCCTCTACGTAGCACGCATGTGCAGCTTTATTACGTAGCGATGCATGCGTCATTAAGTAGCGACGCCCCCCCCCCGGCACAGCAATTTGCTGCCCCGGGTGTCAAAGCGGCTTCCTCCGCCACTGGCTGTAACAGGTTAAAACTGAGCGGGATTTCGCTCGTACAGACCGTTATAGCAGGTATATCTTCCATCTTCCCCTTTGGTAAAGGCCACATCCATTTTGAGACAGCCATAGGGCCTGTGAAAGGAGACAAGGAGGAAAGGGGTCAGGTCACGAGGAGCAGTGGGGCAGTTGCAAAATCCGAGGCTTTGGACTCGGTAAGGACATCAGAAAAGTCTGGCTGAATCAGGCCAGCCTCAGACCAGACCCTCCAAACGTTCCCAATTTTCCAGAGGCAGTCCTGGAATTACAGAAGCCATCCGGGTTTCTGATTTGATCCCAGAATGTCCCACTTTTCCTTTCAATAGGCCATCAGAGAAATGTTGAAGGGGATGGAAGAGGACGTCCCTATTTTCCCAGGGGAAAATCTTGGAGGGAATGTAACAGAGGTTTCATCACCTTTGGCTCGGAAAGTGGCCGCCCAACTCAAGGTCATCGCAAATCCGAATTTGCATTTCAGGGGGTTAGACTAGATGACCCTTGGTCCCCTTCCAATGCTACAGTTCTATGAATCTAACATATAAGGACGTAAAAAGAGCCTTCTGGATCAGGTCAATGGCCCATCTAGTCCAGCGTCCTGTTCTCACAGTGGCCGACCGGATGCCCATGTGAAACCAGCGAGCAGGATTCAAGCTCGATAGCAACTTTCCTCTCCTGTGATTTCTGGCAATTTAGCAATTCTGGTATTTGGCAGCATAGTTAGCCGCCATCAGTAGCCCTCTTCTCCATGGCCACTAGATGCATAACGGTAGATTCAAATTAAAACTTGCTCAGTGGATACATAGTGCTGCTCTAATTTCGTCTCATCTCTCAAAATCACCACGGGGGAATCTTCAAATTCACATGTTCAAATTCAGAATTTCTACCTCATGGTGAGGAAAAGAACTCACCAGGGCAACCACACCCCAGGGTTTTCTTCTGCCTGTAGGCGATGCTACAACAGCTCAGCAAACAACAGGCAAACTTACGTTGGCAAAGTGGAAGAGACATTGAAGTTTCCATCCTTCGTGATTGTTATGTTGGCAGCCACCATGCTCATTTCATCTAAATACTCGGAAAGCATGGTGCTGTTAGTGGCAAAGATCTGCGTGTACCAGGTCTTTGGGAACTCCTGAAGACAAAAGACGGATGGCTCTTTCAGAAGGTGCAGCAAAACACTGGGGCTCCAAGCAGAAATTCCTGGCTGCCTACCAGGTACAAGTGTTCCCTTCTAATAATGGCACTTATCTGAGGAGGATCATGAGTTCCTGTCCATGCAGATGGTAAGCAGAAATGGCCATGTGCACACATAGAATCATAGAATTATAGAATCATAGAATCATAGAGTTGGAAGAGACCACGAGGGCCATCCAGTCCAACTCCCTGCCAAGCAGGAAACACCATCAAAGCATTCCTGACATATGGCCATCAAGCCTCCGTTTAAAGACCTCCAAAGAAGGAGACTCCACCACACTCTTTGGCAGCAAATTCCACTGCTGAACAGCTCTTACTGTCAGGAAGTTCTTCCTAATGTTTAGGTGGAATCTTCTTTCTTGTAGTTTGAATCCATTGCTCCGTGTCTGCTTTCCTGGAGCAGCATAAAACAACCTTTCTCCCTCCTCTATATGACATCCTTTTATATATTTGCACATGGCTATCATATCACCCCTTAACCTTCTCTTCTCCAGGCTAAACATACCCAGCTCCCTAAGCCGTTCCTCATAAGGCATCGTTTCCAGGCCTTTGGCCATTATGGTTGCCCTCTTCTGGACACGTTCCAGCTTGTCAGTATCCTTCTTTAACTGTGGTGCCCAGAACTGGACACAGTACTCCAGGTGAGGTCTGACCAGAGCAGAATACAATGGTACTATTACTATTACCCTCCAAAGCCTGATGGACCTGGGACATTTTCTATTTGTATAGAATCAAGTGTCCATTGATGAATGGGCCATCCGACATTGCAAAATTCTTCCCCAAATGGTGTCTCCTCTCCCCTCCCTGGGGTTGTCCTGCCACGGTGCTAGGTTGGAGCTCGACAGAAGACCAGAGCTGGTGGTTACCTTATTTGGGTCACACTTTTCAAAGTCATAATGCGTGGCATGGGCAGCGTAGAGGAAGGCAAGACCCAAACCAATCACCCAGAACTTCATCTTGGATCTCTGCTTTCTCGCTTCTCGGTGAGAGAATATCCTGAGACAAGTGAGCTCAAGGTATGCCAGGCTTCTCCTGGCTTTTATAGAGCTTCACTCTCTCCCTGACACACCCTCTGAAAAGCTTGCATCAAGTCCATCCGCCGTCCTTTCTTGCCCACCAGCCACGTTTTCAGCTGCAGATACAACAAGGTTGTTGTTGGCATGGGAACAGCTGCCCCAATGGCTTCTTGTGCAACACAAGGAGGTGTTGCGGTTGTCCAAACAGTGGAGGCATTTGCCTTGGCCCACGATCCAATGGGCATTTGGACAACAACCACCCGGAAAGGTCACACTCCTCTTATCTAAAGCAGGGGAAGAAGAGCTTGGAGTGGGTGACCACCCAAGGTCAATATGTTTCTTGGAGTGCAATAAATGAAGGAATGACGTCAGCTGCTTTCCAGGTCACCCTTTTGGAAAGATGCAGGAGAGCAAAGAGCAAAGATGGAGTCATGAGACTGGGCTGCTGCTGCTGCTCCCATGTCAGGAGGGATGGTGGGGCTAGAGATGTGAAGGCCCGGAAAAAAACCGGGAAAATCCGCGGGGGGGGGGGAACCTTTTTTTTCCTGAAGCCTTTTTTGTTTTCCCCCGAAAAACTGGAAAAATGGGGGAGGGGAATTAAATACTGTGGAGAGGAAATATGAATAATCGTTACTTCTGGATTTTTAAAAATTGTTTTGTGGAGTTTTTTTTTTGTTCCATATAAACTAGTAAACAGTTCAGGAGATTGTTGCTCCATTTGTTACAAATACAAATAAATATTATTTTAAAAGTAAATTCTGTTTGTGATAATTGTTTGGATACACTATATTTTTAATATGCTAGTTGTGATAATTTTATGCCCATTAAAATTATCCATAGTTATATTTTACGTTTCTAAAGTAACAGAATGACTTTCAATCTGGAAAAGAAAAAAGAAGTGCTAATGTAGCATTTCCCCCCCCCCTGAAAATTTCCTTTTTTTCCGGGAAAAACCAGGGGGGAACCGGGGTTTTTTCCCCCCGAGCTTCAAAATTTCCGGAAATTTTACATCTGGCATACCATCCCAGTGTCCTAATTTTTCAGAGACGGTCCCAGAAGCCTTCCAAGTTTCAGAATTGATCCCTGAATGTCCCTCTTGTCCTTTTCCTTCCGCATCTCAGAGAGCAATTAAAAGTGGTGTGTGTAGGTGCAAAAAATGGAGTATGGTTTATGCTGCACATAAAATCCCTGCAACAAATGAAGGAAACAGTGAAGCTGGCATACAAAGCCATTCCTGTGATGTTGAAGGAAAAAGTGACCAGTCCATTTTTAAACCTTTCATTGCAATGTTTCCGCAGCCAGCCATTTCTTAGGAGTCAAACCTCGGTTCTCAAATGGCTCCGTTTTCGAACGTTTCGGCTCCCAAACGCCCAAAACCCGGAAGTAAATGATCCAGTTTTTTTTAACTTTTTCAGAACCCGAACATCTGACACAGCTTCTGCTTGAGTGCAAGAAGCTCTTGCAACCAATCGGAAGCTGCGCCTCGGTTTTTGAACGTTTCGGAAGTCGAATTACGGAACGGATTACGTTCCACAACCGAGGTTTGACTGTTTTGTAAATGGAGCCTGACACTGTTTACTCAGAAGTAGGCCGCCTTTATTCAATGGAGCTGACTCCCCGGGAACTGGATCAAGACTGGGCAGCCTTACCCTGCAATCTGAAACATTTTGACTCAGAACTAAGTCCCACCGAGTTCAATAGGATTTCCTCCCTGTTCTGATCATTCTCACAGTTTCCTCTATTATTAATATTATTATTCCACCTTTTTCCCTCACGGGGACTCAAGGCAGCTTACAACTACAGCACATGAGTATTTGATGTGAGCACATCGACCATTAAAAAATTCCTCCATTCAGATGTGCAACATCAATAAGGGGAAGGGCTGGCCAGGAGCAGCTAAACCTGTTTGTTGCTCTTTCTTGCGATAAGAGCTGCCAAGGGAGTTCTTTTTCCCAGCACCCTTGGGAGATCACAGGATCTGCTTGCACCTTGTGACCTAGGCACCAACTCCTAGGGAGTTCAAATGGTGTATTGTGGTTGATGATGCAGGGTGAGACTTACCCAATATTTTATTCCAGTTGGCACCCCTGCCTTGGGGTGAGTTGAGTTCATGGTTGTCCTAGCACAGTGATGGCGAACCTATGACACGCGTGTCAGATGTGACACGCAGAGCACTCACTGTTGGCACACGCCCCACCGGCCCATTCACGTTGTTGTTGTTGTCCGTCCGTCCCCCCATTTGTTCTCCCGCTCCTTCTACAGCTTGTCTCCGCTAGAGCTTGCCTCCGCTGTTAAAACCTGGATCTTTTTTGTTGTTGCTGCTGCTGCTGGTAGCCAGAGATTGGATTTTTAAACCCTTTCTGTGCTGTTTTTTTTTCCTGGCGCTTTGGCAGACTATGATTGGGTGTAGCAGCGTTCGTTTTTTAACCAATTCTATGCTGGTTTTTTGTCGCTTTGGCAGACTATGTCGGTGCTGCGTGTTAGTTCCAGCGAAGGTATTATTCGTCATTTATTTCTGTCCTCTTCCCCCCCAAAAAAGTGCCGCAGCTTTGGGGCATCCCCCCAAAAAAAGCAAAGCAACTTTTGCACCCCCCAAAAAACCTCCAAAACTTTGGTTATCAGCTCCCCCCAAAAAGCTCAACAACTCTGGGCACTTTGTAATAAAGAAGGGGTTTTTGGTTTGGTTTGGTTAAATAATTAGTTTTTGGTTTATTAAATACATTATATTATTATATATTACAATTATACATTTTTGTTATTTAAACTATAAATATTGCAAAATTATGGGTTTTTTCCTCGAAGTGACACACCACCCGAGTTATGCTCGTTTTTTTGGCAAATTTTGACACACTAAGCTCAAAAAGTTGCCCATCACTGTCCTAGCAGAACCTCACTTCATCTGCCTCTGGGCTGCGGACCACTGCTGGCTGATGCTGTCCAAGCTCTCTGCCAGAGACAAGGTTTTCCCCAGCCTTCCCAATCTCTGGAAATGCCGAAGGGACAACAAGCATTTGTTCCAGCGCTGAGCCATGGGGTGAAACAGGGACTGAGAATGGCTAGAGGGATTCAAAGACAGCGGATGTCCTCTGATGTTCTGAATTCCCAGACAAGGCTTGGCTCTTCATCCTCCTGGGCAGGTGAGAAGGAAGATCCTTCCTATGGTCCACCCCAGCTCTTAGGCCCTCCAACAGTCCTCTGACGAAAATAGCGACATCCTCTTCCCCACCAGGAAGCCTCTCCTGTGTTGGAACTCCAGTACACATAGACATCATATATACATTGACACTGGTCACATCGAGCCTATTGCAACCTCTCTGCCAAGCCTACCTTGCAGGATTGTTGTAAATTTAAAACAAAATGTGCAAGGGAAGAATATAACACCTTCCACAGATAAATGGAATGAAATACAATTGTACAGTGAGGGGGGGGAAAGTATTTGATCCCCTGCTAAATTTCCCCGTTTTCCCTCTGACGAAGAAATGACCAGTCCATCATTTTAATGGTGGGTTTATTGTAGCTGTGAGAGACAGAATAACAACAGGGGAAAAACCCAGAAACCCAGAAGACAAAAGTCAGAGATTGATGTGCATTATAATGAGTGAAATAAGTATTTGATCCCCTATCAACCAGCCAGATGTCAGGCTACCTGGTACAGTAAGTCCTCCCTTGAATTCTCCCCGTCGTGCTTCTCGTTCTCGATATGACCTCTATATCTTTCTCTTATTAATTGCCCTGGCTATGATTACGGTTTTGAATCTACCTGTATTACATCACAGCCTTCCTCCCGAAGGAGCCCAGAGAGATGAACCACACGAGCAATAAAAAACGTCATAAAAACGATTCCGATGTGGATGCAGACTTGGAAAGAGCTCCACTTAAAGGTGTTGTTGGAAGAGGGCCATCTTCAATAGGGTCTCCCTGTTTGAGGTCCTGGAGGTACCCAGTTCCATGGGTGGGTAACACACGCTAGCCATTTGGGCAGGAATAACAACAGCAATGAAGCAGGAAAAAGAAGCTACTCCAGGCTTTGTCAGCTCACGCGCTGGGTTCGAAACCTGCCCTTTCAGCATATCCTGGGACACCTGCCCCTGCCCCAGAGCTGCATTCAGAGGGAGCACCTGACAGGGTGCAAACAACATGGATGCATAGCTGCCAAGTTCTCCCTTTTATTAAGGGAAATTCCCTTATGCTGAATAGGCTTCCTCGCGAGAAAAGGGAAAACTTGGCAGCTATGCATGGATGGGAGGTGGAGCCAGCTGTTAAAAACATTGTTTCTAGCATACAGATCCAAGGAACCCTCGGCCAGACTATAATTTTAAAAAAAGAACAGTCACCAAGGTCTTCTGGACTGTGAAAAGATCAATCAATGCGGATGGAAAGGAACTGTTGTTACTTAATGTTTTCTTTGCCGTCCAGTCATTAGGGATGCAATTTTAATTGTGCTCTCGGTAAGCAATTTACAGTGTTTCAGAATAACAAGCAGTCATAGCATTTTTTTGTTATTTTTAATTAGTCACCTAAGTGATAGAATCTGACTGGGAGATTGACTTTGCAGGCTAATGAGAATCAGGCGGGTAATGTAAAAGTTTCGGGATCGTTTGCGTGTGTTCATTTAAGACGAAAAATAAAAATAAATAAATGCAGAACATTGGAAAATGTCGGAAATTGGGTCTGTCAAGCTAGCTGCTGTTATTCCATCAGGCTGCAGAAAAGAAGAGAGAATTGTGGCAGCAGGAATCCTATGCATCAGCTCAGCTGAGAGACCAGCTGCTGTTTTGCTCCTTCCCTCCCTCAACTGTTTCTGCTAACTCTGGCCATCATAAGAACTATGCAGCTTGTAACCATATGAAGCCTGACTCTGCTCGTTTTCCTCTTCCTTTCCCATCGCTTTTTCTTTTTGTGCCATGTCTTTTGGACTGCAGCTCTGTTGTTGATCTAGGGTTGTTTAGACATCATAATTCATGGACATAATAGCCACATGAGTGCTCATAATAGCCTAATGATTCAGCTCAATAATGCATAACAATTCAAGCATGCAGGAGGACGCAGGAACTATTCAGGGAAATAGGATTGATAAAGCAGGGTGTGTGGAGGAAAGCATTAAAATTTCTCCCTGCCAGACACAACAACTTGTGGAAATTTGCATGTAATGAAAGCACTGAAGAAATATTTACTGGAAGGCCATGTACAGTACACCCTGTTGCATAAATGAGCGCCTTTAACGAGGTCTTACTATCTACAATGCCTAAAATGAGAATGCTGTTGCATTTTATTGCCATCACAGTTTATTGCAGGGATCAGGCAACAGGGATTCTGCAGCTAAATCTGGGGCCCTAGAGGAATACCACCCATTCACTCCAAAGCAGGCATGGGCAAACTCCGGCCCTCCAGATGTTTGGGACTACAATTCCCATCATCCCTGACCACTGGTCCTGTTAGCTAGGGATGATGGGAATTGTAGTCCCAAACATCTGGAGGGCCAGAGTTAGCCTATGCCTGCTCCAAAGGACAAGAGAGATACATAGGAAACTGCCTTATACTTGGACCAATAAGCCAATAATCTTGTTCAGTATTTAGCTGCACTGACTAACAGCAGGCTCTCCAGGAATTCTGCTTGTGTGACCTCTGTAGGGCACAAGCCTGGGCAGTGTGTATGGAGGTCCTGGGCTGCCCAGATGACAAGACCCCATGGGTGTACCCAGCACGGGGCAGAGGGGGGCAGCTGCCCCCCCCAGAAGCAAAAAAGGGGAGAGCACAGCACGACAGGCAGGGACACTGCCAGCTGTGCTCAGCCTCAGCCTGCTCGGCTGAAGTAAAACGGCGGCAGCCCTCCGTCGAGGGAAACCTGGACCTGGACCTGGGCTAACATCAGCCCACACTCCTTAAAGTCACAGCGAGCATAGCACAGAAAGTGCTGCCCCACAATGCTCTGCGGCACTTCATCTGCATGTATGCAAATGAGGTGCCGCAGAGCATTGTGGGGCAGCACTTTCTGTGCTGTGCTCGCTGTGACTTTAAGGAGTGTGGGCTGAAGTTATCCCAGGTCCAGGTCCAGGTCCAGGTTTCCTTTGACAGAGGCAGATTCACTGCTGCTGCCTCATTTTAGTCACCACTGCCAGTAAGGCAGAAGCACAAGCGTGCCGCCTCGTCAATGGCTGGAAAACAGCCCCTTTCCCTCTGGGGTGTGTGGACATTGACCATGCCTCCTGGGGGGATTCTGGCCATGTCATTGCCTGCCAGCCAATGGGGTGGGGGGGTGACTGGCGTGCCCCCCCTAGTTTTGATCCTGGGTATGCCCATGCAAGACCCTCCTCTCAACCTCACTGATGTGGTCCAAAGGAAAGCAGAGCAAGACGTTTGGCACCAGCTTGGCTGCAGGAGTTGCCGGAAGGAGGTGTACAAGGTGCCATCCAACCACTACATTAGCAGTCAAAGGATATTTCTATTCCTACCTGTGTTGGTACAGGGGGGGTGGGGGGAATGTATAAAAGGAGAATTCCTGGATGCCAAGATCCAAGTTTGGGGCAAGTACCCTTGGGTGAGAGAACCCCAGCAGAGATTTAAAGTGACAAAATACGCAGCAGAGTAAAGCATAGAAATATAGGCTGTTAGACCCATAAAATACGTCTTTCGGAGTGAGTTAAAAAATACTCCCCTCTTCCCTCAACTGTGGGAGAAAACCCCCACATGTTTAGTTAAAAATAGTTTACTTACAAACTCTCCAAAGGTCAGATTCATGTGGTTTTCCATCTATCATTCAGAAAGGTTCTGAAATATCTCAGCTCTCCCTTGCCTGTCTTTTCTGCTTCTTTTTCTGCGTTCATAGACTTATTTGCAGAATCACTCCTCCGTCTCAAAAAGGGGTGAGGAATTTGCTTCAGCCCGAGGGCCACACTCCCTTCCAGGGGCCACATGCTGGTAGAGAGTGCAGCCAGAGGCAAGCAAGTGGTTTGTGTTTCCTTTGGGAATGAGGCACAGCGGTGACGGTGGTGTTTTTAAGATATATGGTCTCAATTCTCACTTTGTCCTTCTAGCTAACAGCAAGTTGAGCACCACCCATTTGCCGTCTCGCACGGAGTCCCTTTCCTTTGTTCCTCTTAATGGCTCATCACCCAGGCTATCTCCTCACCAGGAGGATAGCCTGGCTGAGACTCTTAATCTCAGGGTCGTGGGTTCGAACCCCACTTTGGACAAAAGATTCCTGCATTGCATTTGGCTAGACGACCCTCATGGCCCCTTCCAGCTCTACAATTCTACCATTCTATAAATTAGAAGCCTTGATTAAATTTTAACACTTGCTAGATCCAGGGATTAGAAGAGTCCTTTCATATAGCCTAACATCCCAAACTCATAACATGAATAGATAGCTCCAGCCATATCAATTTACAGTACTACCACATGCGTAACACCTCGGTGGTTTTCACAGAGACTGAAGTTTATTCATAGGGTTCCTCCTCATGGCTTCTAGTATGGTGTTTTAGTTCCCTTTTCTGTATCAATATTTGCTGCAGAGTATGCATGCACACGAAAGCTCATACCTATGACAAGCTTAGTTGGTCTCTAAGGTGCTACTGGAAGGAATTTTTATTATTATTTTTTGTTTCGACTACGTCAGACCAACACGGCTACCTACCTGTAAATATTTGCTGCAGTAAAAGGAGATTTGCCTTCATTGGGCATTCTCTACTGAAGCCATTCAAAAACTCTTGTGATGCCTTTGAAGTCAGGTCCTTTTCTTGCTCCAGCTCTTCTTTTGCTTCGTCAGCTGGTCCCATATTGTCTCTTCCCCATATACCCCCTGGAATATTAATTTCAGAACAAACTGACTTGTTCTGGACTGAGTCAAGGGGCACCTTTAGCTCAAGTAACAGAGAGAGTGTGTGTGCGTGCACGCACGCACCAGCCACCTGCCCACTGCTATCCCTGGATGCCCCCCCCCACCAGTGCAGGCTGCCTTGTTAGGGCAGGTGGGGCTTTGCCCTACTAACCTCAGCCTCGCCTTGGCCAGTACCACCTGCCTGCTCTGTTAATTGCAACCAGCCCGGATGGTCGGCCTCCTCCTGCTCAGTCCCCGCACTGCCGCAACAGAACTCAGCTAGGGAGGAATAGGAAGAAGGAGGCAACATGAAGATTAGTTGACCTCTGCCTGCACTTGGCTTTAGCGCCACCTACTGTTGACCTCCCTGCCCTCCGTTCTACCAATCCCAATGGGTACCAGGCACCGCTCCAAATAAAAGGCACACTTTTTGCATCTTAAGAGGTCTGTGCATTTACGGCTGTGTCAACAATCCAATAAACAATAATTGCAGGCGGTAGGGAGAATGCCTAGGAGTATTTATCTCGGGGTTGAAATCTCTAGCAGCTGCACGCCACTACGCTTCAACCCAAGACAAGAGCTGCCAGCCGCCAGTCCCTAGGAGGATTTCTGCTGCTTCGCCATAGTGGCAAAAACCGCTTGGGGGTTGATGGCACATGGCAAAGCAGTGGAATCTGGCGCAAGCAGGGAAATGCCCCAGAAGCCTTTGTTGCCCCTCCTGCTTTCTCACTTACAGCCAGTCCAGGGGGTGGGGGTGGTGGCTGCCAGCTTCTTCCTCCTAAGTCTCGGTGTTGCCTCTTGCAGAACTCATCCAGGGAGCGCATGGGGACAAAGCTGGAATAGGCCTGCAGAGCAGGCGTGTCAACTTGGGCCCCACATTAGGGGGGTTGTCGCGCATGCATGACATCACACACGTGACGCCCTGCCCTACGGTGAGCCACACCTGCCAGGATGCTCTGGCAATCGCAACAGGTGGCGTGGAGGGCGAGAAATGTCCCTCCCCCAAGCCTCCTGCCTGGCATGCCTGGGGAGGCAGGGGATGGCAGCCCCTTCAATATTGGGGGTGCGAGCAGCATCCCCTGCCTCAAAATATTGAGGGGGCTGAAGCCACTTGTGCCCCATATCCCTGGCACAGCTGCTCTGGTGGCACAATGGGTCAGTGTGTCTGGCTGTGAACCAGAAGGTTGGTGGTTTGAGTCCGCTCAGGGACGGCTGTGGGCATTGCAGGGAGCTGAACTAGGGTCCCTTCCAACTCTACAATTCTTTGAGAAATCTATGAGGTTGGCCCTGACAGTCATAGGCTTACCAGTCCCAAAGCGCACCCACCTCCAGCTTAGATCTTGCGCCACGATGCCTTGGTCTCTGAGGAGAGCCACATACAACGTTGCTCCAAGAACGAGGCACTGTGAGGTGGCACCTGAGGAAGCCTCACCTGGGCATTACCACAGTAGGAAAAACCACTGCCATCATCGTGTTGCCGTAGCTGGAAAAACTGGTTTTTTTAATGCTGTGTCTGCAGCAGGAAGCAAAACAGAATGGGCTGGCCCTGGCTGGGAAAGACTGATGATGAAGATGATGATGGTGAAGGTGACAGCACCTTGGAAGGATTTTGCATTTACTGTATTGCCACTCTACAGGCCGCTTTCAGACTTCTTACCAAGCCTTGCAGGTGGAGAGGCTGCCCAGACCAGTATCTATCAGATCACCTTATGAGATATAACCTGTTTCCAAAAGGAGGTGGGAGAAAAAAGAAAAAAAAAACTTGTATACATCAGGATGTGTTTCGGCAAGCTTTTGTTAGGTTTGATTGAAGATATACCGTAATATGCATGATATGAAGCAACTGTGACCACGGACAGCAAAAAAGAGAGGCAGCACTCCTGGGAGACTGTGTTGCGGTGTTGCTTTGATAGCTCTCTCTGTTCAGCCCTTAAGAAGAGGTGTAAGGTGTCTAACTGTATGCACAGATTGAGGCCAGAGTTTTGCTTTTCCGAAGATTCCCTAAATGTTTCCTCTTCCTTGCCGAGGTTTGTGATGAAGGAGGAGGAAGCTGATAGGCAGTACCTGCTGCAAATCTCAGGGGAGATACCCACACAGTGATAGTTTCTCCCAGTGCTGGTCACCACACAGAAACAGAACGGTTCATTGAGTTCACTGTTGCAGAAGATGTTTAGTCGTTTAGTCATGTCCGACTCTTCGTGACCCCATGAACCAGGGCACGCCAGGCACTCCTGTCTTCCACTGCCTCCCGCAGTTTGGTCAAACTCATGTTTGTAGCTTTGAGAACACTGTCCAACCATCTCGTCCTCTGTCGCCCCCTTCTCCTAGTGCCCTCAATCTTTCCCAGCATCAGGGTCTTTTCCAAGGTTTCTTCTCTTCTCATGAGGTGCCCAAAGTATTGGAGCCTCAGCTTCACAATCTGTCCTTCCTGTGAGCATTCAGGGCTGATTTCCTTAAGAATGGATAGGTTTGATCTTCTTGCATTCATTGGGACTCTCAAGAGTCTCCTCCAGCACCATATTTCAAAAGCATCAATTATTCGGCGATCAGCCTTCTTTATGGTCCAGCTCTCACTTCCATACATCACTACTGGGAAAACCATAGCTTGAACTATACGGACCTTTGCAGAAGATAAGGCTCAACAAAACAGTGTGGCTATAGATACATACAGCTTGTAGGCTTTTGCAGATACAGATATATGCAGTGTCGGGGACTGGTTGGATGCAGAGGAATAGTGGGAGGAACCAGCTGGGGAGTCCCTAAGAGAAGAAGGCCCAGATCCCAGGGAGTGGTTGTGGGACAACCATGAGTGGTCAGAGGGAGCAGACTGGGGGGAGGTGTCAGAAGCTGAAGCGGTAGCAGGGCTTAGTGAGCTGGGAGAGTTTGTGGCAGAGAAAAGCAGAAGAGGAGGGAGACCCATAGGCAGAGATGAGTCAGGCTGGTGAAGAGTCATAAGGGTCTCCCTCTCCTGCTGCAGGAAGCTCCCCTCTGTCTCCTAGGACCAGGAGAGGCATGAAGTGGGAGGAGCAAAGGTAGACATGCAGGTACAGTCTCAGATTGCAGCAATCCCAGCCTAATGGACTGCTTGTAAGTAAGAAAATAGGCATGGGGAGGCTGGCTGGAGGACAGACTTTAGGTTGCTGGGGCAACACCCTATTCACCCTGAAGACAGAATTCAGTAAACCTGTTTCTCTGCCTGTACGAGGCTTACCGGGAAACCCATATAAGAATCTAAAAGGTTACCTATCATTCAGAGGAAGGAAACTCTATCAACCACGATCAAGTCGGAGCAAAGCGGCTATTAAACCTTATCTTTGTTACAGCTGTTGCAACAGGGCGCTCACTCACCCCACGCAGGAGGGAGGAGGAACCCAGAACAATGGTGTGCAAGCCCTTATATAGACTTACATTGCCCACCCTGTAGCTCAAGACCACCCCCAAAAACATCACAGAATTAGAGGGCTCCACAGGGGGGCTGTCTACAACAGAAATCCTGTCTGCCAGGATACCTGACAATGGCCAGTGATTGCTTTACTTGGGCAGCCCGGCCATTCTTTTGTGATGGTAAATATTTTAATTCCTGAATCCAGGTCACAGGCTCACCCTATTCATACACAAAGATGCCCTAAAGACAGGTGAGCAAAAGACAATGGGGAGGCTTTCCCATTTCCTCCCTCCTTGCAGAGAGACATTTGAGGTCAATTTGGGAGAGTCAAAACGGTTTCAGGATTGCGCTCCTGTACTATTTCAGACATGTGGTTTATATACATACTAGCTGGCCCGGCCACGCGTTGCTGTGGGAATTTTGAAAAAAATGGAAATAGAAATTTGATGTTGTAAAGTTTTAGAATATTACAATACTTGTTAATAGACAATATTTTTTGTTGTTCCATTGTTTGTTAAGATAGAGAGATTTTCTGGTGTTCCAACATACAATTTTCCATGTGAGAAGAATTCTGTTTGTAGATCCAAGTCACAGAATTTCAAAGATTGGTCTTGAGATTTGTTGATGGTAATTGCAAATGCTATTCGAATAAGGAATTGTAATCTTTTAAATGGAAATGGTATATCTGTAGGAATGACAGGAACTTACCTGCCAAGTCTCCCGCAGAAAAATACGGGATCAGCAGCAGCGCGGCACTGGAAGTCACACCGGAAGTTGTCCGTCAGCCATCTTGGGGGTAGCCGCATGGCGGTGGCCATCTTAGGAGTGGCCATGCGGCCACCTCCAAGATGGCCACCGCCATAGCTGCCAAGTTTTCCCTTTTCTCGCGAGGAAGCCTATTCAGCATAAGGGAATTTCCCTTTAAAAAACGGATAACTTGGCAGCTATGGCCACCGCCATGTGACCACCCCTACGATGGCCGCCGGGCATGTGTAGAAGCTATTTCCGGCACCAGCAGCAGCCATTTTCTGGTGCCCATAGATGGGCAAACCGGCACCAGAAGAATGGCTGCCGGCAGGAGCGGATTTAAGGGAGCTTTACGGGAGAGGAGCTCAAACGGGAGACCGCCAGGAAATGGTAAGGAAAAACGGGGGGTTTCCCGGGGAATACCGGGTACTTGGCAGCTATGGACAGGAATGCGTGGAATGAGGACATCTTCACCTTTGAAAGGTCCTGTCAAGATGGTTGCTTCAATTCCATTGGGAGCAGGCTGCCTCTCGGGTCTCTTGTCCGCCAGTTGGCTGAGTATGTTGGGCCTGGCCTGACCTCGGAGCATGTGCTCTGTCAGCAGCCTGGCCTCGGGGCGTGGGGTTTTTGCGGTTCCATTTGTGACGGGGGCTGGCCCGGCGGCGCGTTTTTTGAGCCGTAAGCTCCGTCACTGGCTTGGCCTCCAGGGTGAGCTGCCTCTCGCGGCTCGGTTCCATTGGCAGTTGCGGCTGTTGGGCCCAGTCTGGCCTTGAGGCATGGAAGGTTTTATAGCTGCAGTTACCAGTGTAGTCGCTGCTAGAGGGTGAAGTTTTGCAACCTTTTCTGTTGTTTTTTGTCTGGATTTTCTTTAAAAAATGATTTTACCTGCCTCAGGTATGACGTATGTATAATCTATGTCAGGCATGTCCAACAGGTAGATCGTGATCTACCGGTAGATCACTGGACGTCTATGGTAGATCACTGGTAAATGATTGGCTCCCCCCAAAGAAGCTGAATAACTGTGGCTCCCCTAAAAAAAAGCTCAACATTTTACTTCCTCGCTGAAAAAACTCAACAACTTTGACCCAAACCACCCCAAAATGGGGTCTTCCTCCTTCCTAAAAAAAGCTGAACAACTTTGACCTGAACCCCCCAAAAGGGGGTAGATCACTGCCAGTTTTTAACTCTGTGAGTAGATCGCAGTCTCTTGGGAGTTGGCCACCCCTGATCTATGTATATGCAAACAATCCGACATCCGCATGGAATGTTGTGTCAAAATTTCAACGCAATCGGTCAAGCGGTTTCCGAGCAAAGTGGGAACCCCCAAACATTTTTATATATACTGTATAGATAGATAGATGATAGATAGGTAGGTAGATGCACGTGTTTTGCCTTGTAAATTTATGAACATTTAATTCAGGTAGGTAGCCGTGTTGGTCTGACGCAGTTGAAATAAATAAAAGAATTAAAAATTTGTCCAGTAGCACCTTAGAGACCAACTAAGTTTGTTCTGGGTATAAGCTTTTGTGTGCATGCACACTTCTTCAACAGTCGTCAACAGGTTTACCATACCCATTGAGACAATCACCCATCTCCTACTACCCTTCTGAGAAAAACCCCACCCCACCCTCCCACTATATATAAGGGTCCAGTGACTTCTGTTTTGGTGTATCTGAAGAAGTGTGCATGCACATGAAAGCTTATACCCAGAACAAACTTAGTTGGTCTCTAAGGTGCTACTGGACAATTGGTTAATTTTTTAAATTTAATTTATATATTTGAGACCTTAATTTCTTACAACAACCTCTTAGTGCACCAGGCTCCGCTGTTCCTACAACTGTTGTGTACATAACCCCTCCTCACTTTATCTTTCCCCTGGATGCCTGCACAGGCATCCAAGGTTCACAATTAATTAAGACTGAGTGGGGCATTGTAATTCCTCTCTTTTAAAAAATAAAAACAGCCCGTCTAGTCCAGCATCCTGTTCTCACAGTGGCCTACTGAATTATGCCATGTGCGCAGAGAGCACTGCTTCTGGTCCTCAGACAAAAGCCAGTTTTCCCAGGTCATGTCACATTCTGGCACTACCAAGGAATGGAAAACAAGGCCATGAAGCTGGCCGGAGTGATGCCATCAGGTCTGGAGCAGGTGAGACTCTCAAGGAGCTTTCCTCTGAGGAAGAAAGCACTCAAGACAGCTCCAGACTGCTGGTATTTGACTGGAAGGATTAAAGTGCTTTCTATGAAATGTTGGTTTGTGCAGTTAAAGTGGATTATGTCAGAGATGGAGGATTAAATCTGTAGATTAAAATTTAATCCTCCTATCCCACTTGTGCGGGAGAAATACGAAAAGTAAGCGGGCTGTGAAGCCTTTTTAGCAGGGTAAAACACTTAAGACGTTTTGCAGCTTACTAAATCTTAGGAATAAAGCAATTACACCTTTTTATCCCTTTTATTTGTGGTCAGCTGACCTCCCCTTCTTCATCCCGGTTGCAGACAACAAACCGCACTGTTATGTACTGAGCTGAATCCTAGAACAATAGGATTCAGAATCAGCGGGAGCTACCCAATCCAACTCCAGGTGGAAGTGAATCCGCAACCTGATTGGCCTGCTGGAGCAGCCAATCAGGCGGCTGGCAGAAGTGAATCTGCTACCTGATTGGCCTGTAGGAGCAGCCAATCAGGCTGCAGGCAGAAGTCAATCCATAATATAATTGGCCCACAGGTGTAGCCCTGAAGTAGCCAATCACGCAAGGCCCATTGTGTAAATAATGTATATAAGCAGATGGTTTGGGGAAAAGAGCCATTCGTCTTCTCTTCTCCTCCTTGATGACTATGAGCTGAATAAAGAGCATGAAATTCACTCTTGACTCCGAGTATATTTCACGCACGTTTTCGAAAGATAAACAAAAATGGCTTAATGACATGTCAATGCAAGCAGCAAATATGATACAGCTAAGAAAAATGATCAGGTACAAAATACAACAGTTGGCTTCAAAATGGGCCGCGTGTGTCTGCGGGAAACCCCAGGCATACATCTGATCAGCTTGGAAGCATGATGGCGGAGAGGCCATCTTGGAGGCAGAGGGAAATATAAAGGATTATCTCCTTTGTTACAGAATTCCCACCTGGAGGAGGCAGGGGAAGAGGCCACACAGAGGGTCCTCTCTAGGAAAGTTAAGAACTCTCTGTGTACTAGACCTATGCTAGTGATTTGGCTGCAAACAGATGAAAGGGTTTGCAACAAATCCACTTCAGAAAAGAAGCAAACTTATTGCAACTAGGAGGGTAACAGGGAGATAATAAAACAGGAAGAGCCTGCTGGCTCAGGCCAGTGAACCGTCTAGACCAGCATCGATTCCTTACTAGACGTCTGTTGGAAGCCTGAAAGCAGGGCCTGAGTGCAAGAGCATGGGTAGACAAACGAAGGCCCAGGGGCAGAATCTGGCCCAATCACCTTCTCAATCTGGCCCGCGGACGGTCCGGGAATCAGTGTGTTTTTACATGAGTAGAATGTCTCCTTTTATTTAAAATGCACCTCTGGGTTATTTGTGGGGCATTGGAATTCATTCGTTATTATTTTTCAAAATATAGTTGCCCCCCCCACAAGATCTGAGGGACAGTGGACCGGCCCCCTGCTGAAAAAGTTTTCTGACCCCTGTGCAAGAGCAACTCTCCTCCCTTGCGATTCGCAGCAACTGGCATTCAGAGGAATTCCCCTGCCACAGAGGTTGGAAGGAGAGCATAGTCATTGTAGCTGTAAGATGCTGATAGCTTTACACACCCACCCATGCATTTGTCTTAAGCCTCCCTTTTAAAGCTCTCCTGGTCGGTGTCCACCACTAAGGATGGGGGGGAAATCATATTCAGATTTAAAGGCAAGCCTATGAAATGCACGCTTTCCATAACAACATGAGAAGTGAAATTTGTACTGTCCATATTTTAGGATGTAGTAAACAAACGGTTACCAAAATGCATTACAAAAATGAGCATGCTAGTGAAAATGGCATACAAATATGCATGATGACCTTGCAAAAAAACGTGTGCATAAGTCAAAACTGCATACAAATGTATGTTTACTGGTAGAAATTCAGACTAAAATGCTGATAAAAGTTCCCCGACATGTTAATAATCCATGTGGATGGGCAGTTCCGGAATATGTCATTGGTCTCCTTCACAGTCCACTTTCTTGCATTCTCTTCTCCAGGGCCAGCTCAATAAATTTTGTCACCCAAGGCAAACCACAAAATGGTGCTCCCATCCCCACCAGGGGAAAATGAGTGAAGATCTACCTCAGGAACATGAGGGAATAAAGAACTGCTGCCCCTGTGGATCCTGCTGTCTGAGGCGGTCACCTCACCTTGCCTCATGGATGGGCTGGCCCTGCTCTCTTCTTTGGCTCTGTTATTTTGCTCTGTGGCATCGGGAAGCCCTCCCTAGAGTCAGGAGAAGGTAGGCCAGGCAAGCCGCCATGTTGACAAAAGCTGTGAAAGCCAATGCCCACAGTGCCATGTGCTTGTCGGCTTGGCCTGCCAGGGCACATTCGAGTGCCTCAGGGCAGGAGTGTGCTCCTGGAAGGCATAAGAAGGTTGTGCGAAGCACCGACGGGATCTGCAGAGATATCACAACCCAGAAGAAGCCCAGCTCCATGGCCAGGAGGAGAAACACGCAGAAAACGAAGGCAGCCAAGGGCCAGGTGCAACGGGCGGACATCTTGGGTTCCGACGGAACCATGTTGGGCAAAGGAATCGTTCCGGGAGCCATGCTGGATCCGGCGGCCATGTCGTGGCTCACACTAGTGATGTCGGTTAGCTCCTCGTCTCCTCCCTTTGCTGCCTTTCTCTGGTGCTTGGATCCGGTCCTTATGAGCCCCATTAGCCCCACTGGGAGCAGGGCAGTCAAAAAGGCAAAACCCCACGCAGAGGAGATGGGGGCAGGAAAGTGGCGGTTGAAGCAGAGCGCGCTGCAGAAAGGCCGACTGTCCACCTGCACCGAAGTCCAGTTGCAAACCAGGTCGGGGTTGGGAGAGGACCAGGGCCCGTCAGCGATGAAAAGGGCCACCAGCCGTAGCCCCAAAAGGAGATACCAGGGGGCCAGGCCTCGGCAGCCAGGCTCACTTCCAGGGAACACCATGGCTGGCTGTAGGAGCCGAGCCAGGCCAGCGACCACAGCAGCCATCTGCTGAGAGAAGGGAAGAGATGAAAGAAATATGAGTTTCCTTTCTAAACTTTATTGCGCAAAAGTTGGTTGCTCTGAGGTCTTCAGAGGGCTGAGAGAGTTAAGAATAGCTTTTTGTTTTGTTTTGAATGGAGGGCACTGCTTTTTCTTTTTCATCTTTTTTTACATGTACATTTTTTAGAACTGGTTTTTGGGTCCTTTGTGCATTTAACAAATACATAACACAGAAATTCATCAAACGACTTTTCCCCCATTACAGCATCTTTATGCAAGGAAAGGCCTAAACTGTTGGGTTTGCATCTGTAACACACCTATGAGAAGCACGGGGGGGGGGAGGTGGTAGGTTTTTTCCAGGCACATTGGGGTGGTGAGTCTACAGCAAGCATCCCCAAACTTCAGCCCTACAGATGTTTTGGACTACAATCCCCTTCATCCCTGACCACTGGTCCTGTTAGCTAGGGATCATGGGAGTTGTAGGCCAAAACATCTGGAGGGCTGCAGTTTGGGGATGCCTGGCCTACAGAATTTGGTCCAGCTTCTTTCTAGGATCATCTACTCCCACCCTTAACTACTGAAATTTCTTTAGACTATTTAGTGCCCCGGTCCTTTTAAGTACCTGTAGTACTGTTCTGTGACAGGTGTGTGGAGCCATTGGTCCGCCACATATTGGTGAACTACAGCTCTCGCAACCTCAGCAAACATGGCCATTGGGAAGGGGTGATGGGAGTTGTAGTTCAGCAACATCTGGAAGGCCGAACGTTTCCCACACCTGCTCTATGACTTTTAGATGATAAATTACCGGTATTATTGAGGCATCACTTTAAAATGAAGATTGACCCTGCATCTCACCTATAGGTTGGGCTATTATCATCTTACTGTTATTAATCATAATCTACGTGTTAAATCTCTGTTTTACCTTCCCCATTTCTCCTGCCTGTATCTACACCAGCCAGATATCCTCCAAATATTATTCAAAGCACTTCAAACTGTGAATAGGATCGTGCGTCAATCTGAACTTATTCTGTGGTTTAGATCAGGCTTCCTCAACCTTGGCCCTCCAGATGTTTTTTGCCTACAACTCCCATGATCCCTAGCTAGCAGGACCAGTGGTCAGGGATGGTGGGAACTGTAGTCTCAAAACATCTGGAGGGCCGAGGTTGAGGAAGCCTGGTTTAGATCATGGCACAGGCAAGAAAACTAACATACTGGTAACTCTAAAATGACAGGAGACCCTCCATCATGAACTTTTGTGACCCTGGTACCAGCCTGGTCTCAAACCATAACATACTGTGTTCCCTGGAGGAAAGAAAACCAAGTGAGGCTTGGTCGAAAGGGTCAGCCTCTTTTCTTTGGCCTTAGCCCCACCCCCAGCCGGCCAGCCATTGTCCTCCCTGGCCGAGGACGGGTCAAAAGCCAACCCAAGCAGGTGGGAGACACCCATCCAGGTAAACCCCCGCTCGGTGCCACAAACCCCGCCCACCTGTACGGAAGGGAGGGTAGAAATTGTGTTCCTCACACCTTGCATAGGGACGCGGGTGGCGCTGTGGGTTAACCCACTGAGCCTAGGGCTTGCCGATCAGAAGGTGGGCGGTTCGAATCCCAGTGACGGGGTGAGCTCCCGTTGCTTGATCCCTACTCCTGCCAACCTAGCAGTTTGAAAGCACGTCAAGTGCAAGTAGATAAATAGGTACCGCTCCGGCGAGAAGGTAAACGGTGTTTCCGTGTGTTGCTCTGGTTCGCCAGAAGCAGCTTAGTCATGCTGGCCACATGACCTGGAAGCTGTACCCCGGCTCCCTCAGCCACTAAAGCGAGATGAGCGCCGCAACCCCAGAGTCCGCGACTGGACCTAAAGGTCAGGGGTCCCTTTACCTTTACCTTTACACCTTGCATAAAGGTGAGCACTGTAAATTTAGTTGCCAGTGTAGTCTATTCACCACCTGAATAGATAAGATCTAAGATAAAGATGAGATGATTTGAAGGCAGCAAGCAAACAAATGCTGTAAATGCTGTGAGCCCTTCCTTTTTATGTTCAGACTGTATAGGTAAAGGGACCCCTGACCATTAGGTCCAGTTGTGGACGACTCTGGGGTTGCGGCACTCATCTCGCTTTACCGGCCAAGAGCAGTGTACGGAAAAGCTGTTTACCTTCCCGCTGTAGCAGTACCTATTTATCTACTTGCACTTTGACATGCTTTCGGACTGCTAGGCTGGCAGGAGCTGGGACCAAGCAACAGGAGCTCACCCTGTTGCAGGGATTTGAACCACCGACCTTCTGATCGGCAAGCTAGGATCTGTGGTTTAACCCACAGCGCCACCCGCGTCCCTTCAGACTGTATAGATGTGTATAAATAAAGCCTGTGATATGCCACCTGACAAAAGCCATTTCCCCCAGGTCATGTCACACTCTGGGTTACCATGAAATTGAATTCAAGGTGGCCTTTACAGGTAAGAGGGAGGAGCAGGTGAAACTTTAAAAAGCTTTTCATCAAGGAACGAGGCATACAGGTTTCTCTTGACAGATGATATTTGACGGGAAAGAAGCACATTACGGGAAACATGGGGCTGTGCAATTAAAGGGAATTAAAGGTTTCTGCCACTGGGATGCAGCAGAACCGCTTCTAAAAAGAAGCAAATCTGAATCCAATTGCTTGCTCTCCTGAACAGCGACTTAGTCATGCTGGCCACATGACCTGGAAGCTGTACACCGGCCCCCTCAGCCACTAAAGCGAGATGAGCGCCGCAACCCCAGAGTCTGCGACTGGACCTAAAGGTCAGGGGTCCCTTTACCTTTACCTTTACACCTTGCATAAAGGTGAGCACTGTAAATTTAGTTGCCAGTGTAGTCTATTCACCACCTGAATAGATAAGATCTAAGATAAAGATGAGATGATTTGAAGGCAGCAAGCAAACAAAGGATGCCCAGTTTAGCCAACACCCGACACGTGGTTTTCTTTAAAACAATTTATTTGCAAGATGGGAGAGATGAAGCTGGGCAGCAACTTCAAGGAAAAGGCGATAGAATTGCTTATCTTAAGCCGGGCCCCTTCCTTTCTCCATGAAGAAAAGGGTAGAAAAGAACCCTAAGATTTGTAGTCAGTGGCATTTCTTAACTTTTATTAAGAAGTGTGAGTTCTGGGACAAATTTTTCATGCTCACTTCTGTAATCTTTTGAGAATATGTAGGGATTCTCCCACGCTTTAGTTCAAGGTTTGTGCTGTGGGATTTGCTGCCTGCTTAAGTTGTAATTTTGCTGCTATTCTGTTGCTTTCGTTTCATAGAATAAACCAAGCTTTCTTTATTCCTTTGTATAAGAACTTCTTGTGGGCGTACAGTTAAGGGTGACGCACATATTCAAAAAAAGACACACATTGTAATTCCAACAAAATATCGCAAACCTCTTTGATAGTGTGTGTATGAATACATAGTGAGTGAGGTATAATAATAATAATTATTATTTATTATTTATACCCCACCCATCTGGCTGGGTTTCCCCAGCCACTCTGGGCAGCTTCCAACAGACATTAAAATGCAATAATCTATTAAACATTAAAAGCTTCCCTAAACAGGGCTGCCTTCAGATGTCTCCTAAAAGTCTGATAGTTGTTTATCTCTTTGACATCTGGTGGGAGGGCATTCCACAGGGCAGATGCCACTACAGAGAAGGCCCTCTTCCTAGTTCCCTGTAGCTTGGCTTCTTGTAGTGAGGGAACCGCCAGAAGGCCCTCGGCGCTGGACCTCAGTGTCCGGGCAGAATGATGGTACACATATGTGGGTTCAGACACGTACAGTACTTCTAACAATTCTATTATGTTATATAAGACACACAGACCCCTATCCGGTAAACCTGGTTCCAAATATCTCTCAGTTTTTACCCTATAAAACAAGACCCAGAAAACTCCAGGTAAAGGTAAAGGGACCGCTGACCATTAGATCCAGTCGCGGACGACTCTGGGGTTGCGCCGCTCATCTCGTTTTATTGGCTGAGGGAGCCGGCGTACAGCTTCTGGGTCGTGGCACACAGACCCTTATCCAGTAAACCTGGTTCCAAATGTTTCTCAAGTATTACCCTATAAAACAAGACCCATGAAACTCCAGAGTCTTATGCAAAATCATCATCTGCAACAAACACTCCAGCTCTTCCCATCTCATCCTAATGCAGGCTGCCAGGAGCTGCAGTTATTCAGCAGGGAGTAAAAAGCACTCAACACATGCTCAGAAACACACACACACATTCATTTTGTTCCAGGACTTAAGCCCTGGCACTGAACACTGTGTGTGTGTGTGTGTGTGTGAGAGAGAGAGAGAGAGAGAGAGAGGGGGGGGGGAGGGAGGGAGAGAGGGAGAGGGAGAGAGACTAGGTTCTTCTGAGACTGAGCCTAGGCTAAAATTAAGCCAAGCCTGTGTCTTTTCAGAATTGGGTTCTGTCTTCGGATTCCTGAAGTCTGTACGAGGACAGGGTTAAGGTAGAAAGCCGGACTCCTGGGTTCTCTAGGAAGAAGGGAGAAGGGCTGCAAAGGACTGAGGATTTGGCCAGAGCTGAGGGGTTGCAGGCGAGTTAGCAAGACTAGTCCTGCAAGAGCCTCCCTGACAGTGTCCATTTGGGACGGCCACACGCACTTCCCTGTGTTGCCCTTTGAGGACGGCCCCTAACAGGCCCTGTTTAAGCAACCGCTCATCATTTTCAGCCCCCCCCCCTCTGGTGTTCAACACAATGCCTTTGACAGCCTTTTCGTTTCCCTGCCTGCACTCACTTCCCCCATATGTGCAGAGAGGAAACATCCCACTTCTGTGTCCAACAATAAAAAGGCCCCTTGAGAAGCATAAAATATAACTTTGCTGCCTGTTTTAATTTTACCTTCTGCTCTAGAGTCGCCTTGACACTTCAGTTCTTCTGTTTGTCCACCGTCTTCTCCTTAGTCCTCTTGAATCTGTTCTGCCTCTTGTGTTCTGCTTTAGGGGGGGGGGAAGGGATTGTTTTTTGGTTCCACATTATCAGAAACTCCCCTGCACAGAAAGCTGAAATGAAACTCCCGAGAGAGATGGAAATAGCTGCCAGAGCTAACGCCTCCACGCAGCTGACACAGTATAACAGCATAGATGTGGGCCCTCAATATCCCCCTGATGGAGCACCCTTATCCCCACCCTCTGGCTTTTACTTCCTCTGCTTTCTCAAATCTGACTGCCCTCATCTCTGCATCAGCCAACCCGGTGCCCGCAGATGTTTTGGACTCCGATTCCCATTAGCCCCTGGCGATGGGAGTCGTAGTCCTCCATGTGGAGGAGCCGAAGTCGACAAAAGCTCCTCTGCATGGAGCGGAGGTGGGAAACTTGGGGCAAAACAGGGCCCTCCAGCCCTCTCTATGTGGCCCTCAGAACTCTCCCAGGCCACATCCTTATTGGCCCTGCCACTCTTTGAGTGTTGGGACGGTGTCCCCTTTCCGCCTAGCCGCTATTAGTAACCGAGCTGCAGCTGACGCATATAAGAAGATCTCCCTATATTTAGCAGGTAAATCTTTGTTCAGGATTCCCAACAGAAAAGCCTCTGGTCTTTTTTGGAAGGTTACTCTGAAAATCTTTTTCATTTCTTCATATACTATATTCCAGAAGTCTTTAACCATCCGGCATCCCCACCACATGTGCATAACATCCCCTCTCGCTTCCCCACACCTCCAACATCGATCCGATATACTCTTGTACATTTTGGAGAATTTGGCAGGTGTGAGGTACCAGCGGTAAAACATTTAGAACATATTTTCTTTGATGGAGTACGACACTGTAAATCTCATGTTATTCTTCCAGAGGGCTTCCCACTCGTCAATCATTATCGTGCGGCCGATATCCTGGGCCCATAACTTCCTTCACCGCCTCTTCCTTGACTTCCAGTCAAGTAGGAGGCGGTACATTTTGGATATAATCTTGTTGTTATTATCCAGCAAGTCTTTTTCCAGTCTGGTAGGTTGTAAATTAAATCCCTTCTTTTTATCTTGTTTAAAAGTTTCATTTAACTGATGGTATTCTAGCCAACTCATTAGGTTGTTTTTTATTTCTTCATACGCCCTTAGTTTAAATTGACCCTCTTCACTCACCAACAATGTTCTATAGGTAATCCAATTTCCTCCCATATTCTTTTTTTTTTAACCGCCTTGGCCTCCACGGGGGATATCCACAATGGTGTTTTTGGTTCCAATAGTCCCTTATATTTAGCCCACACCTTGAACAGGGAGCCTCTTATTATGTGATTGGTGAATCCTTTATGAACTTTGTTCTTGTCATAGTTCAAATAAGCGTGCCAGCCGAATCTTAAATCGTATCCTTCTATATCTAGGAGGTCCGCTCTTTGGAGCAAGAACCAGTCTCTTATCCATGAAAAGCACGCGGCTTCGTAATATATTTTAAGATCGGGTAGGCCAAACCCACTCCTCTCTTGAATATCAATAAGAAGAGTGTGTTTGATTCTTGGTCTTGCTCCCTGCCATATGAATTTCGAAATTTCTTTCTGCCAAGATGTTAAACATTTCGTACCTCCTAGAATTGGTATATTTTGAAACAGAAACATAAGTTTCGGTAAGGCACTCATCTTAATTGCTGAGATACGTCCCCAAAAAGATAATTTTAATCTGCTCCAGATCTCCATATTCCTTCTTATTTGCTCCCATGTTTTTATATAATTATCTTGATAAATATTAATATTTTTGGTGTTAGCCAAATCCCAAGATACTTAATTTTGGAGGAAAATTTTAGCTGTGTTAATTGCTCAATTTCTGTCTTTTCCTCCGTAGACATGTTTTTGGCCATAAGTTTTGTTTTTTTATTATTCAATTTAAACCCCGCCACTTTCCCATATTCATCTATAATTTTTAATGTTTTGATTATACTCTCTTTGGGGTTCTCTGTCGTGATTATTAAGTCATCTCCTTCTCTGATTTTATTATTTAAGACCTCCATTATTAAGATAAAGATTAAAGGGGATAGGGGGCACCCTTGTCTGGTTCCTTTATTTATTTCGCATTCTTCCGAGATGTTCTTGTTAACCAGTATCCTTGTTTTTTGCTTAGTATAGATTGCCTGAATCGCATTGCAGAAAAGCTTCCCAAATTCCATTTGCTGGATAGTGGCTATCATAAATTCCCATGATATCTTGTCGAACGCTTTTTCAGCGTCGACTGAAATTAAGAGGCCTGGCTTATCGATTCTCATATCTAAGTACTCTAGGATATTTACGATGTTCCGTATATTGTTCTGCATTAAGCGCCCTGGAAGGAAGCCCACCTGGTCTTCATGTATAATTTTAACCAGAATTCTCTTCAACCTGTCAGCCAAAATGCTGGCAAATAGTTTGTAATCGTTATTTAATAACAAAATGGGCCGGTAATTTGACGGATGTGTCAAGTCCACCCCCTCTTTTGGTATTAGTGTTATAATTGTTAGATATGGTAGATTTGGCTCAACTAACAGATAACTTAAGGGGAATCACAAAACAGGCGTTTGCAAAAAAAAAAGGGGATGTGTTTAGGAGATACCTGCAAGAAAATAATAGTTATAACGTAATTTCCATGGCAGCCTTAGAATGACTGTCTTATAATGTAATATTAGAGCGTACAAGAGATGTCGGTATGATTGGATTTATTGACGTACAAAAGAGATTATAAGAAGATGAAGAGGAAAGTATGTATTTTGCAAAACAAAAAAAAGATGAGTTGCGCTACGGGGGTTGACAGGAAGTCAACAGTATAATAATAATATAAATTAATTTGTTATTTTTGTTTGATGATTAACCTTTATCTGAGCTATTTGATTTTTGATTTATTGTTCTACTAGTTTGAAATATTTGTTTTGTTTGTCTTGTTTTAAAACTCAATAAAGCTTATATTATAAAAAAAAAACATCCTTATTGGCCCTGCCTGGCACCCTTCCTTGATTGTTGTTTTGCCCAGCTGGGAATGTGTCCTTGAACTCTCATAAGGCCTCTTGCTTGCCTGGATCAAGGATAGAGCAGGAGTGCAAGACTGTAAAAGTTTGGTTACTGCCCAAAGGCAAAAAAAAGTGAATACACCCCCCCCCAATTTCACACATACATTTCAATAAAAACTCTCCCCCAACTTCCCACCCCCTTTTCCATGGTGTTTTTGTTCCTCTCCCTCTGCTGCATCCTAAACCTTAACAAAACTGCTGAATTCTTAGATCCCTTCTGTTGCTCATAGTTCAAATCCTGCTCACACGTTCATCATATAATAACACTTCTTTAATAATGCGAAAAGGGTTTCCGTTCTTCCACAAAACCTTCGTCATTAGGTTCTCTTATTTTAGCTGTTAGCTTTGCCAGTTCTGGATAATCCATCGCCTCAGTTATCCGTTCTTCTTGTGTGGGTATCTCTGCTCATTTCCATTTTTCTGCATGGAGAATCCTAGCCGCAGTTGTAACATATATAAACAACTTTTTTGAGGGGACTTCTGTCCCTATGATTCCCTAAAGGCAAAATTTATATCTTTGTTTATATCTGGCGTGTGGCCCTCAAAAGGTTTTCCAGAAGGAAACGTGGCCCTCGGACTGGAATAATGGTTCCCCACCTCAACATAGAAGCTATGGCAGCGATTCTAAGCACACTTGCCTACAAGGAAGCCCTACTGAACACAGTAGGACTTGCTTCTGAGGAAACAAGCATGGAATGTGTGTGTGATAAGGGGGGGTGGGACTTCTTCAGGAAGGGGCTTGGGCCTAGAGCCATAGTTTTCAACCCGTGTGCCATGGCACCCTGGGGTGCCTTGAATGATGGTTAGGGGTGCTGCGGGCAACACTTTCCCTCTTTCTTTCCTTCCCTCCTTCCTCTGATGCCCTCTCAAGTCTCTGCCTCCCAAAGGCTTGCACAGCTGTTTGTTGCAGCAGCAGCTGCCCAGAGGACTCCCAAGCAGAGAAGAAAGAGGAGAGGAGGACCACAAGGGAGGGTGTTTGGGAAAGGGTGAGAGGCGGCCAGCTCTGCAGTCAAGGGGTGACACAACTGGGCTCCTGAGCCCCACAGGGGTGCCACAGAAATGCAATTGATCAAGGGAGCTGTGGACTCAAAAAAAAGTTGAAAACCTCTGGCCTGGAGAATTAGAGTAGCAAGTTAATACAGACTTCTGGGCCTTTTGGGAAATGGTACCTAGGAAGCTGCCTTAAACTCTGGTCCAGCTATACAATGATAGCTCTCCAGGGTTTCATGCGAGGGCATTTCCCAACTTGAACTGGAGATTGAACCTGGGACATTCTTCATACAAGTCAGATGCTCTTCTGATGGAGCTGCAGCCGTTCCCCAAAAGGGAAGTAAAAATGTGAAGAGATATCCGCCCATCAGCCGGCACGTTCTTTTCACATGTAGGCTGCAAATGAGCAAAAGAAATCTGCCCAGAACAAACGCTCTTGTGTTGTTCCAACAAAGGCGAGGATTCAGGAAACTAGGAATGTGTGATGCTGCCTTATACTGAGTCAGACCAAGATGGCCGACCCCTGTTTAGGGAAGCTTTTAATGTTTAATAGATTATTGTATTTTAATATTGTGTTGGAAGCCGCCCAGAGTGGCTGGGGAAATAATAATGAATTATTATTATAAATTATTATATTATGATGTGGTCCCTCCAGTCAGTCTTTCCCATCACCAGGAACTTCCTGCATAAAAATGAGGTGCTCTGCCAAGCGGTGTTGTGATCCTTTCACAAACCCCACATATTAACTGCACTCATTTGATTGCATTGCTCTAGAGTGGGAGGTAATGATGATTTTGGATGATTTCTGTGGGTCCCATCCAACCCGGTGGCTTCGTATCTGTGGGATGGGATTATGTGGTGGAAGGAGCTACTGTAGCTCCTTGCATAAAGGTGAGCACTGTAAATTTACACCTTGCATAAAGGTGAGCACTGTAAATTTAGTTGCCAGTGTAGTCTATTCGCCACCTGAATAGATAAGATCTAAGATAAAGATGAGATGATTTGAAGGCAGCAAGCAAACAAAGGATGCCCAGTTTAGCCAACACCCGACACGTGGTTTTCTTTAAAACAATTAATTTGCAAGATGGGAGAGATGAAGCTGGGCAGGAACTTCAAGGAAAAGGCGATAGAATTGCTCATCTCTGTGGTTTAACCCACAGCGCCACCCGCGTCCCTTCAGACTGTATAGATGTGTATAAATAAAGCCTGTGATATGCCACCTGACAAAAGCCATTTCCCCCAGGTCATGTCACACTCTGGGTTACCATGAAATTGAATTCAAGGTGGCCTTTACAGGTAAGAGGGAGGAGCAGGTGAAACTTTAAAAAGCTTTTCATCAAGGAACGAGGCATACAGGTTTCTCTAGACAGATGATATTTGACGGGAAAGAAGCACATTACGGGAAACATGGGGCTGTGCAATTAAAGGGAATTAAAGGTTTCTGCCAGTGGGATGCAGCAGAACCGCTTCTAAAAAGAAGCAAATCTGAATCCAATTGCTTGCTCTCCTGAACAGCGAGCCTTGTCAGTCAAAGAACAGGATTTTTAGAGCTGGAGCAGTCTTTGGAGATCATCTAGTGACCCTTGCTCAATGCAGCAAACTTGCAGCCACAGCATCCCTGCTGGTGGAGAAAGAGTCTGATCCGCTGTCCATCAGCTGTTGCCTTTGGACCATTTATTAATTTCTTGGTCACTTTTTCTGGTACGGCAGCTCAAAGCTACTTTGAAAATGGCTTGCCAAAATAATAATAATAATAATGCATAGATTAAAATTAGGGAGGATACACTGAAACATTCCACTCATAGGCCATAGGTAGTTTAAAGCCAAAGGCCTGGTTAAAAAGGAATGCTTTTGTCTGGTAGCTGAAGATATGTATCAATGGCACCAGGCGAGTCTCCCTGGGGAGAGCATTCCACAAATGGAGAGCCATCGCTGGAGCATCCGAGAACAAGTCCCGCCCCATCTTCTATGTGATGGCCCTTTCAAATATTTGAAGGACGCTGTGGCGCCTCCATCTGGCTAAACTCTCCTGCTCTTTCAGCTGTTTCTCACGGGACTTGGTTTCCAGACTAATCGCAGCTAGACTTCAAGGACATGTTAAAACAATGCTAGTAGCCAAAGAGGGACAAGAGAAAATATTAGACCGAGAAGCCTTGCATCTCTAACACGGGTGGGATGGGGATCCAAAACTTATCCGTTCTTTCCAGTGGCATTTGCCCTAACAGTGAAATCTGTTGCTTGAAGTGCTAAGTACCGATCAGCAGATTGGAAACCTCCAGGGCTCCAGTTTTGCTCCTCGAAATTGGATTACACATTAAGCTGGTTTTCTGCCTGCTTAATCTGCTTATTCTGAGTCAGAACTCAGCCCTCTGTGCTATAGTATAATAGCATTAGTGATAACTTCCGTAACTCGGAAATTCTGAACGTACCGTAACAGGATTTCGTGCCGCAATTTAGGAGCAGCTACAACAGGAGTGTGGACTTCCAGGGCTGATCAAACACAGGTCGCTTTGGCTGCAATGTGGATGCATTTCCCTGTGAGTAGATACATATAAGTACCTCTATCACAGCCTTGGAATCACATGAGACTGAAATCTAGTGGGTAAATCTCCCTCTGATGACTGTGATTGCTTTAAAGGGGGACAAACAGATCCACAGAGGGTAGGGCTGTTTTCAACTCAATTTTATTTATTTTACTTCTTGGATGCATTTATATACTGCTAAGCACACCCTAGTCTCAAAGCAGGAAAAGATCACCAACGTCTCGGTGCAGAGCAGAGTTTTGGTCTCTCTCCTTGGAATGAAGGTCACTGGAGGCTGATGGCATTTTCTGCCATAAAAGATTTATTTCCACATATATACAGGCTGAATGGAAGGTGGAAGGTCCTCACAGCATTAACACCCCAGCAGATCCTTCTCCTCCATTAGCTTTCTAGGATGGGACCCCCCAAGCCATAGCTCTCACAGACAGCAAGTCCGGTCTCTGTGTCTCTTTCTAGTCCCGTTCCAAGACTGACATGCTAACAGTTCACCTGCTTGTCAACCTGTGTGTTGAGCATTTGTCCTGATTTGGTTGTGGAGAGATTAGATAACAGTTGTCTTTTGAATGAGTATCCATCCTGAACTGCTTGTAGGGAGTTTAATTAGACTAAGTTGCATCGAGCAAGTGGTGCCATACACTTTCCAATGAGTCGCTTTTCTCATAGGAAAAAGTTCGGTTTCCGAGGTGCAAGTTTGTTTCACCAGAGCTCCAAATCAGCTTCCATTGCACACACCCCTGAATTTGCCTGTTAATTTCCAGCATGCCACGCTCCTGAGTCCCTCTGCTGGCAATACTTGCTGGAGGAAGTCAAGATTCTTCACTCCCTCCAGTGGGCGCTGCTAGCAGAGGGACTCAGGAGCAGCCACTGTTTCACCAGTGATATACAGTGGTACCTCTACTTACGAATAACTCTACTTACGTATGTTTCTACTTATGAATGGAGCTCCGTCCACCATCTTGGATGCAGTTTAGAGAGGATTTTTCTACTTACGAATTTTTAGATAGGGTTGCTTCGACTTACGAATTTTTTTCTCCCAATGCATTCCTATGGGATTTGACTTACAATTTTTTTCTACTTACGAATGTGCGTTCGGAACGCATTAAATTCGTAAGTAGAGGTACCACTGTACAGTGGTACCTCGCAAGATGAATGCTCTGCAAGACGAATTTTTCGCAAGACGAATGCGCCTTGTGATCTGATCTTGACTCGATCTAATCTCTCCACAACCAAATCAGGACAAATGCTCAACACACAGGTTGACCAGCAGGTGAACTGTTAGCATGTCAGTCTTGGAACTGGTCTAGAAAGAGACACAGAGACCGGACTTGCTGTCTGTGAGAACTATGGCTTGGGGGCCGCTTCCTAGAAAGCTAATTCGTCTTGCGAATCACGGTTTCCCATAGGAATGCATTGAAATTTAATTAATGCGTTCCTATGGGCAAAAAAAGAAATTTCAATGCATTCCTATGGGAAACCGCGATTCGCAAGACAATTTTTTCGCAAAACGAACTGACTCACGGAACGAATTAAATTTGTCTCACGAGGCACCACTGTACCGCTGAGTGACCGCCATCCCACTCTGCCCTCCCACTGCGCAGAAGGAGAAACAAGCGAGGAGCTGATACAGCTTGTTCCTCCCTCTGCATCTTTAAACTGCGCGGCTGAGGAGTGTGCAGTTGCTGCTCCCCTCGGCCGAGCAGTTGAAGGATTCCCCAGCCCAGAGCTGCCTCCCACGCCTTTGCTGGGGACGGCTCCCCATAATAATAATAATAATAATAATAATAATAATAATAATATAATTTATTATTTATACCCCGCCCATCTGGCCAGGTTCCCCCAGCCACTCTGGGCGGCTTCCAACAAAACATTAAAATACAGAAATCCATCAAACATTAAAAGCTTCCCTAAACAGGGCTGCCTTAAGATGCCTTCTAAAGGTCTGGTTATTGTTGTTCTCTTTGACCTCTGGTGGGAGGGCGTTCCACAGGGCGGGTGCCACTACCGAGAAGGCCCTCTGCCTGGTTCCCTGTAACTTGGCTTCTCGCAGCGAGGGAACCGCCAGAAGGCCCTCGGCGTTGGACCTCAGTGTCCGGGCAGAACGATGGGGGAGGAGACGCTCCTTCAGGTATACTGGACCGAGGCCGTTTAGGGCTTTAAAGGTCAGCACCAACACTTTGAATTGTGCTCGGAAACATACTGGCAGAGCCACAAAACAGCCCTATAGTGCACAATGACTCAGTTAAGTCATATACTTAGGTGGGAATCAGGAAAGCGGTTCTGAACTCCTTGAAAACATTTGCCTTCCTCAGAAATGGAAAACGAGCGAGGTGCCAACTAAAGAAGAATAGCAACTTAAGCTGATGGAATATGCGCAGCTTGCAGGCTTAACATATAGAATAAGAGAACCAGAAGAACATACTGGTATGTTCAGAGAAGACTGGAAAATGTTTATTGAATATATGGGGGGAAATTGTGTACACTTGAAAATGTGGGCAGCATTAAGATAAATTCCAGTGAAAATAAATTTTGATGGATGTAATGGTGGAATACTGAATGGTTTAGTTTATGTAAAATATGCAGGGATTTATGATATGCAAAATGAACCATGGGAAGAGAAGAAGGGAAGTGACTGATATTTTAAGGATGTTTAAATGAGTATTCTAAATTGCAAAACAGAAAATTTAATAAAAATTATATATATATAATTTAGGGACCCAGGTGGCGCTGTGGTTAAACCACAGAGCCTAGGGCTTGCTGATCAGAAGGTTGGCGGTTCGAATCCCTGAGGCGGGGTGAGCTCCCATTGCTTGGTCCCAGCTCCTGCCAACCTAGCAGTTCGAAAGCACGTCAAAATGCAAGTAGATAAATAGGAACCGCTACAGCGGGAAGGTAAACGGCGTTTCCGTGTGCTGCTCTGGTTCGCCAGAAGTGGCTTTGTCATGCTGGCCACATGATCTGGAAGCTATACGCCGGCTCCCTGGGCCAATAATGCGAGATGAGCGCCACAACCCCAGAGTCGGTCACGACTGGACCTAATGGTCAGGGGTCCCTTTACCTTTACCTTTATATATATATAATGGCCACTGGAGCCAATGTTCTAAAGAGCCTCACTGCACCACCCTGACATCAATTTCTGCTACCTTCATCCATTCTGCTAAATTTAATCTCGCTCCACGGTACAGCTGGCCGTGCTCTGAAAGCCAGATGTTTGGAGGAACACCATCAACATGAACTGCCATTTTCAAGGCACAGATGTAACAATGTGATTTTATTAGCTATTGTGTACAACCCAATGTTTGTTTGTTTTTTTAATGTTGGTGACAATCTTTTGGAAACTTGAAAAATTTGAAAATCTTCATTTGAATTGATTTTCACACATTGATCATCATTTCACACGCTAGCAAGGTTATGCTAAAAATTCTACAAGGCAGACTTAGGCTGTATGTGGACCGAGAACTCCCAGAAGTGCAAGCTGGATTTCGAAGGGGCAGAGGAACCGGAGACCAAATAGCAAACATGCGCTGGATTATGGAGAAAGCTAGAGAGTTCCAGAAAAACGTCTACTTCTGCTTCATTGACTATGCAAAAGCCTTTGACTGTGTCGACCACAGCAAACTATGGCAAGTTCTTAAAGAAATGGGAGTGCCTGATCACCTCATCTGTCTCCTGAGAAATCTCTATGTGGGACAAGAAGCTACAGTTAGAACTGGATATGGAACAACTGATTCAAGAGTTTGACACGACTAAACGACGACTAAACAACAACACAAAGCCCTCCCACACTTTCCCATTATATTATTATTTGCACATCTTGGGTTAACTCTCCACTCCACACCGGAGTCTGCAGGTGTGGAAGCAACAAGGAGCAATTGAAACATTAACCAGCAGGTGGCGCCAAAACACCTCTCACCGGCAGGGTGGTGGGGGGAGGCGTGTGAATGGGGATGGCAAGGAGAGGACTCAGAATTAAGGATGAATGCCAGTGAAAGGAGCCAATAGGAAACGGTGCTGCCACTCCGAGTCCCTCCCACCATAACCTCCATTGCCCAGTTTGGTATGAATGAATTTGCAGGAGGCTGAGTTTGGGGAGCCGAGATCTCCAATAAAGGACAAGCCAGGAGCACGCGACTTTCTCAGTTCAATCCGGTTCAGTTCAAAGAGTACTAGTTAGGCCTGGCCACACATACTAAACCGGACACAGGTATCCCCAAAATCTAGACTTTGCCAACCTGGTGCTCTCCAGATATTTTGGATGATGTGATGCTTTTTTGCTTGTGATCCGGCTTGTGTGTGATGTGTCTCCCCAGCCCCAGCCCCAGCCCCAGCCCCAACTGGTGATGGGAGTCTTTAAGGTTAGGTGTTCCTGGCATGAGGCTGAAACATGAATACTGAGAGGTCCCTTCAAGGGGTACAGCTTCTTAAGGAAGACGACCTTCGGAGACAGCGTACCTTTTAAGGCTCAAACGGATCGGGAAATGAACAGAGACCAGACCAGGATAAACGAAAGCAAAGCAGCTATAAGCCTGCCTGATCTTTATTAAAGCTGTTGCAACAGGGTGCTCCCCACACACACTGGAGAGAGGAGGAGGACCCAGAACAAAGGTGTGCAAGCCCTTGTATAGACTTTGAAATTGCCCACCCTGTAGCTCAAGACCAGCCCCAGAAACATCATAGAATAGAATAATTTAGAATAATTTATTGACCAAGTATCAACCATACTTGGAATTTTGCTTTGACTACATTGCAATGTAAAGAAAAATGTACCTCATACAGACACTATTACCCTCACAATACAACAGCACAGTAAAAAAAAACCCCATACCACCAACTGACCTCCCTTTCGCCCACAACTACAGATTCAACAATTTGATGGCACAAGGAAAAAAGCTATTCCTGTGCCTGGACGTTTTTGTATATAGAGTCGTGTACCGATGAAGAGTTGGACACGACTAAACAACTAAACAACCATAATCGACGTCCAGATGGGAGTAAATCAAACAGGTGATGATCAGGATGCGAAGGGTCTACAACAATTCTCATACATACAGTACATCACAGATGGGGCGGACTACAACAGAAATCTGAGGGGTTTTTCTCTCTCTTCTGTCTGCTAGGTTTCTTGATTGGATTACCTGGGCATCCTGGCCTCTTCACCGTCACCATTGCCACTTGGTAGGCTCGAAGTTGAGCTCTAGCCCATGTTCGGTCGGATTCAGAATGAGTCTTCTGCCACCAGCGCTCTAACCGTCTCAATGACTGTTTCATCGCCCTCAGCTCCAGGGAAAACCACGGGGCTGTCCAGGCTCCATGCAATCGGAGGGGGCTCTTCAGAGCCAAACAGTCAATAGCCCTGGTTAACTCCACATTCCAGCGGGCCACCAGGGAATCGGCTGAAAGGCCATCAACATGGGATAAAACATCCCCTACCACTCTCTGGAAACCATTTGGATCCATTAAGTGGCCGGGGCAGACCATCCGAATAGGTCCCACCTCCCTGCAGAGGGGAAGGGTCGCAGAGAAGTCCAGTTGCACCAGGTAGTGATCTGACCATGGCACTTCGTTAGTTTCGCTTTTACTTAGTGTCAGATCACCAAGATCCATAGAGGTAAACACCAGGTCCAAGGCATGTCGGCGGCTATGAGTTGAGCCAGACTTATTCAGGGACAGCCCCATGGAGGCCATGCTTTCCACGAAGTCCCGAGCGGCTCCTTGTAAAGTCGTGTCGGCATGGATGTTAAAATCCCCTAAGACAACCAAGCTAGGTGTCTCCAGAAGCACATCCGACACGACCTGAAGCAGCTCGGGCAGGGAATCCTTGGTGCAGCGGGGAGGTCGGTACACCAAAAGGAATCCTGTACTGCCCCTATTGCCCAACTTCCAGAACATGCACTCAGAAAACCTGGTCTTACCAATAGGACACCTGGTGCAAACTAATGACTTCCTAAAAATCACTGCAACCCCCCCCCCCTCAGATGGCCTGGGTTGCTGTGCGTAAGAGAAACCTGGTGGGCAGCCATGAGCAGAGGATCCTGGCACTGCGCCACTGGCAAACCGCTAAGTAGCCGCTTGTGCGGCACCGCTACATACGGCGCATGCGTCATACATAGCGACGCCCTCATTGTGCTCCCCAGCAGAGCTTTCCCAGGTATTGCAGGGCCTTTTGCAGTTTGGCCCAAAGGAGTTTGCAAAGCATTTTGAGGACAAAACCACCAGAAATTGCCTTGGTCGTCTTGTATGATGCCCTCTGTTGGGAGAGAGAGGGGGGGGGGAATGTGTCCCTGTTAATTCTCCTTGACCTCTCAGTGGCTTTCAATACCATTGGCTACTGTATCCTTTGGCGCCAAGGAGCCTTCAATGTGGGATTCCTCAAGGCTCAATTGTATGCTTTTTAACATCTACATGAAACCGCCGACTGGGGTTATCCAGAGTTTTGGAGTATGTTGTAAGTAATATGCTGATGACACACAGCTCTGCTTCTCTTTTACAGGTAGGGCAGGAGATATGCTGGGCCGTTGTCTAATGGACTGGATGAGAGCCAACGAAATGAAGCTCAATCCAGATAAGACAGAGGCACCGTTAGTGGGTGGTTCCCTAGACCAGATGATAATAGTAATATAATAATAATAATAATATATTATTTATAGCCTGCCCATCTGGCTGGGTTTTCCCAGCCACTCTAGGCGGCTCCCAACAGAATATTAAACAGATGAATGGGAGGTCGTCTGCTCTTGATGGGGTTACACTCCCTCTCACGGAGCAGGTCCATAGCTTGGGGGTACTTCTGGATCATTTGTTGTCGCTTTAGGCTCAGGTGGCCTCAGTGGCATGGAGTGCCTTCCATCAGCTTGGGCTGGTGGCCCAGCTACGCCCCTATCTGGACAAGGGATAGCCTAACTACTGTTGTCTATGCTCTGCTAACCTCTAGGCTGGATTACTGCGATGCGTTGTACGTGGAGCTGCCTCTGAAGACGATTTGGAAACTTCAGCTGGTGCATAATTTGCCAGCCAGGTTGCTTATCAAGGCGGTTTGAGCATATTATACCAATCTTGGCCCGACTGCACTGGCTACCAATTAGTTTCCGAGCCCAATTCAAAGAGCTGGTTTTGTCCTATAAAGCCCTAAAATTAACGGCTCAGGATCGCAATACCTCAAGGAGTGCCCCTCCACGTATGACCCGACCCAAGCCCTGTGATCATCCTCTGAGGCCCTTCTTCATGTCTCTTCCTTGAGAGCTCCAGAGGGTGGCAACCTGAGAAAGAGCCTTCTCTGCAGTGGCTCCCCCTCTGTGGAAGTTCACCTGGCGCCTTCATTATACATCTTTAGGCGCCAGGCAAAAACGTTCCTTTTTAACCAGGCCTTTGTTTCATTTGACTGACATCCTATGCCCTTTTAAAATATGTTTTTTTGCTGGGGGAGGGACTTATATTTTGGAAATGTACATCCAGGTGTTTTTTTTCCTTTTAATTTTTTGGGGCGGCCCCCAAGAAAGTGGGGCCCTAAGCTATAGCTTGTTTAGCTTATACATAAATCCGGCACTGAGTCCAGGAACACCTGGAAGGTACGGTAATTTTCCCCATCTTTGGAGTAGAAGGTACCGGTGCTGGTAAACATGTCCTCAGGCCAGCATCCTATGAAGGCATAACCTGGGGAGAGTTGTGGTTATTTAGCAGCAGCAGAGCAAAAGATTTACTGTAACTCGCATGCCCTACCTCTACATTTTAAATGGCTCTTGGGCTTTCATCTAATTAAGCTCTAGCTGTTCATATGCACTAAGTGGAGGGTACAGTATACCAAGTACTGGGACTTGCCTGCTGGTTGCAGTAGTTCTGGGCAGGAAGGCAAGCAGGCACCCCCACCCCCACCTTGTCCTCTTTCACTGGGGAATTCCTGGATTGCACAACCGTCTCGCTAGAGAGCCCTGCCTATTGAAATCCCGGGCATTTCTGCACTGTGGAAGTGAAATGTTGCATATGGCAACCTAAAACGTACACTTTTGGGGGGGACACCTAAAGCATAGATGTGTCTTTCCTGGGGGGGGGGGGTGTTGGAGAAATTGTGCATGGCAAAGTCAGGATTTCAAAGATGGGTTGGTGGGGGCACCTTTGGCACTGGTAGAACAGCCAGGGAAACAGCTTCCACTTTATTTTAAAAAGAAATTTGCTTAATGTAAAACACATGTACCAGTTATTCTCTTTGGAATGCGGAGGGGCAAATATGCATTTCTGAACCGAGAAGCCAATGTGGGAGGTTTCAAAGTTGCATACAGACTTTGGTATTTTTAATTTTGAAAAAGTGATACAAACGTGTAATGGAGAAAGGGAAACTTTTGAGTGTTGAAAGCCAGGGTGTTCTAACCAAGTGGATTCTTTCCCCCAATTTCCAGAGAATTTAGGAAGGCTACTTCCTGGAACACCCTCCCCACCCCCACCCCACAAGAACCTGCTCAGAGTTCCCAGAATCCAGCAGAGGAAAGTCTGAATGAATGAAGACGAGGGTGCCTCTAAGCATGCACAGAATGTCTTTTCATAGCCACTCAGTAACCACAAGGCAACTGTTGTAAAATTTAAGCTGGTTCCTATGAACCCAGAGAAATGGATCTTGACCCAGGGAGAGCTCAAGGATCCAGGCAAGCAGACGAATTTAAGCGTCTCCTGCCCACCAAATAACAGAGACCAAACCAGGACGTACGAAGCAAGGCACTTTTATTTTAACTGTTGCAACAGGGTCCTTCCTCTCACACAGGAGAACAAGGAAGGAACCCCAAACAAAGATGTCTTGCCCTTAAAAAGAAATTTGAAATTGGTTTCAGCCCACCCCCCAGAAGCATCATCCATATGTCACAGAAGGGGTGTAGCCCAAGACCCCCCTCCCTAGATTCATCATAGGTACATCATGAAAGGGGAGGTCTGGTGGCAGTAATCTGAGCAGTCTGGACCCTGCCCCCTGCCCCCCAAAACCTAATCAACAAAATTGAGAGATATTTACATTTCCCTGTTTCCCAGCCAAGTTAATCACACCCTTTTGTCTGGCAGTCAGGTATCAGGATGCCAGGGATTATCACTTTAATTCCTGAGACAATGAGAAGGTTCCCCCCACCCCACTTCTTCCTTGCAGAGGAACACCTGGTCAGAGAGAGAGTCAAAATGGTGTCAGAAAGGCCTGTCTTCCTGTGCTGCTTCAGACATGTGCCTGTACATTCATGTACATGTTTTATGAACAATTATTATATATATATAGATATGACCTCAAAATTCTTATAACACTCCTCTAGGGTGGCTTCTCTAAAATATCTCCTTCAATTTGTTTCCACATGTGTTGGGGTAAAAAACAAGAAGCAGCAGTCGTGCTTCTAACGAGAGTGACTAAATCTTCTGTCAGACCAGACAGTCCCGGAGACGGAGTTTTCCAAAGAACTCAGAAGCCCCAGTTATTTCCTTTAACCCAATAATATTCCCTCCCAACCTCCTTCCCCCTGCCATTTCCTACAGGAGCTCTTTGTATTCATTCATTCTCTATGCACCGCTTCCCCCCCCCCTTTTTAAGTCTCCTTATTAAAACAAACAACCGCCTGGAGCAGCGGTCATTTCAGAGCAGCTTTCGGCTTCTGACAGATCCCCTTTGATCTAACGTCTATTTATTAGAAATATTTTTTATACCGCCCTTCGATCATATAATCCCCGGGCGGTTTCCAAAAGGAATAAAGCAAAGTGTACCTTTTGAAAGAAAACCCCAAAGCACAATAAACTTAAAAGCCACAAAATCAAGGAACAGCATGAAACAGACTGTAGGGTTTGTTTTTGTGGGTTAAAGGAAAAACCCAAAACCTCAGCGGGACCCTCTTTCTGGGGAACCCAGGCGTCCTGGCACCCAGCTCTCCCGCCTCCCAGTCCCCGGTTAAATCTAGGCGACTCGTTGCCCTGCCCAGAAAACCCACAATTTCTCGCTCTGAGCTTTTCCTGCTTTAACTTGCTAGACACCCCACCCCCCGCCTCCCTCGCCCCCTTCCCAGATCAAAGGATGGAACCCAGGAGTCCTGGCTCCTTGCCCGCCAATCCTGGCCTTCCGGATCTGCGTGGGCGTCTCTATAGTGAGCCGAAGAAAGTCTTTGGAGTTGAGTCACAGACAGGCCAGCGCGGTTCAGTCGCTCCTTTTTCTCATCCTCGGAGGCAGGGAGCGCGGTCGAGAGATGCTGCCTTTGGGAGCCGTCCTGGTGGGGCTTTTCCCCTTCTTGTGCAGGATAGCCTCGGGAGAGCCAGTTCCAGGTAAAGGGGTATCCGGAAGCGGTGGGGTGGGTTGGAGTGGTGTCGTCTCATCCGCGGCAAAACCCAGCCGCCTTCACAGCTATAAAAGCCAAGGCAGGCAGGAGGTGAAACTTCTCCTCCTGGGCATGGAGATGGGGAGGCTGCACCGGTTGAACTTCCCCTGCCGGCTGCTAAGTCCATCGGGCTTACTACACTGACAATGTAGCGGTACTCCGGAGTCCCAGCCCTACCTGAGAATACTGGATCTTTGACGGTGGGGTGGGCTAGGGATGGGGGCTGTTGGGCTCGCTCTCCCTCCGAGAACGTGAAATGGCAAAGCAGCCCAGGTTAGCAGATACGAAGGGGGCCAAGCGAGTATGTCAGCTTTCGAATCACACAGAACCCCGTTCAACAGCCCTGTGTCTAGACGTAGCGGCGTTTCCATCCAGAGAGGGACGGACTCCTCTGCGTGGGTGTAAAGCTGTCTCCCTCTCTTGTGCTTCTCTAACAGTTGCTCTCCAGGCAGAATTTCAACAGGTGCAACCTTTTAAACCATTCGCGTCTGAGAGAGGGCTCGACCTGTTGAATGTTTGTCTGTAGCGGAGCTGCTAACGACACATAGCTGCGGGGACAGGGAAAATGACGAGTCCAATGTTTGGAACGGATCCCCCAGCCCGGCTTAATCCACAGCACAAGCGATGGGGAGAGGGGGCGGAGTTCTAGCCCGCCTCGGAAAGGGAAGGCCGTCTGCCCATGCCCAGAGGCACTTTCGACTCTCACCGATTTCCGCGAGTTAATGGCGCGGAGCCCCCCCCCCCCCCCGCGAAAAGATCAATGGCAGAAGCGACTCTGGTCCGCGTTGGAATTTCCATGAGTTCGGTGCCACGCCCCCTCCGCCAGCGCCGCTTGCCCATTGGCTGCCTTGCGGGTGAAAGTTTCCTCCCCCACCTCAAGTCACAAGTGAGAAAACTGGGACAAGAGAGCAGGATCCCGGCAGCGGACAATTGGGGGCCTGGGGGGGTGGGGGGGAAGAGAAATCTGACGTCCGCTGCATCAGGCGACCCACATGGTGACTCACCCACCGGCTCCGCCCCACCTTTTCTTTCGTTCCACTTCTGGGCCCGGCGCCATCTGTTTGCTCGCTTGCACGGGGCATATTTTATCAATGAAGTCACTTGAAAGGGGGGAGGGGGGTCCTTGTCCTCCCCCGCGCCACAACATAGCCACGTGATGCTCTCAGTCTTGACCCCCCGATGCTCTCCTGCTGCTGCTGCTGCTGCTCGGAGCTGGTTCAGGTTTCGGGGCGAAACACGACACCCCTTTCCCTACTGACGCTACCCCTCTGGAAATAGACCCTCATGTCATGGGGCGGAGGGAGGCAGGGACAGGAGAGCCTCGTGTATTGATCTTTTTCTTCTTTTTCATTCAGCTGTTAAGTGTCTTCATGTTCTGACTTGTCGCTTGATTGCTTTCATTCATTCAGCTTCTTCCTAATCGTCTTTCCCTCCCACCCCGGCTCGTTTTACAGCGCGGTCCCCTTCCTAAGCCACGATTTGCTCTGGAGTCCAAAGGCTGCAATGAGCCCAGCGGGTCTGGCTTCCAAAGAAGCCTGCTTGCGAATCCCAGCCCCCCCCCCCAAAAACCCCTTCATTTCTCCCTAGATTATAGCCTTTCCAACCTGCTTTTGGAGAACAGAAGAGCCAGCCAACACGGATGTCACATCCACACAATCCATTTAAAGCACATTCATACCACTTTGACACTCATGGCCAACTCCTAAGGGCTGAGGTCCTTTCGCCCCCCCCCCAATTGTTTTTTTAAAAAATTGAGGGGATGCAGGTGGCTCTGTGGGTTAAACCACAGAGCCTAAGGCTTGTTGATCAGAAGGTCGGCGGTTCAAATCCCTGCGACAGGGTGAGCTCCCGTTGCTCGGTCCCACCTCCTGCCAACATAGCAGTTTGAAAGCACATCAAAGTGCAAGTAGATAAATAGGTACCACTACAGTGGGAAGGTAAACGGCGTTTCTGTGCACTGCTCTGGTTTGCCAGAAGCGGCTTTGTCATGCTGGCCACATGACCTGGAAGCTATACGCCGGCTCCCTCGGCCAATAATGCGAGATGAGCGCCGCAACCCCGGAGTCCATCACGACTGGACCTAATGGTCAGGGGTCCCTTTACCTTTACCTATTCCCCCCCCCCCAGAAAGGTGATGGGCATTTCCATTCAAATGGTGTATGTGTCGCATCATGTGATCAATTATGTGGGGCAGGGCTTACCTGGCGCCCCTCCCCCCATATTTTATTCAAGTTGGCACCTTTGCCTGGGAACTATAGTTAAGGGTGTTTCGAATTGTAGCTCTCTGTATGTGAACTACAGTTCCCAGGATTCTTGTGCTGGGGCGGGGGGCGGTCATGACTCTTACGGTGGTATAAATGTGCTGGATGTGACTTGCCAAAACACCTGTGGCACACCAGATGTACTAGCAACATTCATGTTTTTCATGTTTGATGTTTCATTATGTTTTTATATATGCTGTAAGCCGCCCAGAGTGGCTGGGAAACCCAGCCATAATAATAATAATAATAATCATAATCATAATCATAATAATAATAATAATAATAATAATAATAATAATAAACCTTTTCCTCCAAGGAGCTCAAGGTGGTACATGTAACTCTCCCCATTTTATCCTTACAACAACCCTGTGAGGAAGGTTAGGGTGATGCAGGTGTTAGTGCTTCCACAGGCGAGACTCCTGTCTGAATCTTCCTTTCCTCTCTCCTCCCTGCCCCCCCTCCAGCTTCCGTGTGCCCAGGAGGCCAGTCTTGGAGCCCGGACCTGGAGAAATGCATGGACTGCTCTGTCTGCCAGCGTCAAAACAAGAATGACTTTTGCACCACATGTGAGTGGCCGACACCATCCCTTACCCATCATGCACTGGGGCGGGAACCTTGGGTCGCTCCAGCTGCATTGACTTCTTATATCGAAAAGCCATTTGTGAGAGTAGAACTGGGATTTTTGGGGGGTGGGGGTGGGGGTGGGATTGAGGCAGGAAACCAGGAATGGTAGCTTTCCACCTGTGAGGGTGATCTGCACCAAACCCCTCTCTATTTCAAAGCCCTCCTTCCATTGACTTCACAACAGCCCTTTAAGCCAGGCTGTAATATAGTGATGGGCCCAGGTGTCGCCGCTCCACCCTGCAAGCTTTATGGCTGAATGGAGATTTGAACCCAGGCCCTAATCTTAACATTATCTGCCCCCTACACCGCACTGACACTGAAGGCTGCAGGACTCTGTGCGTGTGTGTGCATGGTGGGTACATAAAAGCTGGCATGAATCCAGGAAGTGGAGGACCAAATATCAAATGTACATAGAAAGAACTTTTCATCGTATTAAACAGAATTTGAAAAAAACATTATTATTATTTTTCCGTTTGGGGTTTTGTTTTGCTTCTCTGCTCCCTGCACCCACCGCTCCTCCCACCTGGCATAAGTGTGTGCTGAAATCTGGTCCCCCAAAAGCCTGCGGCTTGAAAAGAAACGAAGCTGAGATTTGCAACTTTTTATTTTTGGCACCGTTTCGTTCCTCTTCCAGCCACGGGTCAACCGACTGGCCTAGTGGGAAATGGTTTAGCAGGAAGGAAAAGGGGATGTTGTTGAAGACAAGTCTGCTTCAAATTGTTAAGAGACTCTTAAGAGACTCTGAGGGGAGCCCCAGGAGGAAGTGCTGGGATCAGAAGTGGATCAGGCCTTCGGGAAGCTCGGCTGAGTTTAACCCTTCCCTCTCCCTTCTCTCTGGCAGGCGGAGACCCTCAACTCCCAGACAACTTCAATATGTGGCTTCTGGTGGGAGCTTCTCTGGGCGCCTTAACTCTGGCGGTTTTGATAGGCGGCATCATAATCTACGCCCGCTGCCGACGGCGGGAGAAATTCACCAGTAAGTCGCTTCTTTCCCGTTATCTAACCCTAAACTGGAGTCTTTCCTGGGAGCATCTCGACAGCAGAGCCCTCCCACCCTCTCCTTCCCCACTTATTGCTAAACTCACAATTTGCCTTTTCTATTTCCAGCACCAATTGAAGAGACTGGAGGCCATTCAGCTCAGGAATCGCTGATACACTGAAGGTAAGAACGGGTGCTTCCGATCTGTAACCACAGCTCCATCCCACCCCACTCATGGCCTGACCCCGCTCACTTCTGCCAGTTGCATTAACTTAGCATCTTTCGCTTAAAAAACAGCCAAGTTTACAGTCCTCAAGAGCTGTAGAGGGACAGCTGGGTCATTTCTCCAGGCCTTTTCCTCTTTCTCAAAACTGAGTTTGAGAAAACTACAATGTGTGTTTGCGGTAGTATTTATTAAATTAGCAGGACTGATGGTTGCAGATAGGGTTTTCTTTAACAAGGCATAGATTCAGTTGTGGGGATCGTAGAATCATAGAGTTGGAAGAGATTCTGACGGGTCATCTAGTTCAACCCTCTGCCATGCAGGAATCTCAGCTGAAGCATCTATGACAGATGGCCACCCAACCTCTCAGCATCCAGCTCTCCTGGCCAAGCTGGGTGGTTGTTTGTGAAATCTCAATCCTGGGGGTGTGTGTCTTTTTATTTGATAAGTAAATAAATCCTGCCCTTTCTCAGGGCAGCGTAAATGGAACTCTCTGCTCTCTAACCCTCACAACAGATCTGGGAAATAGGATACTCTGAAAGATCGTGTCTGGCCCAAAAATACCCAGTATGCTTTGGATCTGAGTCACTCTTAAGCCCACCTTCCCCAACCTGGACATGATGGGAGTCTTATAGCCAGGATGGCTGAGTGGCGTATTGTTAGAATCAGAATAGAATCCTGATTCTAACAATACGTATTTTTACATGGAAGCAGCGCTCTGCCTCCTCAGTCTTCCTGGCTGGCTTCCCGCAAGCACCTGGGTGGTCACTTTAAGAACAGGGTGCTGAACTAGATGAGCCCCTGACTTGATCCTGCAAGGGCTCGTCTTGCATTCTTAGTTGAATAACACCTGGAGGTCACCAAATTGAGGAAGTCTGCTCTCACCCGCTACATCCCACTTCATCTCCATGCCTTTGACTGGAGAGCCAGTGTGGTGTTGTGGTTAAGAGTGGTAGACTCGTAATCTGGGGAACCGGGTTCGCATCTCCGCTCCTCCACATGCAGCTGCTGGGTGACCTTGGGCTAGTCACACTTCTCTGAAGTCTCTCAGCCCCACTCACCTCACAGAGTGTTTGTTGTGGGGGAGGAAGGGAAAGGAGATTGTTAGCCACTTTGAGACTTCTTCGGGTAGTGATAAAGCAGGATATCAAATCCAAACTCTTCTTTGACAACCCATTTTTTACATTCATTCTTTTCTCTCCTGTCCCACAGATCATCTTGGTCGACGTTTCAAACGCAAGAGAAAAGATAAATCCAGCCTCTTCATTTTCTCTGACTTTTCCTGAAGAATCCGAAAAGGACATTTTCCTTCGGCCCTTTGGGGCCTCACACTTTTGCACACATGCCAACTCACACTTGGGAGGGGGGGGCAACGTGGTTTGTGGGGAGGCCTTCCGCCTTCTTAACCTTCTGTACATTTTGGGAAAGGAAAAGTATTTGTTTTTCCCCTTTGGGACGGCACTTCCGTCTCCCTCTAAATTTTTCAGTGTTAGGGGAGGAGCAAAAGGGGGGGGGGAAATGCCTCTATTTTTCCCTCCGGTGCCCCACGATCTTAATGCCCCATATTGGGGAGATGAAATTTCATGCTGGGGAGTCAGCTGCAGAGAGAGCTTTTCAGCTGCCAAGTCTTCCCAGCTGGGTCACTTTTTGCTAGGAAGGTCACGGCATCAACTGTGCCGTTTCCCGCTGTGGAGCATTTTAGGGCTAACAATGAATGTGATTCTTAGATTATTATCTGTATATAGAGAAGTCTTATTTGGGTGCTAAGGCTCTCCAGGAGAGCAGCAGGGACTGTCTTTTCAACCGAGCCTCTTGCGTGGCGGCTGGGCCACGACGCAAGGAGCCACAAGACCCCCCACGACCCTCAGTTCTTCCCGTTTCTCCTCTGTCCTTGGTGCTCGAGCAGAGAGAGACTGCTATTTATATCTCGTTAACGTTTAATTTTATGGGTGTGATTTTCAGGCACGGGGAGGGGGGGTGGGAACAGCGTGTCATTTCATGAACCAGAGTTTGTGGATTTAAATAAAAAATAGAATTAATTATCGATGAAACAAGAGGGGGTGCTTTATTTCGGTTAGGAAAGCGTGGCGGCAGGACTGAATATTCGGCAGTGTTTTATGCAGGCGACTCCCCATTTACACGTGTGTCGCCCCAAACCCGGAAGTGGCACTTAAGGGGGCAAGGAAAAATGGCGTCTAGCAATCCCATGAGCCTTTGCAAGTCCAATCCCAAGAGCGCTGCTGGTTTCTTAAAGGGTTTCCTTTAAGAAGGGTTTCCAGAGAATTAGAGGGTGTTTGCAGGCTTTTTCAATCGTGCCATATACAGTGGTACCTCTACTTACGAATTTAATGCATTCCGAATGCACATTTGTAAGTCGAAAAAAATTGTAAGTTGAATCCCATAGGAATGCATTGGGAGAAAAAATTCGTAAGTCGAAGCAACCCTATCTAAAAATTTGTAAGTAGAAAAAATGGGTCGGGAATGACAAGAGATGTTATCTAGGAACACTTAGAGGGCCATTGGGTTCCCTGTCCCTTGCCGTGTGACAACACTGTCAGGTGGGTGAGAATGAGGAGGACTTTGCAGGCAGGGGGGCTGCAGGTCTGACTTGCCTGAATTGTCCCCATTCCTTGGACTAGGAAGGGAACCAGAAGGCAGCAAAGCCAGTTTTCGGGGTCCTGAAGCTTGAACTGCTATGGGGACCCCTTCGCAACCAGCAACGAGGTTTGGGTAACCCCTGTTAGCTTCTTCAAGGGGGTTGATCCACGACAGATCACCACTACTGACTCCCAAACTTTGGGGTTGTGCGGCTCAAATTGGGTCTACTAGACCCATCATTTTATAAGTCACTTTTGGAGTCCCTCTGAGATTAGGGGCCCTGAATCTTTAGCTTCATAGTAGACCCACCGCTGATCATGGACACTCCTGTAAAAAAGGAAAAATACTTGCCTATTTTCAAGAACTCATTTTTCCCAACGAGTCCCTTCTTCCCTGCCATTCCCTGGCTACCTCAAGCTGAGCTCTGGCCCCCTTTTTTAAAATAATCATTTTAATTAAATTTTCCAATTGAAATATCTAATCCATTTTCCAATTATACAAATATCAATTAAACATTTTATCCAAATCTTCTGCCAAATTACACAAATTTATCGACTCCCCATGCTTCAGACTCAGAAGGCCTAGCCCTCTTATAACGCTGCAATTCTTTCCCACATTGTCCAGATCTTGTTCCATAATCTATTATATTATCATTCTTTCTTTTTTTTCCAAGTCACTGAGTTCCTTCCAGCAAGCAAATTTAATCAAGCCATATTTGATGAGCTCCGGCCCTTTTCAAGCCTTGAGTGGTCCCAGATTTGCAGTGCAGAATCAAATCACTTGAAATCATTGAAGCTTCCTTCCCTTTGGATGGGCATGGTTGGGAACCCAGCTGTTTGGGTGGTTTCCTGTCTTCCTTTACATCCAGAGCATAGCCTGAAGGCACGTTGATGTAGCTCTCTCCTTAGGAACAGAGCAGGTCTGAACCTGGCCACTGCTCAGATGGGAGACGGCACTTTGAAAGACTGGGCTTGGATGTTGTAATTGCTTTTAATTAGCTTCCTCTGCAGACAAAGCACAGCGTCTAATGGATGACTACCTGCACTCACGGAAATTGTGTGTGCTTGCACCCCATTACCTTTCTGGGGCGTATCTCACCCAGTGGCTTCTTAGATGTGGCTGGGCCCCCTCCCAGCTCTCATCATAGGACCTCTGGCTGGGATTTATGGGAACTGTAGACCCTCCAGGTTTCCCATCCCCCCCCCTTGTGTATCTGGAAGGCTACAGTCTCCCAGGTGTACCTGCCTGTTCTTTTCAAAGGTCAACGGAGGCCCTGCTCTGGGTCGCTGCACCTTCAAATGTCTGGCAGGTAATGGCGGCCGGTGGGGCCTTAGTAGTGGTGGCACCTCATCTTTGGTGGCGCTTTCTCACCCTGTAACATTGGATCAGCAGCACCTGCAAGGTTAGCATTTCCACACCAGGCAGCAACTTGTTCTGATTCCCTGAGCAGTGGCGTCTTTGCTGCAGTTTATTACAGCTTCTCCAATTATTACTATTATTATGAGGGTCTGTACACGAGCTGGCTATCATACCCCACTTGCATATATAGGACTGCAGCCTCAGTTAAAGTTTCCCCTGATGCTCATTGCTCAGCTTGGTTGGTTAAAGCGTAGTGCTGATAATGTCAAGCTTGCAGGTTCGATCCCCGTATGAAACAGCGGCATTGCAGGGGATTGGACTAGAAGACCCTTCCAACCGCGGTGCAATTCTGTGATTCATATTTATTTTTTTTACCACACTGTGTCTCCAAACACACTGCTTTCCCTTGTTCTTCCTTTATTCTGACGTTGGGATCACTTGGAAGACAGCCAGGCTGTGGCAGGGGGGAGGCCCTATAGGTAAGGAAATGCTTATTAAACAAGCCACATAACCATTAAATGCTTCTGCAATCTTCCGCCTCCCCCTCTTCTCTTCTATAATTTTATTCTTCACTTCCCAATTTCTGTCCTTTAAAAGCCTTTTGACGGGTCCTCCCCTCCTCCCCCATAATTTCCTTTCTCCTCTCCCCCCCCCCCAACCTCTCCCTGTGACTCACCCTCTCCCTCTCTTCCTTGCACTTGCCCTTATGGCCTTGCTGGCTGCACATTCCTGTCCCCTTAGTTCATACCAGCCTGTCCGCTGACACCACCCAGTGAGTCATCTGAAGGTGGTGGGGCAGCTTGAGCCAGAGAGAGAGGGAGGGAGAGCAGGACTTGGGGGGGGGGGCGCAGAGGAAGCTCTCAACACCTGAGCCTCCCTCCAACTCCAGAGACCAGTCAAAAGTCTGCTACAGAAATCACTTCAATGGGTCAGGTTCCCCCCCCCCCAAGATGTTGTCTGTGAAGGAGATTGAACCAGCTCTATTTAAATTCCCAAGGTGTGTGCTATTTTTTTTAATTAAAAATAATAATGAGGTGATGTTGAGCCACTGAGGGAACGTCTGTTCTGTATTGTAAGAGAGCTTAATATAGCTCAGGGATTGACAAGTGTAACTTCATAGCGGCGAGGCTCGGAACTTCAGCAGCAAAGAACTTGAAGAGGCAAGAACAATTTTAAAAAGCAAAATCTTAAGAGGGTCTTAAAAAAGAAAATGAAGCTACAACTGGCCCTAACTAGCCCTGGTCTCTCTGGAAATAAGAAGGGGGGGGCGGGGCGTTAGTCACCGGTTACTTTAAAGCGCCAGGGGGTTCAAACACCCGAAATATCTTTTTTGTGGACCGGATAAACATATTTCTTAATTCTCAGTTCTTGGCTGCTTCCAGATGGTCTGTTTATTGAGCATACATGACCCTGAGTCGTTTACAGGTTGTTGAGGCTACATTGGCTATTTTCATCCTCATTTGTTTGTGGGGAGGTTAAATGTCATTGTCCCACATTTTCCAGTCTCTTTCCCCATCACTTTCCTTATTGCAAACTGTCAGGTCACTGCTGGGCAAAAACTCTCCATTGTAATGGTGCAACCTGAATTTGCCAGTATGTGGTTGAATCTCACCCCAAAATAGCAGCAGTCTGAAAGTGCCCTTAGTAATGTGAGTAAAGGACCACTTTGATCAGATTGAATTCTGGGAGGGATCAAATTTAAGAAGATAGGTACAGTGGTACCTCTGTTTAAGTACAGTACACAATTGGTTCTGGAAGTCTGTACTTAACCTGAAGCGTACTTAACCTGAAGGAAACTTTCCCATTGAAAGAAATGGAAAGTGGATTAATCCGTTCCAGACGGGTCCACCGAGTACTCAACCTGAAGCGTACTTAACCCGAAGTATGAGTGTAATTGGTTCTGGAAGTCCGTACTTAACCTGAAGCATACTTAACCTTCCCATTGAAAGTAATGAAAAGTGGATTAATCCATTCCAGACGGGTCCGCGGAGTACTTAAACTGAAAGTACTCAAACCAAAGCGTACTTAAACCAAGGTATGACTGTAAAGGCAAAGGACCGCTGGATGGTTAAGTCCAGTCAACAGTGACCATGGGGTTGCGGCACTCATCTCGCTTTCAGGCAGAGGGAGCCGCTGTTTGTCCACAGACAGCTTTCCGGGTCATGTGGCTGGGACACCGTGACGGAAACCCGAGTGCACGGAAACACCATTTACCTTCCCGCCACAATGGTACCTATTTATCTACTCGCACTGGCATGTTTTCAAACTGCTAGGTTGGTAGGAGCTGGGACAGAGCTACGGGAGCTCACCTCATCATGGGGATTTGAACTGCTGACCTTCCAATCAGCAAGCCCCAGGTGCTCAGTGGTTTAGACCACAGCTCCACCCGCGTCCCCACTGAAGGATACAGAGTGGTTGAACAATCACTCTGTCTTTGAGGGGAACTTTAGGATTTGTAGCTCTGTGTGGGGAATACTGGTCTCCTAAATCTCTCAGCACCCCTAACAAACTACAGTTGCCAGAATGGTTTAATGAGAGCTGAAAGTGGTATCTCAGTGTTTTAAATGTATGGTGTGAATGTGGCCTAAGAGAGATGGTTCACATTCTCCAACATACATCCAACTCCCAAAATTTCTGGGTTGACACCACTTTTGAAGTGTCAAGTGATCTGGGTTCTGCCGCCCTCTGCCTGGGAAGGAAACCCTTTTCAGGCATTATTTTGGTCAAGGGGAAAATCTGGGGGCTAATCACTCCACGTGTGTGGCATCCCTATCCAAATAGCTTGCTCTCAGTATTCAAGAAGATACTATCCAACATCTAACCCCCGCTGTGTTTACAGATACGGGGATAATTCCCATGACTGGCTGATTACTAAGGGCGCTTCCAGACTGTCGCTATTTTTGGATGAGATTCAAGCACATACCAAAAATTCAGGACAGGAGAGGGTTGTGAAATACCAAACACAAATTTAACATGCAGCAACCATTGCAAGGAAGTATATACTAGGCTAAAACATGGGAAGAGAGCACTGCAACGAATGGGATTAATCAGGAAAACCTGGGAGCAATGGGAGATCGTAGAATTAACCATTGCAATTCACCTCTCTAAAATTATCAGAGAAGAAATGTTGAAACAGGTCCCTGCAGTAAATTGCATTGAAAAATAGCTGGGCATAATAGACACAGGTTTAAATCAAATGCTGCCATTAAGAGTTTGCATGTGGCAGGGCAAAGAAGTTAGTTTTTTTAGAAGTGGTTTATGCTTATTTATACACGTGCCTATGGTGGGAAAGTTTTTGCATCTGCGTTTTGTCACATTGATAAAAGTTAAATAAACAAATAAATATCAGGTTGGTTTGGAGGCCTTGTGTAACAAACCCTGTTTCCCTCCCCACCAAATTTGACTTTTAGCAATAAAGAAATTGATGGGGAAATGGACTGGAAATTGTGGGGGGAATTTGCTCCCAGCTTCTCTCCCAAATAAATCAGAAAAAAATTCTCAATTAACAGCTGGTGCTATCTAGTCTCTGTGCAAACAACTCAGGATAAACACTCAATAAACAGACTGTCTGGAACAGGTTGAATCATCATAACTGTGAACTTACTCATCACCTTAAGCCAGCCGTCTTCCGCCTTTGCACCTCTTACCCCAACCTGCAAAATAGTACTCCACTTTAAAGAAAAAAAAGTATTTCCATTTTAACTGTATGCTTCTATCCCATTCCTTTGATGATTTTTTTTTGTATGTAAAAAAATCCTCTACACCCCCCCCCAAGTGGTGCAGTTGGTATAACCCATCATGTAAAAGACCAAGAAACCATCCTGTTATTCGTACCAGAGGATGAGTTAAAGCATAAAGTTTGCAAACTTTCCCTAACCTTCTAGTTACAGGTAACAGTGTAACAAGGAAACAGTGGGATCACTCAGAGGAGAAGATGGTGAAATGCAAACAGGGGACAGAGAAAGGGCAGAACTCCTCAATGCCTTCTTTGCCTCAGTCTTCTGCAAGAAAGAAAAAAACGCCCGACCTGAAGAATATGGAGCAGATGATTCAGCAGGGGAAACACAGCCCAGAATAAGTAAGGAGGTAGTACAAGAATACTTGGCTAGTTTAGATGTATTCAAGTCTCCAGGGCCAGATGAACTACATCCAAGAGTATTAAAAGAACTGGCAGAGGTGATTTCAGAACCACTGGCAATAATCTTTGAAAATTCCTGGAGAACAGGCAAAGTTCCAGCAGACTGGAGGAGGGCAAATGTTGTCCCTATTTTCAAAAAGGGGAAAAGAGAGGACCCAAACAATTACCGCCCAGTCAGCCTGACATCAATAACAGGAAAGATTCTAGAGCAGATCATTAAGCAAACAGTCTGTGAGCACCTAGAAAGAAACTCTGTGATCACTAAAAGTCAGCATGGGTTCCTGAAAAATAAGTCATGTCAGACTAATCTGATCTCATTTTTTGACAGAATTACAAGCCTGGTAGATGAAGGGAACGCTGTGGATGTAGCCTATCTTGATTTCAGCAAGGCCTTTGACAAGGTGCCCCATGATATTCTTGTAAAGAAGCTGGTAAAATGTGGGCTAGACAATGCTACCATTCAGTGGATTTGTAGCTGGCTTACTGACCGAACCCAAAGGGTGCTCATCAATGGCTCCTCCTCATCCTGGAGAGTAGTGACTAGTGGGGTGCCACAGGGTTCTGTCTTGGGCCCAGTCTTGTTCAACATCTTTATCAATGACTTGGATGATGGGCTTGAGGGAATCCTGAGCAAGTTTGCAGATGACACCAAATTGGGAGGGGTGGCTAACACCCCAGAGGACAGGATCACACTTCAGAATGACCTTAACAGATTAGACAACTGGGCCAAAGCAAACAAGATGAATTTTAACAAGGAGAAATGTAAAGTACTACACTTGGGCAAAAAAAATGAAAGGCACAAATACAGGATGGGAGACACCTGGCTTGAGAGCAGTACATGTGAAAAGGATCTAGGAGTTTTGGTTGACCACAAACTTGACATGAGTCAGCAGTGTGATGCAGCAGCTAAAAAAGCCAATGCAATTCTGGGCTGCATCAATAGGAGTATAGCATCTAGATCAAGGGAAGTAATAGTACCACTGTATTCTGCTCTGGTCAGACCTCAACTGGAGTATTGTGTCCAGTTCTGGGCACCACAGTTCAAGAAGGATACTGATAAGCTGGAACGTGTCCAGAAGAGGGCAACCAAAATGGTCAAAGGCCTGGAAACGATGCCTTATGAGGAACGGCTTAGGGAGCTGGGTATGTTTAGCCTGGAGAAGAGAAGGTTAAGGGGTGATATGATAACCATGTTCAAATATATAAAAGGATGTCATATAAAGGAGGGAGAAAGGTTGTTTTCTGCTGCTCCAGAGAAGCGGACACGGAGCAACGGATTCAAACTACAAGAAAGAAAATTCCACCTAAACATTAGGAAGAACTTCCTGACAGTAAGAGCTGTTCGGCAGTGGAATTTGCTGCCAAGGAGTGTGGTGGAGTCTCCTTCTTTGGAGGTCTTTAAGCAGAGGCTTGACAGCCATCTGTCAGGAATGCTTTGATGGTGTTTCCTGCTTGGCAGGGGGTTGGACTTGGATGGCCCTTGTGGTCTCTTCCAACTCTATGATTCTATGATTCTAGGTAGGTACCCAGGTGGCGCTGTGGTTAAACCACTGAGCCTAGGGCTTGCTGATCAGAAGGTCGGCGGTTCGAATCCCTGTGACGGGGTGAGCTCCCGTTGCTTGGCCCCAGCTCCTGCCCACCTAGCAGTTCGAAAGCACGTCAAAATGCAAGTAGATAAATAGGAACCGCTACAGCGGGAAGGTAAACGGCGTTTCCATGTGCTGCTCTGGTTTGCCAGAAGCGGCTTTGTCATGCTGGCCACATGACCTGGAAGCTATACGCCGGCTCCCTCGGCCAATAATGCGAGATGAGCACGCAACCCCAGAGTTGGTCACGACTGGACCTAATGGTCAGGGGTCCCTTTACCTTTACCTTTACCTAGCCGTGTTGGTCTGCCATAGTCGAAACAAAATTTAAAAAATCCTTCCAGTAGCACCTTAGAGACCAACTAAGTTTGCATGCACACGAAAGCTCATACCAATAACAAACTTAATTGGTCTCTAAGGTGCTACTGGAAGGATTTTTTTAAAATTTTCTTCCTAACCTAGTTTGCCTGGAGTCAGTTCCTACTTGGCAGCAACGAGTGGCCATTCTCAAGCCTGGATGAGTCTTTGTCAACCTGCCTATCATCCCTAACCATTGGCCATGCTTTCCCAGGCTGATGAGTCCCAAACATCAGGATGGTACCAGACTGGAGGAAAACTAGCCTTGATTATTCTTGTGCTGACCTTCCAGATTTTTTTGAACTCCAGCTCCCATCAGCCTCAGCTCATGCGATCAGTGGTGAGGGATGATGTGAGTTGTAGTCCATCAACATCTAGATGGCCACTGCATTTGAGGAGAATGGATTTCATCTCTGGCTACTTCCTGCACTGCACGATGTGTGTGCATGCACCTGTCTGTCTGTCTGTCCGTCTCTCTAATATGATACATAATCTGTAGAAAGTGGGTTTTAAAAATAAATAAAAACCTATAAGGAAGCATCAACAAAAGAAAAGCCCCCACCCCGCCTGTGAAATGAGACCATCCCTTCTGCCAGTTTAATGGTGAATTACACTTGTGAATTTTGGACACAGTGAAGAGGTAAAATATTTGGCTTATTATAAAAGATACAGGAGGAAAAGATTAACAATAGGACCCACAAAGGGGAGGAGGGAAGTCCAGGAGATTCTTTGGGATCTTGTTTCTATGTTGTATGTATGTATGTACACACACACACACACACACACACACACACACATAAAGAGAGTATCCCTTCTGCTGCCTCAGAACTCTGAGATCCCCTCATTCTGCTGCATATATAGACCAAGGATTAATACAGACTTAATAAGGTGACAACAGAAAGTAAGAACCTGCTGATAATTACAATGGGCCTCACTTCCGAATAAACACACACTCACGGACTGCAGTGTAAGGGTTGCTATCCTCATAGAACTCATAGAACTGTAGAGTTGGAAGGGACACCCCGGGGATCATCTAGTCCAACCCCCTGCAACACAGGAATCTCAACTAAAGCATTCGTGGCAGATGGCCATCCAGCCTCTGCTTTCAAAACCTCCAAGGAAGGAGAAGAAACACATGCATCAAATATGGGAAATCCTCCTCCTCCTCCTCCTATCTTTAAAAAATAAATAAATTTAAGCATCATGATTTTAAATTGCATTTAAAAATCGGGAGGGGCAACCACGAGAAGATTAAAGAGATGGAAGTGCAGAAGAGGAGGAGAAAGCTCAGACGGGATAAACTCATGGGGAAGGAATGTGTGGGGCTGTGTGTGTACAGTATGCGCTGGGAGATCGGAGCTAGCCAGCCGGAACAACAGAATGAATCACAGATTGAAAGGAGGAGAGTCGGGAGGGAGTTGGAGAGAACAAATGACTCTCTCCTTCCCTCTCTCACACACAGAGGGAACCCAGGAGATCGGGCTGGGAGCCCGCCTCTTCTGGCGTGCGACCCTCCCTGCCTAGCCTATCGCCCCTTTTTGGGTTGGGGGGGGCTGGTCCACATTCCCCTCCCAGGCTGCCTCAAGAGTGCTGGTGGTCCCCTCTCACCCAAGCCGGTCCCCGCGGTGCCACTTGCTAGTCAAAATAATTAATTTCAGACATTCCAGAGGAACTCGAGCCAAAAAGAAAGAAGAAAAGGGAGCGAGGGCTCCTTTGAAGAGGTGGATGAGTCAGGCAGTCCAGTTCCGGAGCGGAAGCAGGGTGGGGAGGTGGGCCTTTAATCCTGCACTGCTCCTGTGGCCTTAACTGTTGCACTGCAGGCAGAAATTCAACAGGTGAAGCTTCTTAGCTAGGGCTAAGCTTGGTTCAGCTGTGCATTCGCCTACAAGCAAGCCTGTCTCAACTTCACCGTGCCCCTGCCAGCAGCAAGATAAAGGACCCTTGGACAGTTAAATCCAGTCAAAGGGGACTCTGGGGTTGCAGCACTCATCTCGCTTTCAGGCCGAGCTGGCGTCCATCCGCAGACAGCTTTCCAGGTCATGTGGCCCACATGACTAAATCGCTTCTGGTGCAACGGGACACCGTGACAGAAACCAGAGTGCACAGAAACGCTGTTTACCTTCCTGTCGCAGTGGTACCTATTTATCTACTTGGGCTCCTACCTATTTCTTGGGCTCCTTGATCACTGCAGATGGTGACAGCAGTCACGAAATTAAAAGACGCCTGCTTCTTGGGAGAAAAGCAATGACAAACCTAGACAGCATCTTAAAAAGCAGAGACATCACCTTGCCGACAAAGGTCCGTATAGTAAAAGCTATGGTTTTCCCAGTAGTGATGTATGGAAGTGAGAGCTGGACCATAAAGAAGGCTGATCGCCGAAGAATTGATGCTTTTGAATTATGGTGCTGGAGGAGACTCTTGAGAGTCCCATGGACTGCTAGAAGATCAAACCTATCCATTCTTAAGGAAATCAGCCCTGAGTGCTCCCTGGAAGGACAGATCGTGAAGCTGAGGCTCCAATACTTTGGCCACCTCATGAGAAGAGAAGAATCCTTGGAAAAGACCCTGATGTTGGGAAAGATTGAGGGCACTAGGAGAAGGGGATGACAGAGGACAAGATGGTTGGACAGTGTTCTCGAAGCTACGAACATGAGTTTGACCAAACTGCGGGAGGCAGTGCAAGTCAGGAGTGCCTGGCGTGCTCTGGTCCATGGGGTCACGAAGAGTCGGACACGACTAAACGACTAAACAGCACTGGTATGCTTTCGAACTGCTAGGTTGGCAGGAGCTGGGACAGAGCAACAGGAGCTCACCCCGTAGCGCAGATTTGAACCGCCGACCTTACAATCAGCAAGCCCAAGAAGCTCAGTGGTTTAGACCACAGCGCCACCTGCATCCCTTTTTAGCTTTACCTAGCAACAGAGACCTACCTTACAGGGCTGTTGTGAGAATCTGCTTGATAACACAACAAGCAGCGCCTATAGGAAAAAACCAACAAGTGTTTCATTGCTCTGATTTCATTTCTTGGAAGTTCAGAAAGCTGCTAAGATTGCCGCTTTTATTTCCTGGCAGGGGACTTGCACCCTCAGGGAGCTGCCCGAAAAAGGGAAATATTCAGCTAGTTAAGAGTTTCTTAGCACTGTGTCTCCATTCCAGGGGGAAAATATGCATATTTTGTTTTGTATTTTGCCTGCTGCACAAAGGCTGGAGACATGGGAGCCCCAGCAGAAAAAGTGGTGGCAACGATACTTTTCAGCAACTCCACTTTAACAAAAAATAACCACAATTTTAAAAGCACTGTTCTGCTTCACAGGTAAAGAGGCAAAGGGAGAAGACGTAGAAGGGATGGTCTCCTGTTTTAAAAGAACACAGACTGCTACTCCTCAATGGCTTTTTCCCCGTAAGAACAGTAGCACCAGGTTGCCAACTTTTTTACTGCACCCTACTCCTGTGCTCTATCATATTCACCTGCAGGTTAGCAGGTGAGTGTTCTGCACCACAAAAAAGCCTGCTCTGCTTTTTCCTGTATTGAAAAGCAAATCTAAAGTCGAAGCCATAGGTCAGTTGGCAACCTTAACTCCTACAGTCGTGTACTTTCTCTTCCACTGGTTCCCGAAATTTTGCCCCACACAGAACATTTTAAAATTGCTGAGGGTCATGGCAGACCACTTTTTTTCTGCTTACTGTAGCAATTGTAATGTGCTGGGTTATTTTTAATTGCATTTTTGCAAACATGCCACAGACTGCCTGGATGAAGCTAGGTTTGGGAATCCCTATACAGTACCACACGCTGGTCAAAACCACCTGCAGGGGGTGGGAGAGGTCAGGATCCGGCCCACTGACCAGATTTTGCTTCATAACTCCCTCTCTATGGCGCAGACTCTATGATTTCACAGGGGGCCTCTGTTCAAAGCCAAAACACTCTGTGATTCCCCTCTCCCTGTCCTCCAGCGACGTCACAAAACATGCTTCTCCTTGTGGTTTAAAATGAGGAAATGCACATAAATAGTGTGCATGAGGTTGGCTTTTTTTTTTCCTTACGAAAACAGCTAGAGACTAAGTCACATTTCCTTCTGGCAAGATGCCGGTATTGGTGCATAAGGGGCAGAAATTCAACCAGTGAAATTATTTCCTTCACAACCTCTGGGAATGATTCTCCTGGGGCAAAGCAGCTTATGTTGACAACCCATGTGGTGCAGCCCAAATTATACCACACGTCGGACCCGAGTTCAAATTCTTGTTCCCTGACCATCTCTAGATTTGAGGAGCCCCTGGGCAAAGCATCCTGTGGCAAAGCTAATTTAGGGCACATTTCCTCTACCTCTTCCCAAAGAATTATGGGAAATGTAGTTAGCATCAGTTCCCAGCACCCTTCGCAAACTACAGTTCCCAGGATTCTTTGTGCTTTAACTTTATGGTGTGTTTCCACAGCTTCAGGCTGCCCCACCTTGCAGGCTCCTTGTGAGGATAAAAGGGCCTTGAGTTTCTTAAATGAATGACAGGATAAAAATATTGCTAAATATTACCTGTTAGCGTTCCAGTCTGGAGGGAATTGTGATCATTTCTACAGCAGAAGGTGGCTTATCTGTAAATCCACCCAGGTGATGTAAATCAGCTGGGGGGTGGGGGTGGGGGTGGTAAAGTCACCATGAGGTTGTTTCAAGTCCTTAAAAGGCTGCTATTCAGATATTACGTCTATGAAGTAGCTAATATAACTAATATAGACACAGGCTCTGCCACCCAGGTTATATGGCAGCTCTGCAGTGTCTGCTGCCACCTTGTGGCATTTCTGTGCCTCTGCAGAAAAGTGCTCTGGTCCATGGGGTCACGAAGAGTCGGACACGACTAAACGACTAAACAACAACAACAATTATTATATTATAGATACTTAAGTATCAACAAGAAAAGAAAACCTAAAAAAGAGGCGGGGGGATAAAGGGGGGAATGTGGAATGGGGAAGGGGATGTGTTTTTTGAAAACCATACAGCATTTATTAGATACATCAATTAACAATTAACAAGATGTGAGTGGTAGTTTTCCAGTTATAAAAACTTAGTGACACCAATGAGCGTGGATCAGGGATGATTTTTAATAGATTAAAGGTCTCCCTGATCTGCCGCACCCAGGTTTGCACTTTGAGAAGCTGAAGCAGGACCTTCGCTTCTCTTCAGGCAGGTGGAATTTGCAGTCTAGTAACCATCCCTCCCTAGAAGAGAAGAGGTGACAGCTGAGTCATTTTGCTATCTGGTTAAGAAATTGATAAGCCCATGTGAGCTGTAATCTTGTCTCTTTTAAACCTCCAGACCTTCCCCTTTTCATCTTCCAAGATGCCGGTGTCCATTCTCCTGAGCCTCCTCCTCTGGGATGTTGTGTCTGGTAGTCCAGGTAAGGTCACAAAAGGGGCTAGCTTGCATCTGGAGAATTAAAAGAAATGTTATGATAATTTACAACAAGGAGCAGCAGCAGCAGTGTGTGTGTGTGTGTGTGTGTGTGTGTGTGTGTGTGTGTGTTGGCTGCAAGGGGTGGATATGCATCAGAAGGCTGGACTAAGGCTGTGTCTATGCCTTTAAATCTCATTTGAAGCCCATTCTTTCCTCAAAGAATTCTGGGCCCTGTAGTTCATCCCTCACAGTGATGCCATTCCAAGCAACCCTTAACAAACTACAGGGGCCAGAATTCTTTGAGGGAAAGAATGGGCTTCCAAGGAATGACTTAAAAGAAGCAACAGCCTGTGCCGCTAGGTTGGAAACGGTTCAGAAAACGGCAACCGAAATGATCCAGGGGATGAAGTGAAAGGTTGTAGCTTCTGGGACTTTTGAGTTTAGAGAAAAGGGTCGATAATAGATTAAATCAGCCCGCCTTTTAATTCGTTAACCTATTGCCCATCCCCCTTTGTTGATCCAGCCCAGGCAAGTTCCTCGTCTTACTCCGGAGAATATGGTGGCAGCAGTGGGGAACATTTTGACCAGTCCAGCAACCAGCTGGATGGCCCCATAACAGCTCTGAGGATACAGGCAAACAACAAGTATATACTGAGGTTTGTATGTCTTTTGGGATGCTAAATGTGTGTGGCAGATTCAGCGAGGTTAGAAGAGGGGATCTTCAGTGACTGGGGAGCCTCAATGTCACTGAAAACAGTGGCACATGTTTCTGAGTAAATAGCAAGGGCAGGATCAGTCCTCCCAGGTAACGCCTCATCTGTAAATACCGAAGAAGAAGAAAAATGCTGGGTAAGTGTGGATAAACCCACGTGTGGATAAACCCATGTGTGGATATAGTGGTACCCGCCCTGTAGAACGCCCTCCCACCAAATGTCAAAGATAAAAACAACTACAGTACCAGACTTTTAGCAGACATCTGAAGGCAGGCCTGTTTAGGGAAGCTTTTAATGTTTAATAGATTGTTGTATTTTAATATTCTGTTGGAAGCTGCACAGAGTGGCTGGGGAAACCCAACCAGATGGGCAGGGTATAAATATATTATTATTATTATTATTATTATTATTATTATTATTATTATTATTATTAATTTACAGCAGCTTTTGGCAAATATTTATATCTGACCCAGGCTCAGTTCTTTGGGTTGTTGATAGGTGATGATAGGGCAAAGGCTCTACGAGAAGAGGAGTAGTTCCTGCCACTAGATTTGAGTTGGGCAGAGCCCCAAACAGCAGGAATGGGGAATTTGATCCAGCCAAGTTTTACAGGGAGGTGGGAGCTGCAGACTTGTCAATCGCTTGAAATCACAATGATATCAGGGGACCTATTTCTACTCACCTGGAAGATCAGCTGATTATCAGGATTCTCATAGATCCCTGAAGCACTGGGGGGTACTGCATCCGGCCAGTGGCCGGGACACTTATCTCCCCCACCTCCTTGCGGGGGGGCCACCGAGCTGTCAGTCACCTGGCATCCGATCACAGTGACATCAGGTGACCCATTCACCTTGTTGTCAGGATTGGCAAAGTGCCGCACAGAGACTTATGCAAGCCCCTGGCTCTCATTCTAGTGGGCCCAGAAATTCCTGTGCGATTTCCCTGCTGCCTGAGAACTGATGATGTCCAAATTGCCTGATATGGTGGCGAATCCTGGGTGGTAATCAAAAGTGGTTGCCCGTTGGTTCCTATCTGAGATGCAGCTGTTGAACACTGTCCCTCAGAAGGTGGTGGCCTTAACTAAACACAATCCATCCCTTGTCACTGCAGCATCCAGGTTCGCTACGGCAGCCTGTGGTCCAGGATTGAAGGGAACCCCTCGGGGAGCAAGTCCGTGATGCCGCTGTTTCCTGGAGAAGGCATCGTGCAAGTCTTGGGCCGTTTTGGAAGCTTTGTGGAGTATATTGCCTTCCGCACCAACCTCGGCCGTGCCTTTGACTACGGGGATGGCTCTGGTTTGGGGGTTGCCTTTGACGCTGAGCCTTTGTTCCCAAACACCGTCCTGCGCTACATCAGTGGCCGCTCAGGGCCTTTGGTCAGCGCTGTCGGGTTCCACTGGGACAAAGAGGAAGGAATTGGAGGGTGGGATCAATCCACCCTCGCCCCACACCAAGAATAACAGCTCAAAGGACTAACTCTAATCGATCTGCCTTCAACGTCTCTGTGGATATTGAAAAAAGCAGCCAAGTTTTCTTGCCTTCCTTGGAGGGATTATGGGAGAAGGTAAAGCTGGAAGTCAAGAGAATTGGAAGTGAAGTGGCAAGGAGGGTCATGCTATATCTATCTATATAAATGCATAGAACACATCAACCAAAAAGGAAGAAGGAAGGAGAGCCACCACATTACATATGGTTTTTCTCCCTTCTTATAACAGGGCTATATTATTCAACATTAGTATCCTATCCATTATGGAGCATATCGTGTCCCTGTTTTTGTCTCATCCCATTGTGTCCATGCATTGATAGCGGTTGCCAGTCATGTTCCTTATCAGCTACGTACACAATAAAACATTGCCAACTCTTATAGAATGTGTCCTTTGTTTTAACGGTTTTTACTTAAAGTCTGAATTTGCTAGGATGGTTCGTATTTCGTATTACACCGGTCCTGAAAGATCTACATTGGCTCCCGGTATGTTTCCAAGCACAATCTCAAGTGTTGCTGTTGACCTTTGAAGCCCTAAACAGCCTCGGCCCTCTATACCTAAAGGAGCATCTCCAAGCTCATCGTCCAGGGTGGGGGGGGGGAGGTAATTGAACATGATTGACAGAGACCACCAGAGCCCAGGTGGGATGAGGGCAAGGGGCAAAAAAAAAGTGTCTCACTTGCCAGGCAGCCGCGGGTGGGTTTCTCCTCCCATTTTGTGAGGGGGTGCAGTGTTCCATGCAGAATGATAATGGAGCTGCTGTGTGCCACACAACCTGCCCCCTGCCCCCTAAGCTGAGCCTGCTGCCCCATTGCCAGTCTGGAATGGGCCAGGGAGAGGGAAGAGGGAAAGAGACAACTAATTGCCACCTCAGGCAGCAAAATGGGTAGAAACTCCACTGGCATGATGCCTGGTTCCTATGTTAGAGAATCGCTTCCAGGCAGGAAATTTTGGTGTGGCTTCTAACTCTTCCCACTTGTCATTTCCCCTCCCAGGAAGGAAAATGAGTGGGAGCGCCCAGCACAGTTTATGGGCTTGGCTTGGCTAATAATATCTACGTACTGTAAATTGTTTATCAGGGGAAGAGGAGGAGGGGAGATCTCTGTTTGGAGAGTTTAAACGCTTCACTTTCACTTTGCAGGAAAGTTAAAAAAGCTGGTTTCTGCCTCCCATCCTTCCCATAGTTAACATAGCCAGGAGCAAAAGACCTCGGCAGGAAGGGAAAGTGAAAGCTGAGAGGGGAGGGGAGGCAGGCCGTACAACAACAGCAGGAGGATCGCAGAGGGATCCATGGCAATGAGCGGGGAGGGGGATCCTCCCGGCCAGAGAGAGGGGATCCTGCAGCAGTTCTACGCCGACAGGGTCTTCCTGTCCGGGGATAAAGGCTGGAGGGTCGGGAAGAATTTCTTGGTGGTGAAAAGCATGGTGGAGAAGATGGTCAAATGGGCCTACGAATCCAGCAGCGGGCTCTACCCCAACGACCCCATCCCGGTCGGCAGCCACAGGGAAGGGCTGCACCTTCAAGTGGAGGGGAGTTCCAACGATTTCGACTTCCTCATCCCCGCGAGGTATAACCCCAAGCTGGCGCTCGAAAGTGGGGCCATCGCCAAGGAGCCTGGCAGCTATGAAAAGAAGCTGCCGACCTACATTTTCCGCGAGCAAGGGGTGCCCGTGTTTCGCTGGGGCACCAAAGTCCTTGTGGACCTGGAGGCTTTCGGGGAGAAGTACGTGGAAGTCCACTGCCACCGGCAAGCGGCGCGCCTGGAGGATGAGGACGACGAGGAAGACCTGGATGTCTTAGATGAGTGCAAGGTAGATTTCGACAGAGTGGCATCGTCACCATTGTTATTTTGAGGATGATGAAGTAGTAGTTTATATACCACTTCATACTTCAAAACAGTCTTTAGGACATTATAAAAGTATCACACATAAATACAAAAAAGAGAACTAAAAATAAGCATTTTGAAGTGGTACAAAACAATTAAGTAAAATCCTTCTGAATATCAATATAAACTAAATCTACCATCATGCAGGTATCATTAACTTGGTGGAACTTCTGATATCTGAATGTTCAGCACACATTTTAAGTCAGTTTTCTGATTTGATTGTTTAACTTGATTTATTTGTACCGTACCTTTTATACTGTGAAACCACCTAGAGCTGGGCAGAACAATCCAAGCTATGGGAAGCTGGTAAAATTTCCACTGCCTTAAATGATGCCAGCTTAAGTTAGGCTGGTGTAGTCCGAGGTTGCGCTTTCTGCTGGCGTGAGTCTACACCTCATCCTCCTGGTGGATCTGGAGTTTCCTTTCTCCAACTCAAGAGGATGCAAAATCCAGTGACCCGCTGTTTTCTCTTTGTCTAGGAGAGCCTCACCCACCACCACCTGGACCCGGTTCAAATCTTGGAGGACTTTCACCGACATATAGAAATCACCTTGGACCCAGGTACAGCCTTGTCAGCACAGGTGGTGTGCTAACATTTCCTTTGGGCTGAGGGTTCACACACACGTTATAGCATGTCTGTAAACCTCACAATCCAATTCCTCAGATACCTGGACTTACAGGTGCTTTTCCTCTAAGGAGACCTGGCAGCCACCCAAAATAAATTCAGGTTGCCGCCTTTGTTCTGAACAGGTACCCTATTATTTATGCAACAGGAGGAAATTCAACAGGCTTAATATCATATCACCACGCTGAGAAAAGCTGCACCCCTTGAAGTGATTTTCCGCTTGTCATGTAATTAAAAGCAGAATGATCCTTTTTAGGAAACCATGGAGTAGGGGGTTGGGAACCTGAATGTCACACCATTTGCAATTCTCCATTAACTCATTTTCTTGAACTTTTATTTCCTGCCTCCCCAGAGTACACCCATCCCCGGCAAAATGGTAAGACGAAAAGCATGTAGAAATTATTTTCACATTGGGAGAAGCCACTTGCAGGGGGGTTGGATTTGGCCTACCGTTGCTTATTTTCAAATATATAATTGAACTTAGCAGCATTCCTTGAATTTTCCCCTTGACCATTAGATCCTGTTTTCCGGCAAAAACTCTTCCGCTCCCGCATACCCAAGATAGACAACAGCATGAGACGTGAGTCTGTTTTTTGAGACGTATGTTTATTGCCAATTCCCTCAAATGTAAAAACACCAGAGTACTGTCCTTGCCAACACCTTCCTTCAATAATTAACTGGTCAGATGTGAATATATTTTTAAATTGCATTGGAAGAGCTCTGTGGACAGAATATCTGGAGTGGAGGCAGGTAACCAGATCGCAGATCTGCCACCTATCCTTCTGTATAAGGGGCAGACTTTATACCTAAGTAGAAGTATTTCTGATCAAGGACTGCCTTGCTGCAATTATCTGTTTGCCTGTGTTTCTGTTACACTGTTGCAATGCAATGACTGCTTTATTGTTAACATTTGTAGGCTGCATACTGCTGTAGGTATCTCCCCAAACCTCAAGAAAGGCACTGAAGAAATGGAAAATGTATTAAATAACCTTATTGTTCCTTCCCCTTAATTCCTGGGGGCAATCGTGCTTTGTCTGTGCCCTATGCAGAGAACATCACACTGGAGGCCCTGGATTTGGAGAGTCCTGCCATCCAGTTGGTTTTCCATGAAGGGACAGAGACTGTCCCAGTGAAGCTGGTCCCTGCCATCCAGGGAGCCTTCAAGCTCTCCAACCAGTGGCTGAGAGAAGACCTCGCCCACCTTTCCGACTGGTGGGATGGGGACCTGGCCAACGAAAAGAAAAGCTTTCTCCGGAAAGCAGCCGTCGTTCAGCAAGTTGGACCAGAGCTGATAGCCAAGGGAGGATTTTGGAGGTAAAAAAAAAGTAAACAAACTTAGCAGCTGAGAAGGCACAAAGGAATAGTTACCCTCTGGTGGAAAAGTAGCGTTTGGCATGCATTCAGAAATGGGGAACTTTTTCAGTAGTCAAAAGTTGACTTTTTGGCTAAATTTTCATTTCTGAAGTTTAATAAAAGGGGTTCCCCCCCCCCAAAAAAAGGCCTTTTATCTTAAGGAAAGACATGTTAAGCTTCCACTGAAATATCAAACCTTTCTTTCTAATACCATCTCACTTCTGCCTCCTGCAGTAACAATAGGAACTAAGGGCTATTAAGAGTTCATCCAACTAAGGTTAAACTGTTTGCTTTTCCATAAACACTGTGTTCTAACGGAGCCAATCTCGGCCTGGGCCCAGGCTCTCTTTCAGCCATGCCGAGGCTGTGATTCTTGAGGATGTTGACGCTGATGGCGGGCAGAGGAGGGCAGCTTTGAGACTGCTCAAGTTTGTCAACGTGACAAAATGGACGCCAGAGTACGGCAAAATCTTGACTTCCTACCATCTCAAGGTGAACCTCCTAATTAAATGCTGCACCGACTGGTGAGTTAAAATAACCAAAATGCAAGCAGTGCTATCTATCGCCAGGCCAGTGTTTACCATTCCCTCAGGTGCCTCTTTCACACCCTCGGAACCCTTATATTTGCTTCTAGTAAAAATGGAGGAAAACTTAGCAATATGATGCCCTCCACATTCCTTTTCCCCAACCTCCTGTTGTCTTAACATTGAAGCACACCGGAACTGCCCATGCTGTTGAACCTCTAAGAGCCACAAAGACCTAATATTTCCTTCCTCTCTTCCTCTTGCAGACCATTTTGCTGTGGTGCTGTGAAATCTACCCGCAGAAGGAACAGTGGGAGACTCTACTGTCCTCCCTGGAAGCCCTCCTGAGGCTCCTACGCCACACCCTCGCCAAGAGAAACCTCCCGCACTACTTCCTGCAGCCCGTCAACCTCTTCAGCAGGCGCTACAAATCCAGCAGCTCCACCTATGGCCCCTTGGCCTTGGAGGTCCTGTGCCGTGAGGTCGAAGTGATGCTGGCCGACCCCGTGGGATACCTTCTGCCGGATCACGAACAGCAGGACCGCTGTGCCGGTGTAGAGTTTGAGGAGAAGATGGCGGCTCTCTGGGAGTTTAAAGAAAGTCACCAGGAAGATCTGAAGGAGCTGAAGAGGATGCAGGATGAACATATGTATGAGGAGGTAGAAATATCCAAAGCGTAAAGGCCGAGTCCTGTGTGAAGGACTAGAAATCCCAACAAGCGCTGTTCCACGCAGCATGGAACTGGCCTTTCTGCCATAGCTTTCCCCCAATTCCAGATTCCAGACCTCATGACCACAGAGTTAAAAAACTGAATAGCATTTGGGCAAAGTCAGACAAAAGATCACAGAAGCGTGTCAAACAGTGAGGACATCTGAACTGCTCCTTGACATTCTTGCCCACCTGCTCCATAGGAGTCACTGCGGAGTGATGCCTTGCCAGGCTGAGGAACCTATAGCCCTCCATATGCTGTGGGACTAAAACTTCCAGCATTCCAGGCCAGCACTGCCAATGATCAGGGAAGATGGGAGTTGTAGTCCACCTGACTGGAGGGCCCTTGAATCCCTGTCCCCCAGGTTTGAGGGCTCGACTGGAGAGACCCAAGTTCAAGTTCTGCCACAAAGCTGAACACTGTGTCAGCCATCGCCTCTCGGATTCACCTACCTTACACAAGATTTTTGAGAGAACAAGAAGGGAACTCTGTCTGCTTCCTCGAAGGAAGGATAGGACAAAGACATAACAAACATTCCGAGGGCATCCACATTTCAGTCTAAAAAAATATGTTTTAATGCACTTAACTCGAAATAGATTTAACAGCTTCTTGCCTGTAAGGTTAATCTTGACTGTGGAATTGGGGATTGCTAGTTACAATAAAGAGAGTTCCCAATTCCTTTCATTTTTTACCACAACTTTAAAACCCATGAAGTTCATTCCCGAGCAGGTCCAGGGATTTTGTTCTCCTTAGTGAAGAGCCTCCTTTCCCCAACTGACAGCCCAGCCAGCTGTGGCTCACTCATCCCTGAACGCAGCAGCCTGTCGAGTGGGGCTGCCTGTCCCGCCCAGGCACTCCTCGAACAGCACCAGTTTATGGAAACGGAATCATCCGAGCCTTAAGAGAAGGTGAGGGAAAAGGCCCGGTAACCAAAGTTGGTGAAGACGTCAATGCGGTGGCTGCTTCCGGCAGCTGTCAGCACCTGATGGCGAAGATGAGAGGGGAGAGGTTTATTGGGTATGGGGCAGCAGAAGGCCCACCCACTGCCCCACCGGCTCTGCTTCTAACCTTGCCCACCCCATCTCTCTTGCTTTGCTCTCTACCACCACCAGCCACGGAAACAAAACCATTGTTCTGCCCATCAGAAAACAGCAAGTACTCAAGCCCAGTGCAAGGGATCACATCCAGTCCTCCAGGTCTGGATCCTTGGGATTCTCCCCAGGCCACATTCCTTCTCCAGCCACACACCTTCCCAGGCCAGGCCCTCAGTGGACTTGCTTTGCACCCTTCCTTGAGTGATTTATTTTATTTTATTTTATTGCCTAGCTGGGATGCGTCCTCGAACTCTGACAATGCCTCATTTGCCTGGAGGGGAGTGTGAGTGCGTGTAGGAACTAGCCTAGGGTACTAAGGTAACATTTACATTCCTTGCCCACCCCACCCCAACTTTTTTTCTCTAGTCCTGCCCCTGCATATGACCCTCCGAATGTTGCTTAGAAGGGACCCCTGGATTGCAAAAGGTTCCCACCCCCCACCCCAGTCCTAGTAAAAGACCATCTTCTCCCACATGCCTCTGCCTACCCTCAGTCAGATCTCTGGTGGAGGCCGAGGAAGGCAAAACTGGCAAGTATGCAGGGCAGGGCCCTCTTGGTTGTTGCACCCAGACTGGAGAACTCCCTCTCTTATGGAGCACATATGGCTCCCTTTCTGTTGCTCTTTCAACACCTCCGTTCAACCTCTTAGGTTCAATGGGCCTAGGGCCCACCCCCTTATTATTGTCTGGTTCTCCAGTGCGGTTTTGGTTTCTGTGCCATGGATATCGCTTCAAGTTTGTTTTTTACATACTTTCCCTAAGATAATTTGCCGTTCACTCATAGCTGTGTTTTAAATTTGGTTTGTCGGCTGCCTTGAGAGAGTTCCACTTTACAAGGCAAAAAGATGGGATATCGTTGTTTTCATTTGCCGGGGGGCGAGGGTCCCACAAACTCACCATTTGGCTGTCCAGACCTCTGGGTTTCTACAAACCGAAGCCCAAATTCACTACTTCTGCAGGTCCAACCCCAAGTGACAACCCGCCTCTCATTCACCAGCCCCCCCCCCGGCTCCTTGGAAGCTCGGCACATTCTTATTTCAGCCCCCTCCCCCACGTCCACAGTCCTACCTGCCAAAGCTAAGCCCTGCCCCTTCCAAGCAGAATTCCAGCCGCCTCACTTTGCAGGCCAGACACCCTCCTGCCTGCCAGGAGCTTACCTTGTGCTCTGGCGAGTGTTCGTTGATGGAAAGAGAGTGGATGCAACGTGGGATGCAAGGGATTTGGGCCTTCACTTCCCCACTGATCTGCAAATGGTTAATGGTGGGGCTGTGGCCCGCCGAGAGAATCTGCGGAAGACAGATCATCAGGGTGGGGAAAGGGGGTGCTGAGCGAAAGGGCGGGTGGCAATGAAACCAATTTCATGAAGAACAAAAAAAATTAGCACAAAAGGGAAGAGCAAAGGAAGGTTGGATGAAGGAGTGACAACAAAGGAGCAGGGGGAAGAAATGCAGGAATCAAGGGAATGAGGAAGCCAGCGAGATGGGAGGCTATGTGTCTCCCAGCCCCCCAGGGGGATGACTCACCAAGTCCTGGTAGAACATGACTTGTTGCTGGCACTGGGGCACGGGGAATATCGTGGTAGGTGTGACGGACCGCAGGTGCCACAGAGTGAGCGCTGGCCCTCCACCACACACCTGTGGAAGGAGAAACAGGAAAAGGGTTGGACACCTGAGGGGAGGGGTCTTAAACCGGCAAGTCAGGGCCCTCCATAGTAGGGCCAGGGCCTGGTCTAAGGTGAGTCACAACAGCAGGATGCAGCCACCATGCAAACCTAAGGGGAACATTAAGAAATGGGTCCCTCAAATTCATGTTAAAGGGGGGTCCCCAGATCTGAAAAAGCGAAAGACAGCTGCCTTAGGGAACCCACAACCTGCCGGTGACAAAAGCTCTCTCTGCAAGAGCCCTTTTGCCCACCCAGTGCAGCAAACACTTGTCCACTGCAAATGTCAGCAGCCCCCCTTGCTTCCAATGCCAGTTTCAGAAAATATGGGCAGAACAGGGAGCTCCAAAGAAAGGGGAAGCCAACGACTCTGGACATCCCATGCGACATCCGAGAACCGCAAGGCTCAGTGAACAACCTCCTCCCTCCCTCCCTCCTGGACTGCTGCACCCCAGCTCAATACATCTTGGGATATTTGAGCTGTTCTCTTTCTGCAGCCAAGAGTCAATGAACTCACCATCCAGTCGGACTCGGTTGCCAGGCAACGGATCCACTTCCCGTTCTGCGGCCTATTGCATTCCTAAGGGAGTTGAGGGGAGCATTAGGGGAAGGTGGCCGAAGGAAGCAATGGTTAAGTGGTGAAGCTGGTTATCGGAAATGAGTAAGCGCTCCATTTCCTCAAAGGTTTCTCTTCGATAAACACTGAGGTCGCAAGTGTGAGGTTGTCTACTGTTAATATAGGTTTCTATTTTTATTAGGGATTGTTGTTTTGAGGAGTTGGAAATACTTTGATAATAACAGCTGCTGAGTTTACATGTTTTTCTCTACTTTGTAAATTTTAAAAATATGTTCTGGATAGATGGAGAACGGAAGAACGGGGAGGGATAGGAAAGGACTGTTCCCTGGGGCAGAGGGAAATGGGATAAAACTGCAATACCTCATAAGGTTATCTAAAAGGGTTTAATCCTGGATGGTGATTTGGAAATGGGCTATTAATCTTTCTCATTGCTGCTAAGATCAGTATAGTGGTCCATTAGACCACTATTTAGCTGAGTGGTTTCATAAAACATGGAATATAATAGCTCCATTATCTAAACTGACATATTATAGGAGAATGCATATATAACAACAGTCAACCTAAATCTATGGAACAACAGTTTATTCAGGAAAATTTCCAGTCGTATACTTAATTTTGCTTTATTATAACTGACTAATCTTTTATTGTTTGTTTTCCTTTGTTTGATGCCTTCTTACATCAAAAATAAAGATGTTGATGATGATGATTACATTACCTCATATTTATGTACTTCAATTGATTGAACCTGACCTCCAGTACGTAAATCTGCAAAGAAAGAGAGAGAGAGAAATAAAGTCCATGGTTTGTCTAGTCAACTGTAGCTCAGTGGCAGGTCATCTGTTTGCATTCAGAAAGACCCAGGTTCAATCCTCAGAATCTCCAGTGAGGGATGGGAGGGACCCCACCTGAAAACCCAGAGAGCCACTGCCATTAACTATAGACAACATGTTGCTAGATGGACCACAGGCCTCAGTATAAGGCAGCTTCCTATGTTGCATATACACCAGGCATCCCCAAACTTTGGCCCTCCAGATGTTTTGGACTACAATTCCCATCATCCCTGACCACTGGTCCTGTTAGCTAGGGATCATGGGTGTTGTAGGCCAAAATATCTGGAGGGCCGCAGTTTGGGGATGTCTGATATACACCATCCCAGTCCTAGAACCATAACTGTCAAGTTCTCCCCTTTTTAAAGGGAAATTCCCTTATGCAGAATAGGCTTCCGCGCAAGAAAAGGGAAAACTTGACAGCTATGCCTAGAACACAAGCCAAAGGGGGTGTCAGCAACTGATCATCTAAAGAGATTGGAAGAAAATGGAGCACTGGGATCCCTGTAGCTTGCCCAAAACATTCTGAAGATACTCTCTGAATCAGCTTTAAATGAGTGACATCTGCCTTGCTTTTCAAGAAACTTCTAAGAGCAAACAAACATGGAATCTAAGATATAATCCAAGAAGAGTTAAAACAAACCTTATGACCATTAGCCATAGAACAGAGAACAGAAGTTTAAAAGGCACAGATTGATGCCCAAAGATGGTTACATCCACAGCATACAATGTACCGGTATGCTACCGCTTTTAACAGTTACGGAAAATACTGAGAACTGTGGTTTGCTCAGCGTGCTGACTTCACATAGCTACAGTTTCCTGCACTGTTGACCAACTACAGTTCACAGGGTTTTTAAAATCTCTATTAGAGGTATCATAGCACTTTAAACGTATGGTGTGGAGGTTGCCAAAGTCATATTTGAATCAATGAACATAAGTAACCAAGGGGCCTGTTTCATGACTGCGGGGTGATCACCACTGACAAGGCCCTACCCTGACAGGGTTCAGATTTGGCTTCCTTCGGAGATGGGACATGCAGCAGGATCTGCCCAACTTGATTTTAAAGCACGGGGCAGGCATTATATGGGGAAACAATCTCTCAGAGAAACAAATACAGGTATCCGGAGTCTGAGGGAGGTACAGAAGGAAGAGCAGGGGTCCCCAGACTACGGCCCACGGGCCAGATGCGGCCCAATTGGCCTCCCAATCCGGCCCACGACGACCCCCGCCGCCCGCTGCTGCCGCCCATTCTTACAGCGTGCAGCGCGGCGGCGCAATTCCAGATCGGAAAAAATCGCCGAAAATCGTTTGTGCGCGGGGTTCCGGTTTCCGCCGGCAGGAATGGCGGACCTGTTTTCCATCCCTCTGACCTTCGTAAGGAATTTGGCGGTTGCTAGGGGAGTAAATGGCAACCCCCTACCCTCTCCGGGGGTTACGGAGAGGGGCCGCTGGCCCGCGATGCCCCCAGACCCACTCCGACTGTTTATGGAGTGGGGGGAGCTTGGGCTGAAAAGCACTTACGAGGGCCAGGACTCCCGGATGCTAATCTGCATGGCGGGGATTTCCATGGTTAAAGAAGATAATTAGGCTTAAATCTATGGACATACTTCAGAAGGAGGGGAAGAAGCGCTGTTTACTGCTGAGAAATTTATGCTGCTGAGGGAGAGGAGTCAAAGGCTGTATTTCATCTGGAAGAAGGATTGATGGGGACGGAGCGATAAGGGAAGTGAGTTTTTTTTTATTTTTCTTCATATGAGTTACTTCGTACCTTCCCAGACGCGATGTCCTGGCTTGTTTGGAGTGAAAGAGAAGCAAAAGACTGTGTGAGTTGAACTTTATAAACTGTTGTTACTGAGCATATTTTTTAAAGATGTGGAGTTGCCGATGAGAAAAGCCCCCCCCCTAGTCGGACGGAAGGAGTGCCTGGACGCGTTCGGAGGATTTATGAGCTGTGACGCACTTTGAATTGGAGCAGCGACCTGAAGCTAAGTTCAGCTATAGGGCAAGGAGATCCATTAATTTACCAAGAGTTTATGGTTTGATGTTTGGGTCTTCTGCCTGGAAAAGCTGTAAATTTTATAAAGATCGTTAATCTACATGGCTATGAGAGAAAACGAAAGTGATTTGAGCTTTTTAAGATGGCGCTGCTTCGACGCAACAGGGAGCTCCAGACTAAGAAGATTTATGGGGAGGCTGGACTGATTAACCCACACAGGAGAAAGAACATCTGTGAAACCTTGTTTGATATTTATCTCAGCAGCTGGGAAACAATCGGTTGAAAGTGGAAAACATCTATGTGACTGTAAGGGGAAGATCTGGATTATTATGAACTTGGAGAGACGATTTGAACTTTAGAAAAAAGACGGCAGTGGACGGTTGCGAGGAATCCCCAATTTCTTGAAGCATGGGAACCCAAAAAAAATTCTCTAGATGATTTGGCATAACATTCGGTTTGATTGATATATATATGTGTATAATTTGAAATAATGAATGTGATATAATTGGTTTTAATTGGAAAATTAATAAAAATATATTTAAAAAAAAGAAAATCGTTTGTGCGCATGGGCATCTCCCAACCCAGAAGAGGTCATTTCCGGTGCACTTCCGGGTCGGGGGAGGCCCATACACCTGCGCACAAACGATTTTCGGCGATTTTTCTGACCTGGAAGCGCGCCACCGCGCCAGTAAGTGTGTGTATGCATGCGCACGGGCGCGCACTCCCCCACCCTCCGGCCCGCTGCGCGCGCACTCCCCTGCCCTCCGCGCAATCGGTGCGGCGGGCACCGGCCCAAAGCCGGGTAAGTCTGGGGATCCCTGAGGAAGAGAAACAGCAGGCAGCAAGGGGGCTGCAGATCCTCACCCCAAAGGCGCACAGTGCCGTCCTCACTCCCTGACAGGCACTCCCTGAGCTGGTCTCGAAGGGCCAGGCAGTGGATATAATCGGTGTGGCCTTGATATTCATGCTGTGACAGAGAGAGATGAAACAGAGTATGACTTGCAATGGATGGAGGTACGACACTTTCTGGATGTTGCAGAGATATGCTACAGAATAAATGAGAAATTATATTATGACACTCTATTGCTGTTGCAGAACAACACAGAATCCTGAAAAGCTATTTTTATTAAGTTTTCAGCAACCATAGGCAAGGGAAAAAGCCTTGGGAGTCTGGAAATTGACTGATGAAATTGAAAACTTGACAGATTAAGAGGATTTATTTCCAGTTTATAATAACCATTTGGGGATACTCTAATGAGGAGAAGCCCCTGTAGGAGATGATAAAGAGCTGCCTTAAATAAACCTCCTCTCTCCCCGCATTTCATCAGCCCTGTGATGCTGGAAGCAGGACTCACCGTAAAGGTGCCAGATTCCAGATCCATCATGTGAATGGAACAGTCTCCCCCAGCCATTAGAAGACTATTATCCTGAAGGAGGAAGGGGGAGAAATGGCAAGAATGAGGCCGAGGCAGATGAGTGAACTATGCCGAACCCTCCCCATATTGCGCTGCGACTGTACCTTGAGGTTCAGCTGAAGGCTGTTGATTTCTGGCACCTCCAAGCTGCTCCTGAGCAGAAAAGCAAAGAGAGAGTTTCTGTCATCTGTACATGCATAGAGAGGAAGAAAAGATGGCAAGGGGAAAAGGGGGAAATCAAAGTTATACCCATAAGGCGGCCTCCTGCTCCAGGCTTCTTTACAACCCTGCGGCAGAAGGCAGAAGAAGGTTAAGAGAAACACAGTCAAAGTCAAAAGGAAGTCAGGAGAAACGTGGGCGGGGAACCGATGAGCCAACCACCCGTACCTTCTTCACAATCTCACTCCAGTTCCAGGCCTTGACTTCCCCATTGCCAGCACTGAGCAGCTGCCGGTCTGTGGAAACCAGGGCATAGACAGGACCTTCGTGAGCTGTGGGAAGAAGAAGCACCTGAAATGGATGGAGTTGGGCATGGCAGTGGTGAAGTGCATTCTGGGGAATCCCCGGCTTGCCAGCCTGAAGTTTCGGAGTTTAACTTTGCCAGGAACACATTTTTCCCCCATCACATTTGCAGAGGGCTTGCAAGCCCGTGGCCAGATTCAAGGGGGCCTTGGGGGCAAGGACAGTCCTGGGAGAGCCCCCTCCCTTGGTTAGCTTACCAATCAGCAGGGGCAGGACTGCGACAGGGAGAGGCCACGGTGACCACTCGGCCCACTGCTCCACTCAGTGAAGGGCCCTTAAAATTAAAGGAGTCATGCTAGGTATGTCAACACGGCAAATCATCACACAGGCACCCAGCCACCCATGCCAAGGTGGGGAGAGGGTCACCAGACTGGCACTTTAGAGAGAGATGGCAGGGGCAGGCGGTGGCATTGAATAATGGCACTGATGCACAGGCCCCTCCAGACTGAGGTGTTGGGTTTTTCCCCAGCTGCAGGCTGCAACACATCATTGGCGCAATAATAGTATGTTGGTGGTGGATTTATACTGGATCGTTCACACATCATTCTGCTTTATTGGTTCTTCTGTGATGCCTCCCCAATGATACTGTATAAAAGGCCTCAGCCCAGCATACCTGAAGGAGCATCTCCACCCACATCGTTCAGCCCGGACACTGAGGTCCAGCACCAATGGCCTTCTGGCGGTTCCCTCCCTGTGAGAAGTGAGGTTACAGCGAACCAGGGAGAGAGCCTTCTCGGTAGTGGTGCCTGCCCTGTGGAACGCCCTCCCATCAGATGTCAAGGAAATAAACAACTACTGTATCTGACTTTTAGAAGACATCTGAAGACAGCCCTGTTTAGGAAAGTCTTTAATGTTTGATGGTTTATTGTGTTTTATATTCTGTTGGAAGCTGCCCAGAGTGGCTGGGGAAACCCAGCCAGATGGGTGGGGTATTTATTATTATTATTATTATTATTGAAAGCAGGACTGCGAATAACCATTCTGATACCATCATGAATAATCATGAATGCACAATAAATATGATACATGTAGAGGCCCTATGAGCCCAAAGGCTGGGGGCTTTTTTTGGGTGGAGGGTGGAGCCACCCAGCCCAGTGCTTCTCATCTCAAGGCCAGGGCCTTAATTTATTAATTAATTAAATGATGCCAGCATTAGCCACAGCAGGCTCTCCTGGAGCCCAGCCAATGCTGCATGCTGATGCTGGGCCTGGGGATCTGCTTTATGGGAACTCCTGGCATTGCCACAAATGGCCAACCATAATAAACAAGCAGGTTGGCATGGGAATGAATGCTCAATGCATCTCGGGAGTTCCTGGACTCCTTGCAGTTGTTGTGGTTATTTGCTTATATCCCGTTGGCCTTCCCGAAGGAGCCGCATCTTAATAACAATTCCAGTAGAGGCTGTGTTTCCCACCTACCTGCAAAGGACACCACCGGCTTCTTGCTCTCCTCCTTAGCCTCTGAACTCAGTGCTGCAGAAAGGCTGGAGAGGAAGAAACACAGAGGTGTGAGAAAATGCAGAGATCCTTCCTCCCTCCCCCAATAGAGCACAGTCTGTGTTAAAAGGCGCTCGATTACCTGAAGATGGCAATCTCTCCATAGTTGTTCCCAGCTGCCAAGTACTTGCCACATGGCGAGACGCTCTGGGAGTAGACAGTCATGTGCAAGAGTTCCAGGGATCGCTGAATATCCATCTGGCAAGAGGAACAAGCAGGAGAAGTCAAGGCACAATACATGCTGCAAATCATCTGGCTCGCTCCACAAACGGAGATTTAAATACTGCATCTAATGCATAGCTGCCAAGTTATCCCTTTTTTTAAAGGGATTTTCCCTTATGCTGAATAGGCTTCCTCGCGAGAAAAGGGAAAACTTGGCAGCTATGATCTAATGTGAGTTTTTAAAATGCCCCGTGGGTCAACATAACGCTTTTGTTTTGCTACTGCTTGTTTAATATGGTCACGATTTATATTTTGATGGTAAGCTACCTTGGTTTTGAGTTTTAATTTTGCTGCGGTACTTACATATTTTTTCTATCACTCTACCTTGAGTTTGATTTTATAAGAAAACCAACTTAACAGAAATTAAAATAAAATTTTAAACCACTTGATAATGCTGAGCGCTGAGAGTGGAGCAAAAAGAGGAGCCGCATTGCAGCAAACGTTAGTCCAGGCAAAGCGCACACTCTATGCACACTGTCCGGGGAGTAAGCCCATTGAACACCGTGGGACTTACTTCTGAGTAAGCACGCAAACGACCGCGATGTTAAACTGCTCATCCAAACCCGCCCCGGTCAATGGGAGCCAGCGGCGGTGCAGGAGCGACGCGCTTTCCTTTATCCTTCGCTTAACGCCGCCAATGCCAAAGTCGGACACTAGGGGGCGCGCACGCACCCTTGAGACCTTGTCTCGTCTCTATGATTACAAAGAGCCGGAACGACGAGAAACCGCAAGGCACGACGGGATTCGGAGGCTCCGCGGTCAAAGCAACATAGACCGAGAGTGTAAAAAGGAACTACGTTTCCCAGCACACATCGCGCTAGTATCGGAAGGTTCCCCCCTCCTCGCTCGTCACGTGAAAACGAAATTTGGTCGCTGGTTTACACTCTGCTGGTTCCCCAGGCTGCTGTAGAGGCGCCTCCGTTGTGAAGACCAGCGTGAGGAACACACTTCCGAACGGTAAGAGGTATATATTTTAAAATCCCCTGCCGCTATGTTAACGGCGCGTGCGCACACGCTATCGCCAGACCCGGATTTTAACCCGCCTCCCGCCCGCCCCGCGTGCTGTCTGCACCGACCGTTATTGGCGTCACCTTCCTTCCACCGCACAGCGGCAGCCGCACGTGCCTCAGAGAATCAAGGGGCGCCCAGCCCCACCTTGAATATAACCACGCCCTTTCCTGTGGAGTGGACACGCCCACCAAGTTGTGGCAAGGCTCCGCGAGCGCAAAGCATCTTGGGATTCCGGTACAGTATTTCTGTTAGCCCTGTAGCAAGGCGTCATGGGAGCGCCTTTAAATGGCTGCCTGTGAGCGCAAAGGCTGCTGGGATTCCCAAACCTTGGCAGGGAGAGCTAAGCGCTAGTCGGGTGGGTCAAGGCAAACTTCCTTTATCCTGAAGTGGCCTTAAGGATCACTGGAGAGCGACCTGCTGTCCTTTTTATATCATGAGCTTTTAGGACAAAAGGGGGCAGTTGCAGAGTTATCGTAAGCACATTTGCAACCTCAAAATCAAAAACACAACACTTTTAAGGATGGTAGAGGTGAAGCATACACAACCATCAGGTTAAGGTTACCAGATTTTTTTCAATGAATCTGGGGACACTTTTCAACTTACTACTAAATAGATGGAATTTGTCAGGGGACTGATTTGTAAATCTGTCCCTGGGAAACGGGGACGTCTGGTAACCTTACATCAGGTATTACTTTGAACAGACACACTCTGTTCTAAATTTATGCACATCTTCCAAGAGCTATAGAATAGAATAATTTATTATTGGCCAAGTACATTTCCCAACATACTTGGAATTTGTTTCGGCTACATTGCAATGTAAACATACACACTGTTCCACTTACAATACAAATAAACAAAGAAACCCACCCATAATTGACCTCCCCTTCAACTACACATCTACAAATTTAACAATTTAATGGCACAAGGGAAAAATATAAATTATATATCCAATATAAAGACCGCTATCTGATGAAAACACTTTGCTTGATTAAGGTGTTGGAAACCTAAAGAGCATCTGCAGAGACCCCTGTGATAAGAGAGGAAGGAGCTTTGTATGTGGGACTCAGCCTTACATCTCAAAATGAGCAGCTTGAACAGCACCTGAAGACAACAGGTGCAACGTCTAATGCAGTGGCTTTTCAAAGGAATTCATTCATTCATTCACCACCCCTTTTCCCCGGCGGAGACTCAATGTGGCTTACAGACAAAATAGGAGCAAATAGGATTTAAAAGTACGCAAAGGGCCCACTTAATAAAAAGATCATGTGAGACCAGCTTCCTTGCTCATATCAATTGCCCCCTAAAGTGCACAGCTTCAGAGGGTCATTGGCTATGCTCAGTCATATACAGGGTAATGGGAAGGCTCTTCAGGCCTGGTCAGTGTTCTGCATGAACCAAGTATAAACCTTAGGATGCTCTCTCAAATCCTTTCTAACACACAACAGTGCACTTCCATCAATATACTAGCTCCACTTTGCATTGTGCTGAAGACTCCAGAAAAATCTTTTAAAAATGGACAGCTTTTTCACAGGTTAGTGTGATTCAACAGCTCCCTTGCACTAGCAGTGTTTCAGGGCAGGATTAGCGCTACAGAGGAGAGTCTCAGCTTAACACCCTTCATGTTTTACCTCACAGATGGATCAGACAACTGGCCAGCAATCGCCAACAATTATTCCAACCAGCCCATCCACATGCTGCTCCTTCTTGGCTGGGAGCAGGGGTTGGAGCCACACCATGCCCTCAGGCAGGCAATGGCACACAGCACGCAGAATGCCATGGATAAGGCAAAGCCAGGGCTTGGTGAACTTGAATAAAAGACAGCAGTCCCGGTAAGCATGTGCACAATGAGGCTTTTTGCCTGGGTGAAGTGGAAAGGATACGGTACATTTTGAGGATGGGTTGAGGGAGAGTAAAGTGGATTTTGACAGCGCCCACCTCTCTGGCATTTATTCACAGGCAAAAAAGTGACCGACCTGTTGGAAGCTTTTAAAAACATGCCAGGGAAGGAACATGCAGCCATTTCGTTGGGCTTCTTATTTTGCAGCTTTGTTTTGAAGGAAAGAGGCAAAAGGGCAGACAGTGGGCTACAGTCATAAACTCGCAGGGAACTTACTGTAATTGATTACAGGAATTTATATATTCTGAAGGCACTTTACAATGCTGTTCACACACAATTTAGGTAAAATAACTGTAACAAGGCAGTGAAACTCAGCAATGTAAAACATTTAAAATGTATTTACTTGCCAGCTATATAACAACGTAGGCACTAGGCAAGCCTCTCTGGGGGAGGTATTTCACTCCTGCTGTCTTATACCTTGTCTCAGATGGCAAGTACACTTGTAGAAGATTCTTGGCTAAAGATCTTAAGGTATATATAGAGGTACGCAGCCCTTCAAGCATTCTGGTTCTGTAAAGAGCTTTAAAGATCACGGGGTGGGTGCAGAGCCGTAGCTAGGTGATCTTGCACCCCTGGCAGGACCGTCCAGATTGCGCCCCCTAGCCAAGGACAAATTAGCTCTTCTTTCCGCCTCGCCTCCAACCCTGCCCCAATTCAATTCACACTCTTATTTAAAACCTTTTATTACAGTATAAGGCAATAATCGATATTTTTATTTATAGACATATTTATGTACATATTTTAGCCAATTTTGCACCCCCTCCTTGCCTGCGCCCCTGGTGGGGCCCCACCTCACCACCCCCCTAGCTACGTCCCTGGGTAGGTGTGGGTGGGGAGAAGAGAAAATTCAGTGCTGTGGGGAAGGAAGGAGGGGCCCTGCAAACCCATGGACAGCTTTTGGGAGATCTTTGGGTCTCGAGTACAACTGTAGCTTTTTGTTTTAGGTGCCGGTCAACATCCTTTGCTTTCAAACGTCATCTGGAGCATAGAGATCAGTAAGTGTGACATAAGATGAGGAGTTATGGCTGGTGCATGAAGTGATTAGGGCTAGAAACTTCCATCTTCATATTCCACTTTCTTCTTCCATATACAGGTTGCAATTGCATCATGTTTTCTTAAGAGGTTTTTTTGTTTTGTTTTTTTGCTGATTAAATATATTCCGTTGTAGTTTTCTGAGAACAATGAATAAACTATTGAACATGCAATTTTCATTTAAGTAAGCGTGTGCTTTTTGTATCCAACACTAAAAATGCCAAATGGAGTTTGAAAGCTCTCCTGTTTGCCTTAGTGTGCTGCAGTGCATGATGGGCCATGCTGAAGGGCAGAGTGGGGAGAGCGAGCTTGGCATGAATTGGTGCAGGACAGGATTGGTGTCACTGGACCCTGGACTCCTTGCCATTGCTCTCTGTGCATCAACAGGGAACCCAGTTCCAAACACTTCCTCTCAGAGGACAAGATGGCTGCCCGCTTCAACTCTCTTAGCCTGGACAATGACCATGTCTACAGCTCCAACGGCTTCCCTCTCTACGATGAAGATCCCAAGTGGCAGGAGGCATATGCACGCCTGAAAGAACTTCAGCAGAGGTACTGGGGACCACAGCTTTGTGGGGGGGGGGGCAGTCAGGGAAGCAGAATAGCAAGGCTTCATTGTGTGAGATTTTCTCTCTCTTAGGCTGTCCCAAGATGGAGCAAGTGAAGAAGCTAGTTCGGACGAGGACGAGCACAACAGTGTACTTGTGGATGGGGAATTCATTATGGCAGATTGCCCCATACTGGCACATCCTTCCTTCCTACAAGAGCCTGTTGGAGGAGTCAGCCTTGTGCCTGAAGAGGTATTTCTTTCTCTGTAAGTATAGCACAAGGCTGGGGAAGAAAAGAGGAACCCTGGAAAGCATATTCATTTGCATCAGTAACTAGCACCCTCCCTCATTCTTACAGGAATCCTTGTACAGAAGTGGTCCTTTGGAGCCCTCCTAGTAACTCAGGCTTTCACAGTATCCGGACATTGATGGCTATCCCATCTTCCCTCAGCTCTCCTGCACAGCCTCAGCAAGAAGCAGGGGCAATACAAGAGGAAATGGAAATATAAGCTTTCACCCATCTTAGTCTGAAGCCAAAACTCATTTTTTTCCGGTTGGCCTGTCAGACTTTCAACAAATGACATCATTATCCAGCATCAACACATTTGATTGCAAATGTTTTTACAGCAACATAGGAACACCCATCATTTTTCAACCGACTGCAATAATCTGATCCTCTCCCCTCTACTAGATGTAAAAGTGTGTGTGTAGTCGTTTCTGGTGTGTGTGCATATTGCTGTTTTCTTTTCCAATAGGAAAGTTGCCAGTACTTAGGAAAAAGTACAACTGTGGTGTCTCAAGGTGCTATGACTTAAAATGTTAATATTGCTTTTTAGAAGTAATTTCAAAATGGGCTTTCTGGACTTCTCCTTTTTATCAGAGAGCTGATATTTTAACTTCCATCCCACCCAAAAAAAAAAAGTGTTTGTGTGAAGATCAACTAACATTTTCTCTTTCCTTGTGGGAAAGGCATCTTGACCTTTTACTTCCAGAGAGCTGAAAACAAGATGTTATTCCAGAGGGTATCAACAGATGACAATATGACAAAAAAAAACCCCTCTTGGCACCAAAGGATGGGTAGCCATGTTTGGAGAAATAAAAGAGTAAGAGGTGGTTTCATATCTAAATTCCTTTATTGAACAGTGGTGTCTCCTTAACAGGTTTAATGCCATTAGCAGTGGGTTAACACAAGATGTTTTAATTATGTACATAATTCATTTTTGTGTATATAAAATAATTCATGAAGCAGACGTATTGCACAGTCAGAAGGTCCCCATATTTAAAGACAGAAGTGGGAGGGCAGATACAATTTCAACCCTGTTGCACCCACCATTTTGGAGTTGCGGGTGGAGACCCACCTCCCAGATTCAGACAGTGTTTCATATTCCAGGTTCGGCATGTACACACCTTCTGATTAGTTCCTCAGTTTCAGGAGGGAGGCTGGGCTGACAGGATGGTACCCCAATTGCTAATGCAAGGCAGGGATCTTTCCAACCCCAACCTTGTTTTGTATATGAATATACATGACAATTTGCTCCGCGACTGGAGGGGGGTTATGAAGAAGAGATGAACTATTCCAGACCCAAGTGGGAGAGGTTTGTAGCCTGGTTTTTAACCCAGGCCTCAAGACAGTATTCTGACCACATTTCTTAGCAAATGCAAACCAAGAAGAAAATTGGGGTAATCCCCCTATTGCTAGGTGAATTATTGTGAATTGCGGCACTGGATCCCCCCCCCCCATTTCATCCTACCCCCTCATTAGTCACAGGTACAGCTGTATTGTCCTCCCCCCCTTAAAAAGAAATACGCATCTTTCTCCCGCAACACACACACACACGTATCACAGTGACCCAACAATGGATACTTGAGCTGCACTGCGCCATGGCAACACAGGGTGGGAATGGAGGGCAGAGGAAGACGAGAAGTAAAACACATGAGAAGAGAGTTTATAGGCAACACTGCAGAGGTTGTTTTTGTTTTCTGGAAGGGGAGAATGCCCCTCATCCTCCTATTCATCACCTTGATGCAATTTGTTTCAGCATTATTTGTTTTTAATGCTCTTCAATGTTCCCTGCCTCTATCCCCAATGCAATAAGGGATTTCAGTGCCAGTATATAGATTTTTCCATTCCAGCAACTCAACCTCTCCAAGGGCTGGGAGGGGAGTGCCATTCCAGTGCTGTGGGCGTTCATACAGACTCCCGTGCCCTCCCGCCAGGATTCCAGCCCCCCCCCTTCCCCCACCACACACGTGCACATAACGGCAGCTATTTTTACCCACCCAGCCAGCCCTTCCACAGTCCAGTCAGTCATTCTCAGGATTTTGGGGCGGAGAGGAAGAGGAGAACACGTGCTGTCCCTTCAGCAGCATTTCTTGACGGAGGGTTTCTTTTTGGGCTTGTTGATTTTGACAACCTCATTCTGCTGTTGGAGCCGTGCCAGATTTTCCTGTTTAGTCCGGAGCACCATGGCTGTGATGGCATTGAACATCTGTAGCAGAGGAAAAATACAGAGTGATGAAACTGCCTTTTCCTACCAAGAACGTGTGTGCACGCATACACACAAACCCAAATTGGGCACAGAGACCTTTCTCTAATAGGGAGTGGGGGACGTTCTTCGCTCCACAGGCAAAATCCTTGTCAGGATCTGCCTCGCAGGATAAAGTGGATGGGTGGCTGAGAGAGCACCTACCTGTCAATCACATTATTGTGTCTCGTGACTGACATACAGCAGGGGCTCCCACACGCTTAAGGTCGGAACAAGCTCTGGAGCTGAAAGGGGAGCAAAGACTTTTTGCAAACCTCCCTCTTCTCTTTCAAGTCCCCAAGATCAGGAACTTTAAAAGGAAGAGGCTTGCAAAAGCCTTTCCAAATCTCTGCCCACCCCACCTCTCATTTAAGGTTCCGATATTTAATTCACTGAGGACTGAAAATTAAATCCTGTTGACTAGGCTACACAGTCCTGTTCACAACCAATGCAGGATTAAACACTATCCTCCCATCAGTTGACCTCACCGATGGGCAAGGGGGCATGGTTTGGGGGGCCAAATTGGTTCCCCCATCCCTGCTCTTGTGTGTTTCCATTCTTCCCGTCTCCACCCTCACACACCCCGGTCCAATACCTCTTCCACATTGAGGTTTTCCTTGGCGCTGGTTTCAAAGAGACGGACTCCCATTTGCTCACTGAACCGCCGGGCGTCGGCTGTCTCCACTTGCTTCCGCGATGGGTCCTCGCATTTGTTACCCACTGATGACAATTTGGGGAAGAGGAAGGAGGAGGAATCGGAAGCGGAATCAAACGCAACAAAAGGATCCAACAGTCTTAATTATTACCGGAGGAAATAATGTAATACCGGTAGTACCAGCGGTATAGACACAAAGAGCACGGCTAATTCCCAAACCAGAGTATTCAAAGAAAAATTGCCCCATAAGCTACCAAGCCGAGGCAGTACAACCGCTCAACAGAAACAAGATTGTCAGGTTAGATCAGAGAGCCATTTATTGCACCAATTTAAGTTGTTAGGAACAACTTTCCCTAGAAAAGCTTTAAAACCGCCTGTGACCTTAGCTCAGTTGTACAGCACATGCTTCCCACGTGGAAAGTCCCAGGTCAAGCCCTGGTACCTTAAGTTGCTGTTGGTTTGTTTTTCAGGATCAGGAAGGAGGTGATGAGGGGGAAATTCTCTGCCCAAGACCCTGCTATCCATTAAGTGCACATGGTCTGAACCCCACTCCAAGCAACTGCACACAGGATGCGGTGCTTTCCCTCTCCCTGCATGAAAGAACACAGTGTACCACCAGCCAGGTGACTTAGGGGTGCTTGAAGGCTATACCCCCCCCCTGCTGCCTCCCAGAAAGAACATCATACCAGGTTGGGGGGGGGGAGAGAGAGAGAGACCATCCTTTGGCTGCGCCAGCATTTGCTTTCATCTCCATTCCTTTCTCTTTTCTATCATGTCTATTTGCTTGTGAGCCTGCGGGCGGAGCATCTTGCCTCTTAATATATGTGCAGCGCTTAGAAAATGTTGGGCAATCACCTCCACAGCCTATCCCATCCACAAATGAAGCCACCGCAGTCCAGAATGAACTTCCCGCCGATGGCTCAGAAGTGCATATTTGCTCCTAGATTAACCAAAATGCACTGAGATTCTGACTGTGATTCTAGCCTAAACTTCAGGGCATGTGAGGACACCTAACCGTATATACACAAGTATAAGCCGACACAAATATAAGCCGAGGCACCTAATTTTACCACAAAAAAACTGGGAAGACTTATTGACTCGAGTATAAGCCGGTTCACCACACCACAAACCGGCGGAGGAGGAAGGAGGGCTGCTTTCAGGCTGCTCGTTCCCCCTCCTCTGCATTTGCCGCTGTTGGAAATGCGCTCAGGTGGGACCCTCACTCAAGTATAAGCTGAGGAGGGCTTTTTCAGCATAAAAAATGTGCTGAAAAAGTCAGCTTATACACGAGTATATACGGTACTTAGGTTTCCTGTTCCCCAAACCCACTGGTACATCCAAAAGTTAAAATACAGGTCATACCTATCTGGTGGTATTAATGCATACACCTGACCTGGCACTGCACCTTGGGAAAATCTTTTGGCCTTCAGCTTAGATAACTAGGTTTCAGTGTACTGTGAACATATCCATTGAACGCTAGAAGACTGAATGTGGGGAGCTAGGATTTCAGCTCTGATTCACTCACCCAAGATCTTGCAGACGCTGTCACAGTTCTGCCCAATCTCATGCAGCCAACGCTTGACATTAACAAAGGACTCCGCGTTCGTCACATCATAGACGATGATGACACCATGCGTGTTACGGTAATACCTGTCACAGGAGAAAGAGAGACCATACAATGTGTTCCGTGTCCTAGAATAAACCTCTGCACCTCTCCCAGAAAACATGGGGGGGGAAAGAATTATTTGCTCTGAAACCAGAAATCCCAATCCTTCCACATCTTTTCCTTGTGGATGTATATCCCACCTGTTACGGCTTGCTCCCCACATACGTGCATCGGAACCAATCCACATCACTCAAAAAGAGTTCAAAATAACCACTCTCCAACCTGGCCCCAGAATACCCCACATCTGTGCCCTGCTTACGTGGAAGTGATGGTTCGGAACCGTTCCTGTCCAGCAGTGTCCCAGATCTGCAGTTTCACTCGCTCTCCATTTATCACGAGCGTCCGAATCTTGAAATCTACCCCAATGGTTGTGATATAGCTGCCTGGGAGAGACATGTGGAAGGGAAAAGTTAGAGCAGGAGGTCAGAGGACAGGAGGAGAAAAATACTGGCAGGGAGATTTAACAAAACTAGAAATTTTCCAGTCGGAAATCAACCCCCCCCCCAAAAAAAAAAAATTATATGGGGAACTACAGATAACAGGAAGATAAAAATATGTAGAACAGAGAGATAGAAACAGGTGGCCATAAAACAGGCAACTCATAATTCTTGGAGTCAAAGGGCACTTACACTGTGGTGACTGAAACACCAAAGGACATTGCAGTCATCACAGTGGATAAAACTGGGATGAGATACAGGTTGGATCTAGGGGGTAATCCCACCTTTAGCCACGGATTCACAGGGTGGCTTGGGGCAAGTGTCTCAGCTTCATCTGAATACCTGCAGTGAGGACTCTGCTCTACCTAAGCAGACTCACTGCGTGGTTTAAGACTGCAGGAAGATCTGGGTTCTACATTACATGGGGAGCCTTTTCCAGTAGCCCCTTTTGTAGACATTCAACCACCAACACATGGAGGGGGGGGGGCTGCGTGAATGGGAATGTGCAAGGGGCTGTGGGGACAATGGGCTTGTCTCTGCTCTCCCTTTCATAAGACCTGAGGCAGGGGTAGAAATAATGAGCGAATATGGCTGCTGTTGCAATATGCTTGATAGGTTGGCAGTCTTGGCTCCTACCTGATGGGAATGGCTCTTTATTTATCCCATTTTCTTCCAAAGCACTCAAGGCAACATATGTGGCTCCACCGTTAGAAACTCAGATCTATCTACAAGCTAGGTGCCAAATGGCTCCTTAAACCAGGGTTACAGTCGCCAAAATGGAATGTCTAGTTGCCATATGGGGGCCAGACAGTTCAAAAGTCATATTTTTCAATACGACTTTTTGATTCCTGAAATTCATTCTGATGGTGCAGATAAAACAGAACAGATAGAATTCTACAGGATGTGCTGCTGGTGTGTGAAAACAGTCAAGATCCAAGCATCCCCAGGTGTGCACCTCCCCAGGTGTGCATCCCCAGGTGTGCACCCAGGTGGAGACATCAGGCGCCATCCCGGTGCCAGGGCATCTTGGTTGCAAGTGGTCGATAACCAGGTGTAAAATGCACCTGGCAAATTTTGAACACTGTGTGGTTGCTTCCTCCCCATTTTATTAACCCAAGGCTGAGACTGTGACTGGCCCACGGTGACCTAGTGAGTTTCGCAGCTGAGCGGGGATTCGAACCCTGGTCACTCTCGGGTGGGAGTCCCACACCGGGTAGCTAATGAGTGAGAACGGAGGGCAGCACTTACCAGAGAAGGTGTTGTCTGCAAAGCGAAGTAGAAGACTACTTTTCCCCACCCCTGGACAGGGAAAGAAAAAAAGGAAGAAACAGGTTGCACAAACTTTATATACGAGGGATCTTTAACATCCTCCCAGCTTTGTTTTCGATAGCCTCTGATGCAAACATAATCACCTCAACAAAGGTTGCCAGCTCCCCACCCAAAGCAAACACACCTGACCGGCGTATTTGCTCAAGACGGCCACTCCCACCCAAAGCTATTGTATCCCATTCAAGGGCAGAGAGCAGCAAAGGATTATGGGGGGTGGGGAGGCATGAGGACTCTGGATTAGCTCACATGACTTCGGGGAACACAATCTGCATTGGGGGGAGGTGGGGCAGAGAGGAAAAAATGGGATATATACAAGTGAATTTATTTCTGGGGAGTCACTGAGTAGACTACACCATTCATAAATGGGATATGGAGCGGGAGGGAGTGCTCCGAGGAGGAAATTGGATGACAGGGAGGCAGAGGCGTCTCTCAAGGCTGCAGTTGTAGCTGTGTCAATATTACCTCATGCGGCATAACTGGGCAGGGCCACCTCCACAGGTGTCCAAGTGACAATGCATGATGTCACTTGCTGATGTGACCCCGAAAGAGTGTCTTGTCCACTCAGCTTTGCAAGCCCACCCTTTCTCTTCCGCCGCCACCCTTTCTTCAGCGGAGTCACAGCAATATTTTAAAGCTCCTTATGCATGCTGGCCTCCCCGCAAAGCGGGTACAAATTAGACATGCCCCCTTCGTATACAGAGTGACGCCTTTGGGCCCTCGAGGAGATAAAGAGGCCTCTCTGCACCACTCCTCCAAAATGGAAGGACGTCCTCGCGGTTGCCATTTTGCTACACACAAAGACCACGTGGTGCCAACAGCAGGCAGTAAGAGAGGAAAGAATCCCAAGTGCCAGAAATTTATTCCAGGCCCAAAGTGTTTTGGGAGAGGAATCCTTCCTCAGGGCACTATAAATATACAAGCAATACATATAAGAAATGGGATAAAGGTAAAGGGACCCCTGACCATTAGGTCCAGTCGCAGACGACTCTGGGGTTGCGGCCAAGGGAGCTGGCCAGCATGACTAAGCCGCTTCTGGCAAACCAGAGCAGCGCACGGAAACGCCGTTTACCTTCCCGCCGGAGAGGTACCTATTTATCTACTTGCACTGCATGCTTTCGAAGTGCTAGGTTGGCAGGAGCAGGGACCGAGCAACGGGAGCTCACCCCGTGACGGGGATTCGAACCACCAACCTTCTGATCGGCAAGCCCTAAGCTCTGTGGTTTAACCCACAGCGCCACCTGCATCCCAATAAATGGGATAGCAAGTCCCAAATATAATACGTAACACTTATGTGTGTACAGTTGCCATTATCAGAGTTCTCGACCACACAGTTTTCCTCTCGTTTGAGCAAATTCAAATCGAATCCCTATGCAGAGTTTCCCCATGAAACATTATTATCAATTCAATTTACTTAACTTTTCCCCCACAAAAGCAGCTCAAAGCGACTTACAAAGCAGAATACAGTGGCTGAGCAAGGGGAAAGCAAACACAACCAAACCGGAGTCAGACCAGCCATGCACACACACACCCTACACAGTTTGCCATTCACACGTTCAGCTGAATGCCTGAGGAGACCTCCATTCACACAATCACATACTGAATATATGCCAGACAAAAATTTTCAATCTAGCTCTTGTAAAAAGAAAAAGTTAATGGAAGAATTGAAGGTGTGTAAACAAAGTGTATAACAAAACCTTGTTGAAAGCAGAACACATACAAATGAGGCAACTCATTTGAGAACTACCCAAAATTCCAATTAGTGAGGCTCAAAAGTAACCAAAAAACCCAATATCAAACCATTTATATCAGCTGGAACCCATTATTATACTCAATAGCCAATTTCCTGTGTTATGCTACTAATATTAACAGCACTCCTGAGGAAAATTTTTGGTTTTTTTTTTTAACAAAATACATCAGGCCTGGAGTAAATCTTATTTCTAGCACCTGGTGTTCTGTCTTTTTTCTTTTCTTTTTTGGCCTGCCATTACTACATACAAATAACTTCTAAACTATTTTGTGCCTGGTTACGTTACACATTTTTATATAGAAAATATATATCCCTACCTTTGTTTCTCCTGTACAAATACATATTGTGCCTTACAAAGTAACTCAGTGCTTTCTTTTCTCTGTCCTGAATCTTCCAACATTAACTTCACTGAATGTCCACAAGTTCTAGAGTGGAGAGACTGAGAAAAAACTTTGTCTATCCTTTTTATTTCATGCCATGCATAATTTTATCAACTTCTGTCAACTCTTATGCACTGTTTCTCTAAACCAAAATGTCCGAAATGCTGTAACCTTTATTTGTTGTTCTATCCGCCCCGTCCCCCACCGATCATTATGACTGCCCTTTTCTGAACCTTTCTAATCCAGATTAAAAGGGGGAAAATAAGGACTGGCGTTCTGATGTATGAATGCTGCAATGAGGAGCACCGATCCTGCCTAGAAACAGCCCAAGAACCCTAAACTCTGCACCAACAATTAGGGAATGCTCCAAACCACAAGGTTCCCAATTCTTTTTTTTTACAAAAAGATCTCCACAGGACGGAAATATCAGGTCACATCCACACCATTCATTTAAACTCTGACACCATAACAGAGATCTACAATTCAGCGCACCCTTAAACTACAGTTCCCATGATCCTCCATGACTGTCAAAGTGGTATAGGAGTGCTTTAAAAGTATTGTCCCACCAAATGTACCTCTAAAGATGAAACATGGAAGATATGGAAGATATCAGGCATCCCCAAACTGCGGCCCTCCAGATGTTTTGGCCTACAATTCCCATGATCCCTAGCTAACAGGACCAGTGGTCAGAGATGATGGGAATTGTAATCCAAAACATCTGGAGGGTCGAAGTTTGGGGATGCCTGCTCTATATTAACCCATAAACAGGCTTGTATGGGAGGAGACGGCCCGGAGCCATTTAAGGCTTCCAAGGTGGGCTTGTTATACTTCCATCCCTGCACCTAGCTTTCTACAGAGAAACACAAAACATGAAGTCTCTGCCCAGAGAAGCTTAAAATTTGCAACTCGGCAAAGAAGTGGCCACAGAGAAAGGAGGAAGAGATGGAGGTGAGCAAGGGAAGAATATGTAGTTAACCCAGGGTTAGCATCAGTAGGTGCTGGAGATCACTTAGGAAGCATCACTGAGTGGCAAACTTGGCTGGTGGGTACCGACAAGGCTGTAGCCAAAGAAAGGCTATTTAAAAAATGGTATATCAGCAAGTACAGGAGAATTCAAAAGTTTGCAGAAGTACCAAAATTAAAGCACCAGCCATTCAGGGCAAAACACCTACGAAGGCAACCCAATAGGGACAGAGCATTCTCAGTGCTCACACTGACTATGTGCAGAAGGAAATGGAAACTGGGGCAGGAGGAGGGGGGGAGAGAAGCAGCTACCAGTTGTGTGTCCCCAAAGGCAGGCTCCAAAGGTTCCCCAGAGAGAGCTGCAGGGGATCAGAGCCTCTGCTCGGCATCTATGCACTTGTATTCTCATCACCTTCAGAGGAGGATTTTCCCAGGGATTTGGAGCAGGAGAAAAGGGGAAAACAAAGAAGCTCTTTCATCCTTCCCTGCACGTCTCCAAGCGATTCTTGAAGATGCTCGTGATCAATCCAAACCAGGCTTACTTCTCATGCAATTCATGTAATGAGAGTAGCCAGGCTCTTGCTAGAGGCAAAAAGTTGCATATTCCACCTGACACCCCACCCCCTTGATGGTTGTCCATCCATAGTGGCATAACCATGTGGGATAGAAAATTACCTATTAGGTATTTCCGTCTCCGAAAAAGTGTCATTAATTAAAATCATTGTTTCATTGAAAAAGAAAAAAAGTAGGAGCCTAAGGAATGGGGAAGAATGCCAGTCCAAGGGTGAGCCCCGTGGCTTTTGTTTACAAAACCCGATTCCAATTTGGGACTTCCGGGGGAAATCCAGAACACTTTTCAGAGAACACTCATTGGAATTTTAGTTCTCTGGTTCCATCAGGATACCTCAGAGGTACCACACATGCATGAGAACACCCGTGGCTGGTGAATCCCTTTCCCCCTTTCTGATCGAATCAGGCCTTCCGCCTGCCAGCCCTAGTCAGCTGGGAAAGGTTAAGGAGGGCTCTAGCTCCCTTCAGGTATTTCATTACATCAGCAGGTGCACACAAGAGACATAAAAGCCTCTGGAATGCTGGTACCATACTAACTCCTTTTAACCCTATTTCTGAGCCCCAAAATTTCACCTGATCTCCGAAATTGTTCTGGGGGGGGGAGCCCCCTCCCATATACCAAGCGACCAGACCTGCTAGTTGTACAGCCTGATGCTATGGCTAGTAAATTATGTCTGCCTTAACGAACCAGTAGACAGAGGTGCTGGTTTAATTCCAAGTCACTTCTACCTCCTGCTTCATTGCCACATGTGACTGTAAGCAGACTGGGGCAGGGAATCGTGCAATTCCTTTCCCCCCCCCCCCTCTGCACCAAGCTGCTACACCAACAGGATTCCTTCCAGAGCCACCACCTCCTTGCTTCTTTCCTTCAACCGCTTTGGGCTTATGATGCATTTTAAATCCCAGCATGGGCTTTGAATTCGAGAAGCCCCAGGCTCAACCCTGAAGAACCACGCAGGGCTGGGAAGGGCTCCCTGCCTGGAACCCCAAAGAGCCGCAGCCAGCCAGTGCAGCCAATACTGATTGAGAGCCAGCAATGCTCAGAGGCAGGGAAAGGCAGCTTCCCACGTGCGTATTCACATCCAGTCTGGAACCGCATGAAAAATGAAACAAAGATATATATATCAAACGAGACAAGGCCTCCCGGCAGGAAGCAATAAAGGACTTTAAATGCCAAGAAGCTGCACAGGAATGATTGGCGGAGCTCTTCATGTGCAATCTGAAGGAGAGATGGCTGGGGAGGCAAGATCAGAAGGGGAAGCTTGCTTTGCTACCAGCGAGAAGAGAACTGCATCCACCCCTTTGCAGGAAAACCACCACAGCAAGGAGACCGGCCTGGCTCCAGCCATCAGAGAACAGCTGCAAGGAGCTGGCTTCTCTTCCCCCACCCTTTAGAACAGGCACCCCCAAACTGCGGCCCTCCAGATGTTTTGGCCTACAACTCCCATGGTCCCTAGCTAAGAGGACCAGTGGTCAGGGATGATGGGAATTGTAGTCCAAAACATCTGGAGGGCCAAAGTTTGGGGATGCCAGCTATCAGTGGACCTGTGACTGCAGAGGCAAAAGGGGGAAGCACCCTCTCCACCTCCCCCCATTCAAGGAACAAGGACTGCCGGGTCAGTTGCACAACTCCGTCCTTTCCAAGCAAAGAATAGGGGGGAAATCAGCCAGGCCCCAGCCTGATCGTAAATCCTGATCAATTCATCTCTTCGCTCACTGTCAAATCAATCCCCTTCCTCTTCCACGTTTTTTCTTTCACTTCCCTCACTAAAGTCTTGTAACCCCAGGACAGGGCTTGTCTCTCATTTTCATCTGTGTACAAAACACCCACAAGCAGCGTTGCGTGTTGAATTTGAGTGACAGCAAGCCGCTTGGGGAACACACACATACACACAAAAAATTTTTTTGCTAGTAGCAGTTTCCAATTCTATGGAAGAAGTCAGCATTCACAAGACCGCCTCAGAAAATGTGATATGAGGCATACAGGACTCGATAGCAAAGTTTATGAGCTTTGGTTCCATTTTTTATTTTTTGACCTGATGGCCGGAGATCAGGACTCAAAAAACACTGCAGGGCAACTGGAGAGACGGGGCCCTACATGGGTTGAACAGAATGGTTTGCAACATTTTTTGGAGGGGATTTAAAAAGTAAGGTAGCATTTCTCAGAAGTCAGTCCCATGAATCACGTTGGGCTTACTCCTAGATAAGTAGGTGTAGAATTGAAGTCTAAAAGGCCTTTCTTAACCATGTTGTATATGCACCCAGTGAATAGGCACTGCTTTAAAATCACGGCTAGCTAACCTGAGGCCCTTCATATGTTGCTCGACTACAATTCCCATCATTCCCAACCATTGGCCGTGAAAGCTCTGGCTTATGGGAGATGGAGTCCAACCATATCTGGGGAGGACACAAGCTCCCCACCCCCATTTTAAACAATGGCTTAGCAACTAGGAGCCCTCCCTGCACAAGCTACTAAGGGTTGTATCCAGCCTCATACTAATGAGTATGGACTAACCTATTATGGAAATGACCGAGGTCCATTCTTTCAATGGGGGTATATTCCAACTTGAGCTGCAATAGCTCAGTTGGCAGAGCATGAGACTCAGGATTGTGGGTTCAATCCCCACATTGGGTGAAAGATTCCTGCATTGCAGGGGGTTGGACTATATGACCCTTGTGGTCCCTTCCATTATGATTCTATCATTTAAAAGGCTGTGATATTGCTTTAAACAGCCGTGGCTTCCCCCAGAGAATTCTGGGAGCTGTAGTTTAAGGCTGTAGAGAGTTGTTAGACTTTTTATTCCTCTCCCCCAAATTAAAATTCCCAGAATTCCTTGGGAAGAGGCATTGCTTGTTAAACCACCCTGAGAATCGTACCCCCGGGGAATACATGGTCTCTGTTAAGCATGCCGAGAGTTGTTAGGAAGCCCCCTATTCCCCTCTCAGGACTATAATTCTCAGAAGTGTTTTAATGCCTCTTCCCATGGAACTCTGGGACTTGTAACTCTCAGCATGCTTAACATACTACTGCTCCCAGAATTCTCTGGGGGAAGCCATAACTATTTAAAGTGGTATCATAGTGCTTTAAATGTATGAATGTGGCTGAAGTTTGAAACGGTCTTAAGAAAGATGCAAAGAGAGCAAGTTGCTGACCAGGGCCTGAAGCACAGCAGGCTAGATTTGAATGAATGTGAAGAGCATTGGAAACATACCCAGGTATACAGAATGACTTAGCCAGGAGCATTCTGGGAAGCCATTTTGAGGAGCATCATTCTTGGTTAGCTTTAGTACAAGTACTATAATTTTCTCCTACCAAGTAGTAGCTCAGGCAAACTCATACACCTTGTTTTTCTCCCCCCCCCCCTGAAAAAAGTTATGTGTGAATGTTTCTAGGTGGCAACCCTCACAGGTTGGCGCAACTAGGCCCCAAAGGATGCTGGGAATCCTATAAATTAGCACAACGGAGACTCGTGGAAAAAACTGCTTCTGCAAGCTTGCCATGCAGCCAGAATAAGCTCTTGGTACACTGTGAGTAAGCTTCCCACAAGATAAGTCTCCACGGGATTATGGGATGCTAAAACAGTGAGAGAAGGCAATATAAAGCCAGATACTAATGGGGGAAAGTTACAAGGCAAGAGAGCGCTATCAATCCTATCACAGTTACTTCCAAATTCATTAAAAAGTAACCTTTTTTTTTTACCTTGTGCAATTTTATTTTGCATGGGAATGTTTGCAGGTATGAAAGAGAAACAAGGAAAGGGCTGTGGGAATGACAACGAAAACCAAGAATACAAAGAGGAAGAATGACAAGGAATGGGTTTAAGTGGGGGGAAGGGAATGCTGAACCGATATCAGCCAATTGGAATACAGTGTATATGAAACAAGGCTTCTGCCTTGACCAAAGGAGGGAAAAGATGCAAGAAACCAAGACTATTAAAAAACAGATAAGGAGAAACGTGTTAAAAGGAAATGAAAACTGAAAAGAATGAGATAAGTTTAAAGAGAGGATCATAGTTAAAGAGGAATGAAAAAGACAGCAGAACAGCCAAATATAAGATGAAAAAGTGGGTTTGGGGGGAGAGAGAGAAAACGGAAGACCTGGGGAACAACGGGAAAAGAGCCAATGCTTACCAGAGTCCCCAATGATGAGTAGTTTGAACAAGTGGTCATAATCCTTGGCAGCCATTCATGTGCTAGGTCAGCTCCTCCTCCTGTGTCTTTCACGCTCCCTGCAGGGATTCTCCACTTACTCCCACACTTTCCAGTGGGAAATTTATTCTGCCTCAATGACCCATTGCAGTTAATCAGGACACAGTGTTGAGCATGCCAGTCTCTTCCCCCCACTGCCTCCCGTGTCCAGAAGATCCTGAAAAACTTCCAAATGCAAGATCAGGTCGATTTGACAACGCAGTTGTTTCCTCGGAAATGGGAAAGTTTAAGGCTGTCTTTCTGCCAAAAGTCCCTCCAGGTTTGTTTTTTTGGAGCGCAGATGTTACAAGCTTCTCTTTCCAGATCTTTGCTTCCTTAAAGTCAAATGACAAAAAGGAACCCGCTTGAGCCTGCCAAGAGAGTTTCTTCCTATGTCAACAATCTGTAGAATGCAGTGTCGAAAGCGTATCCGCCGTTTTTTGGATTTTTAAAAGAGAGGGCAGTCCACAGATGTAGCACAGGCCCACAGTTTAGTAAGACCTCAGGCTTCCTCTGATGGGATGGGGCAGAGCAAAAAGATTAGGAAGGTGAAAAAAGCATCAGGAAATGACAGAATATATATATTTTTCCAAAGGAGCTGTTTTTCCCACATTCAGCAGCGGGGTGCCAAAGGGTGTTGCAGTTTACAAAAAGCTTGACATTGGGGTCTCCAAAGGAAATAAGTAATTCAGAGCTTTTAAAAAAAAATACAGGACAGAAGATTTATTCAAAAAGGTGGCTTTTAAAATAATAATAAAAAAGGAAACCCAGAAGGGAAAACACAAATCCTCAGACCAAAATTTGTGGTTCTGCCAAAAAAAAAGAAAAAAGGAATGAACTGATTAAGGACCACAGAAATTATTTAAAAATATATATAACCAGAAAAGAAGGGGAATTTAGGTCCTTCCAAAAGCCTTCCTGTTTCCCAGAATAAATGGTAAAGCACAGGGGTGACAACCAGACATTTTCAATTGGGGTGGGGAAGAAGAGAGAGGAGATTAGAGAAAATTAGAGGAGAGAACGAGGGTCAAATAAAGCAGGGAGTTTCGCCCCCACCCAAGGGATCGAAGCCAATAGGAAGGACCTTAAAGTTTCTCTCCAAATGACCTGGCAGCCTTTTCTTTTCCTAACATTCGCTGGGGCGGGGTAGAGAGAGAGAGAAGGAGAGCCACGAAAACAGGCAAGAAAGGGAAGCAGGGAAGCAGAGAGAGGGAGAGATGCGCCGGGTCTGGAAGCACGAGGAAACCCCGGATCTCGGGAATCAATGAAGGATCGGGGGAAGGGGAGGCTCAGGCTGGGGAAGGGGCGCAGGGCGCATCTGCAAGGGGAGGGAGGCTCTCGCGGGGGCCCCCCAGGCCAGACGGGTCTCGCTGCTGTGCGGCTGCCGCCCTCCGTCCCTCTCCCGGCCGGACGCTGGGCTGGGATCAGATGACCGCGGAGCTCGCAGGCTGCCGCTTCCTTCCTGCCTCTCCCCTCCTGCTGCTGCTGCTGCCGCCGCTTCCTCCGCCTCCTTCCCAAGCGCAGCAGCCGCCGCCTCTCGCGCCCGCTCGGGCCGATGGAACGCCAGGGCGCGATTGGAATCAGCCGGGAGGGGGCGGGTCCGGGGGCGGGGTCCGGCTTATAATGGGCGGTGCCTGGCGGGCGGGGCTTCCAAGTGGGGAGAGGCGGCAATAAAGAATGGGCGGGGCTTAAGGGCGACAGGGCGGGCTGGGGATCGGAGCTCCATCGAAGCCAATTTAAGCAACCTATATTATTATCACTCCTGTCTTGCACTGCCTCCCGCAGTTTGGTCAAACTCATGTTCGTAGTGTTCTCGAAGCTACGAACATGAGTTTGACCAAACTGCGGGAGGCAGTGCAAGACAGGAGTGCCTGGCGTGCTATGGTCCATGGGGTCACGAAGAGTCGGACACGACTAAACGACTAAACATATTATTATCATTATTATCATTATTATATTAGAATTTAACTCAGTCCTCGGGGTTATGGAAATTTATAGACGTAAAGCAAAAATATAAATATTCGTGGGTGGGTCAGTGCAGCAGCCCGAGAGCCTTCAGCAGGTTTACTCGGGAGTAAGCCGGGCATACTTTAATTAGGGCCCTTTTCTGCGGAGGCGAGTGCCCCAACAGGATTACAGCCTGAAAATAGTCCGTGAAGGCTGCAGCCCGGTGCACTCGGGGAAGCAAATCCATAGCTGCCAAGTTATCCCTTTTTTAAAGGGATTTTCCCTTATGCTGAATAGGCTTCCTCGCGAGAAAAGGGAAAACTTGGCAGCTATGAGCAAATCCCGCTGAATGCATATTTATTTCTGAGCAATCGCCAATCGGGCATAGGATCGGCTTGCCAGGGAATGAGCACGTTCAACTCCGCACTCCGCCGCCCCCCCCCCCCCGCGGCCGGGAAATATACAGTAGACCTAACGAGGCAGCAGGGGGGCTAAATTCCGAGCAGAAAAGTGTCAAGAGCTGTGCTGCATTTAGCACTACGGATCAAAGGAGACGGGGGAAGGCGATTACTAAATTAATGATATTTAATTCAATGATTTAAATTAATTTCAATTCATGATTAAATTTATAATTACGACGACGATTTGGTAATACGGTATGCAGCTTGGAGACCTCCGTGTAACAGGCAACGAACAAGTCTAATAAATTTAATGTTTACACCAGCAACACCCCTGTGCATATAAACAAAGCCAGTCCAATACAGATAATATATGGCTTAAAATAATGCCGGCGCTGATGAGAAACAAAGCACAGTGAGGAGGATAAAGGGGTGTGTGTGTGGAGGGTTTGAAGTCCAGTAGGAGGGGCTTCAGGTAGGGAATGGAAAAGTAGGATTGGAATTGGGGTGGTGCTTCTGTTTGCTTGTTGTGGTTTCTCTTTTTCTTACAAGGCCCCAGCTGCACAGCAGGCAGAAATTCAACAGGTGCAGCTTTTCCTTGCATGGTGATACAGCGATGCAACTCTCCCTACTTCCTTGGGAGAAGTGACTGGGAGATAGGTGCTCTGCTCTTTTGGAGTAATGGTCTTCGGAGGACTCTTAAGCTTCCAGCCACTTCTCCTTGCCCTCTAGTTAACCACACCGTCTCTCAGAGGGCCCAGGACTCCATCGCAAACTGCTGTTCCACCACTGGGGCACGGGGGGGGGGGGAGGCTGGAAGATTGGCAGCTGCGTCCTCTGTTTACTTTGTCCATCTGCCTCATCTGTCTGTTCTGCATTCCTCTCTGCAGGGTTGAGATGCCAACTGCAGCCGCCCCCTCAGCGCTGCAAGAAATGCTCGTATTGTTCTCTTGTTAGGCCCACTTGCGGGTAGAAAAATGCCACCCAGATGGGCACAGCTGGTGTGCAGTGGGGAGGGCATGAAAGGAAAAGCCAAGGGATCCTCTTTGCTAGAACAAGGGGCACCATCTCTCCCTGGCAGATTAAAAAAATAAATTTGCTCATGTTAGTTTAAGTGAATGCAAATTAAAATAGTCCATGACCCAGGCTTGGAGTCCTATTAAAAGTGAAAGTATACTCTGACCAAACAACCCCTCTGCAGTGCCACAAAACCAACTCAATGCTGTAACGTTGGAAAGTGTCGATGACTTCTCCTACCTGGGCAGTTATCCTTCCACAAGGGCCGACATTGATGCGGAAATCCAGCATTGCTTGAGCTCTCTGATTGCAGTTTTATCCCGACTGAAGGGCAGAGTATTTGAAGACCGGGACATTTGCAGGGAAACCAAAATGCTTGTTTACAAAGCTATTGTACTACCAACCTTACTGTATGCTTGTGGAACATGGATCACTTATAAACGCCATCTCCAACTCCTTGAAACATTCCACCAACAGTTTCTCCGAAAAATGTTACACATCAACTGGGAAGTTAGGTGAATTAATATCAGTGTACTGGAAGAAGCATAGACCACCATTGTCGAAGCAATGATTCTTCAACATCAACTTTGTTGGACTAGTCATGTTGTTTGGATGCCTGATGATCGTCTTCCAAAGCAACTACTCTATTCCAAACTTTAAAATGGAAAGCGTAATGCTGTTGGTCAACAAAAGAGGTTTAAAGACTCTCTCAAGGCAAATGTAGTCTAAACATAGACAACTGGGAAACACTGGCCCGCGAGCGCTCCAATTGGAGAACAGTATTTGGACACTCAAACTCAGGATGAAACTCAGGATGAAAGGGAGAAACGTGCTAAGAGGGAGGCACGTTTGGCAAACCCTCACCATGATCAACTCCCGTCCGGAAACCTATGTCCCCACTGTGGAAGGATGTGTGGATCCGCTTACGGACTCACTGTTAAGACCGTGTTCATGAAAGACAATCTTTCTTGGCTACGAGTAACCGCCAAAGGTGCTGGAGGAGACTCTTGAGAGTCCCATGGACTGCAAGAAGATCAAACCTATCCATTCTTAAGGAAATCAGCCCTGAGTGCTCCCTGGAAGGACAGATCGTGAAGCTGAGGCTCCAATACTTTGGCCACCTCATGAGAAGAGAAGAATCCTTGGAAAAGACCCTGATGTTGGGAAAGATGGAGGGCACAAGGAGAAGGGGACGACAGAGGACAAGATGGCTGGACAGTGTTCTCGAAGCTACGAACATGAGTTTGACCAAACTGCGGGAGGCAGTGCAAGACAGGAGTGCCTGGCGTGCTATGGTCCATGGGGTCACGAAGAGTCGGACACGACTAAACGACTAAACAACAACAAACCGCCAAAGAATAATACTCTGATCAGATTGGTTTAAAATTCAATCTGATGGTAACAGGAAATATACCGTAGTTATTCCCCACCCCCACTGCTGAGGGGTGATGGAAAAAGCAGTCTGCCTATTAAAACAGAAACAGCATTTTTGTTAATCTCTCCAGGTTGGCTTTCAGAAGGTACAAGTGAGCCCCCCCCCCAAATAACAAAATGTTGCAGCATGTCACCAGCTCACAACTTTGAGCATGTGCAGCTTCCAGGCGGCATCCCTGACTACAAATTGGCTGAGATAAAGTTTTGCAAACTTAAGCACTGTTTCCTTAGAATTTCCTAGAATTATTGGTTCCCAACCTTCTCTAGGCTTCCCAGCATTCCCTGCTCTGTGTGAGTAGGCCGCAACCTCCCTCCCAAAGAACCTGCTTCCCAAGAGCAGACAGCGAGGGAGGCGTGAGGTTTAAGAACCATACTTCTTTATTTAATAAACAGAATAGTATTAAATTTGTATTAACAAAATATACAGCCAAAAATATTCTATAACAATATACATCTTCTGCTTCGTAGATAAATATTTTCTCTTGTCTTGGCTCTTCCCAGCGGCTTTGCTTTGCAAATTGTTGCCTGTCCTAAGCAGCTGAAAAGTGAAACTGGCAAAATAGTATCGGTTTGGGGGTTCCCCCCCATTTTTTGCAACAGCAAGGGGAAAGGGTGGAAGGAGATGAAAGTACGGCAGTACCCTCTGCTGGGTGTGCCCACGTGACAAAGTAATAATTGTTCATTTGCATAAATGTATGCACAAGTCATCCACTACCGGGCACAGATTATTCATCATTCCCCCCCCCCCAATGAACAGCAAGGAAAATCTAGATAAAGCGAGGCCCCTAATGTGCCGTGGGTAATACTGCCGCCTACTGAAGGGGCGTCATTGTGCCCCTGCTGGTGTGCAGAGTTTGTAAGAGATATTTGCAAGGCTCCACCTTATGCCTCCTCCTCATAGTAACTGGCTCCACCACTGAATACAGAGGGTTTAGGAAAGCCCAATCTCCGAGAAAGGCACGCCTTCAGAACCTCTCATTTTCGGTCATGTTCAGAATATACAGTACATTTAAAGCACATTTAAATTTCTAGAAACAGAGAATTGTAGAGTTAGAAGACACCCCCGAGGGTCATTTAGTCCAACCCTCTGCAATGCAGGAATCTTTTGCCTAATGTGGGGCTCGAACCCACAACCCCAAGAGTATCATGGCTCTACTCACTGAGCCATCTTCCCAAAGAATTCTGGGCATTGTAGTTTGCCCACCCACAGGCAGAACTATACTTCCCAGCCCCTTTAACAAACTGAGATCCCAGGATTCTTTGGGGGATGCTGTTGTGCTTTAAACGTATGGGGTTGATGTGGCTGTCAGTGCACGAGAAAGCATGGGAAGCTGCCCCAAAAACAGCAAACCAGGGTTTCGCAGGGAAGTAAAGTGCTAGTACAGTTAGAACGTTCAGAGCGATCAAGTACCGCTAATCTCCCGTGGCTAACAGTTTGTCAGCCATTTATCCCCAGACTTCTAATAAGTCAGCATTAATTTCCCCCCACTCACTACGGAGGGAAATATTATTATTCTAGCCGGCCCCAGCCCCAGAGCTTTTAAGTCTGAAAGGGAGTAAAAGACTAGTGAATTTATTATTTATTTTTTTACAAAAAGGAAATTTGGACGATGTCGACAATGCAGGTTTGCATCTGCAAGGTCCTCTAGAAAAATCCACTTAGCTGAATCATGGCTCTCGCTGGGCAAACTTGGAACATCTGCTGGAACACAGAGAGGCCAGCTGGCATTGGGAAGTTAAAGGTATTTCTTTTTTAAAAAAGATGAAGAGAGGTGCAAAATAAGCTAGTTTATTTATATGGCGAGCAATTCCACTGGCACTGGAAACGGCATCCAATCATGTGATTGTTTTTAGTTGCCCCACTGTAGCTTTTTGGCCTGCTGATGCCATCCAATCGGTGGTGGTGGCCTGTGGTAACTCTTATCGCCAGTTGGATACAAGTGCCCCGATTTCAGATGAATCGTTTTGTTAGGTACTTAGGGCCCTGACTGACAGGACCGGCTGATCTGAGGGCGTAACTTGGAACCCACAGTTGTTCCAAGCAGACTATTAAAATGCAAGGAAATATCTTGTCACCACATTAGTCACATTAGTGCTGGAATTGGTCTATCATTAAAACTCAGATGGACAGCTCAGCGTGTCAGTCTCGCTGACGGAGAAATGCCATGAAACCTCCCTCCATTGCTGGAGACAGGATGCCTCTAAATACCACGTCCTCAAGTAGGGAGAGTAGTAGTACTTGCACGCTTCCCACAGGCATCTGGCTGGCTGCTGGGAAAACAAAACACTGGGCGACAGGGGCCTTTGGCCTGATCCCGCAGAGCGAGCTCTTCCGATGTTCTTAGGAACCCAGCTCACGTGTTGCAATAGGAACAGAGTTGCACTGCTGGGCCAGCTCCCAGCATCCTATCCTGCACCTCCTGCCTGCGCACTGAGCATAGAAGTCTGTAAAACGGGGCAGCTGGCCTTTTTCTGGCTGAGGGCCGCATTGCCCAAAGGCCAGCACTCCGGGGGCCACGTTTCAAAGTGGGCATGCCCAAAGGGCAAAAGTGGGGTGTAGCAGAACCCCGCACTTCTTGTCATTATTAATTACCTTTTATTCCTATCCACCCCTTCTTTCTCATCAACTTACTCTTATCAACTTACTTACTTTCTTACTCCCTTCCACTGCCAGCACCCCATATTCCTTATTAACTTCTCTCTTTCTCTCCCCTTCCTTCCTAATACATAGGGCTTTCTGCCTTACTGCAATGGACATTCCAATCTCCCTGTCTTTCTCTCTCCCTTTCTCTCACCTGTAAAGCACATCTCCAGTACAAAAGGACCCCCTGACCCTACCCCTGACATCGTGGCCCCAGGCTAGCCATACACATGTGATATCCGCACATTGAGTGTGGATGCCTGTAAACAAAACTCCTGGGCCCGCCCTGACATCATGTTCTGGGCTAGCCCCCCACCTACCCACAAGATCTGTGCAAGGAGTATGTCTTGCATGCTGGTTCTTTTACACTCACAGATCTCTGCACTCAACTCTCCGCTATTGGGACCGGCAGTGTGGCTCTGCTCCTATTACAACACATGTGAGTATCCTCTGTGTGTATAGAGTGTGAACAGGGGATCAATTATGAGCAACGTAATGGAACCGGAGAACAAATTCCTTTGGCCTGGAGTTAGTTGACAAGCTGCTAAGAGGCCCAGAAGCCATTTCAGCCCTGGCCACCTCAAGTCTTGGTCTCATCGACAGCTGCCACTTCCGCCACCAATGAGTTCTGGCGTTTATATTCCCTCCACCACCTGTCCAGCTCCTCAGCTTTTCCGGAAGAGTGAGAAGAAGCCAGTGCCATTGGGGATGCTGGTGCCACGGCGATAGAAAGGAGGGTTCTTGCCTTCCGCCGGGCTTCTGGGCGACGAAGTGATGGGGTGGGTCTCTTCCTGGTGCTTCTGCAGCAGTTGCTGGTGAATGATATACTGAATATCATCCTGTGTGGCAGGAAAGAAAAGCAGATGTAACCACAACAGCTCTCCTAAATTGTGAGTTTGTCTAGTCCTCTTTTAAAGCCATCCAAATCGGTGGCCTTCCTTACATCATTCCACAGTTTCGCTAGGCGCTGTGTGAAGAAATACTTCCTTTTTTCCTGTCCTCAATCTCCTACTGTGCATCCTCATTGGATGGCCTCAAGTTCTAACATTAGGAGAGAGGAAGAAAAACGCCTCTCCTTTCTTCTAAGCTTAAAGAGCCCCATAGATTCTAACTTTTCCTCATGGGGCAGTGGCTTCAGGCCCTTGGTTGCCCTTTTCCGGCTCTACAATATCCTTTTCGAGGCGAGGCGACCAAGTTTGTGAGCCTGATGGCAGTAGAGGCTCTTCCCCTCTTTTAATTGATGTGAGCTGCTTTGGAAGACAATCGTTGTCTGAAAAAATGGGACAAAGATCCCATAAACAAATAAACAAATAAAATAAATAAATTTTTGTGTTTGCTACCCTGTTCTTCTTATTTGTCCTCTCCCAGCTGCTCCTGCTACTTCTCCTCCTCTTCTTACCCTGTCACGGTCTCTTTCCCTTCCTTTCTTTTCGGCCCCTGTTCAGAACTGGAATGAATCCATAAAGCAAACTTGGAACAAATTGTGAATGCAGGGAGAGAATCAGAAATTCTCACGCTCATCCCATTTGTGTCACTGTGAGATCTGGAATTTATTAAGCATGGCAGGAGCCAAAAAGCTGCTGTCTGACTTGCAGTTTGAGATTTAAAAAATGTTGCGTTTGCTACTATGACGTTCCCTGGGCCCTTTTGGCTGCTTCCTTCGGCTTCCAGCATATAAACTGGAAGGACAATTGGTGCAGTTTAAAATGTTCTGGGTTAAATTTCATATATATATATATATATATATATATATATATATATATATATATATATATATATTTTCCTGGTGTTTTTTCTTACTCACTTGCCAAGCTTCCAGCTCCTGGGAAAGGGCCATCTTCTGGCGAATGACACGCAATAGCTGCTGGCTCATGGAATCCCGTTCCAGGGAGACTTTTGCCAGTTCCAACTCCATTTCGCCTTTCCTGATAAGACAGCGGATAGAGACACACACAAAAAGATAAACAAAGCTGGAAGCTTAACCATGTCTACTCAGTGAATTCACTGGGTGCTTTCAGATGGCTTGTTTACTGATCATTCATTCTGATTTGGTTTGGGGGAGGTTAGATGATGTTGCATCACAGCAAGTGTTATCCCACAATTTCCAGCTCATTTTCCCTTCGCTTACCCTATTGCAAAAGCCCTGACATTTCTGGGAAGTGAGTTTGTTGTGCAAGCCCTTCCAATCACCTTGGAATTTCCCAGTAAGTGATTGAATCCCACCCCAAAATAGTGACAGTCTGGAAATGCTCTTACTCACAGGTAAGTGGGGTTAGGATCACAGCCTCGTACATTACAAGGTCCTCCAGGTTGTCACTGTTCCATGGGAGGGATTCAAGCACATACCATACATTTAGGTTTGCCTAGCTGAAGTGGGTTAAAGGACCTCTCCGCCCCCAGCACAAGCAATCCAGTTTAAAATAAGAATTACAGTAATCTTTTTGCTGTTTGGAAAGTGACAGAGAAATGCACTGAGAAGTGTGGGACGAACGAATGATCAACTAACAGGAAGACGTGTAAACATTCCACAAGCAAATCAGAAAGCACGTTCCTTGTCGAATAACCACCCCACAAACAAATCAGGATAAATGCTCAATAAGGACTGGATATATTATCTAACCTCTGCGTAAGCTATGTGGAAGCAAATCAGGATGAAGGCTCAGTAATTAAGGAACAAAAAATAAAAAAATTCCTTCCAGCAGCACCTTAGAGACCAACTCAAGTTTGTCATTGGTATGAGCTTTCGTGTGCATGCACACTTCTTCAGATAGAAGAAAGCTCATACCAATGACAAACTTAGTTGGTCTCTAAGGTGCTGCTGGAAGGATTTTTTTTATTTTGTTTTGACTACGTCAGACCAACACGGCTTACCTACCTGTAACTAATTAAGGAACAGTTTTACATGCAGTTCCCAGTTCAGCCTGAAGATGTCACACTTCTATGGTTTAAAAACTTTCCCCTTTCTCTACTGCCTGCAGTGGGGGTGGGGGTAATACATGGAGCCCTTCATCAATGGCTGCCGGACCGGACTTTCCTGAATGTCTGCCACCATTTAGGATCACCCCTTAAACTGGACAGCTGTAAAGGAGTGTTCTTAGTGCTCCAGGGTAGATTCTCAAATTACACGAGAAATGGAAGGAATGAGTGTTCTAGGAGGTTCCCAGAATCCTCTCTGGCTCACAGGGGTTACAATAACAGACATACAGGGTTTTCCTCTGAAGACAGCTCAGTGCAGAAAGGGTTTCCTGGAGCTAGAACATTTGCTTTAAAACGTTGCAGAAGGGAAATGCATACAGCTGTGAACCGATTAAGATCATTTGAGTTAATTCCCTGCCTTTAAGGTTACTCATTAACCTGTGGGAGTAAACACTGCAGCCTCTCAAACAACAGTAGGTATTTTGAGGATATTTAATGAATGCAGCAGGTTTACTCCGGGACCAAAGCTGCTGATTTTTGAGCATTCGCTCTGATTTGTTTGCAAGGAGGTTACGTGATGTTGTGTTACTATCTTACACTTTCCAGTGCAATTTCCCCATCAAATCCTTTATCACAAAAAATCCAAATTTATAGAGAAGCAGGTTTGCTGTGCAAGAGCACCAAATCAATAGCACCAGTCTGGAAGCGCCATGAAGTACACTGACCAAAAAATAGGTGGCGGTGCTTGAAAGACTGAGCATCTGCCTTGTGTGCAGAAGGCAATCTCCAACTCCTCTAGGCTTCTGACAGTCATAGTAGACCAAGGTTTCCCAAACTTAGGTTTCCAGCTGTTTTAGGTCTACAATTCCTATCATCCCTGACCACTGGTCCTGCTAACTAGAGATAATGGGAGTTGTAGTCCAAAAACAGCTGGAGACCCTGAAGTAGATGATACTGAACTAGAAGAGCCTGTGGTCTGACTCAATAGAAAACAGCTTCCTACGCTCCTTTGAATTACAGGGTAACTTGTCTGGTTTTCTTATTTTTTGTGACCATCCTTTTAACGGTTTTTAGAAGAGAACTGAGTGTTTGGGAGAGGCAATTTGACAGAAACTGGAGAGCGTCAGGTACTTTCTGCCTTCCCCTCACTTCACCACCCCAATAATTTGATCACTGATGAAGGAAGAAGCCATTATGAATAAGATGTTCTGTGGCTGGTACTGTGGTTCCGAATAGCAGCAGAGATAAATATTCCGGCGTATAAGACGACCCCCAACTTTTCCAGTTAAAATATAGAGTTTGGGATATACTCGCCGTATAAGAAATACGACCCGGCATGTAAGACGACCCCCTACTTTTGAGAAGATTTTCCTGGGTTAAAAAATAGTCTTATACGCAGGAATATACAGTATATATCTTAGATAGAATAAAAAGGTAAGGCTGTCGTCACGTGGCAGTTCATGTGTCTGCCAACAGGTAGCACTGTGATCTGATGACAGATTTCTGAGAGTTGCTGGGCCCATGATGGAGGGAGATAGAAGCAAGCAGGCATAAACGGAGGAGGTGGTTTTGGCAAGATTTAAGAGATGGGGGGGGATTGGCAAGCGGGGCAGGATGAGGGGCAAAGTGAGCAGGGGCACAGCGCCTAGTAGGCATGTATATGTGTGTCCATATATACTTTTATACACACACACAGAGAGAGAGAATAAATATGCAATCAACTTACTTTATTATGGCCTCATCTCGATCTACTATGGCTAATTTCAGTGCTTCGTCCCGGTTGCTTTCTTGATACAGTCGCCTCTGGCTCTTGATCTCAGTCTTTAAATTGCAGAGTTCTACATACTGTAGTGTAATCTGAAAACGGGAAAAGAAATTTTAAAAATACTTTCTAGAAGGAAAATCATGCCGCTCCACAATATAGCATCCTCTGGTGGGGAAAGCACAGCACACACTACCTGATCCTGAAGTTTCATGATCTCTGCTTCTTTCTGCCTCAGCAAATCCTGCTCCTGGTGACTCAAGGCTGACACCCGTTTGGCATAGTCAATTCCTTCCTCTTCCACTCTCTTTGAGGAGTTTTTTGCCGCTGTGGGGGTATGCCAGGAGCCATTGCAGGTGCCATTGGCCATCAGCTAAAGCAGACAAAGAAATCCAAATACATTCCCATAAACCAAAGAGATCTCAATGACACTAAGACGCAACTGACTCGAAGGTGAGTCACAGCAGTTGCTTATACAGGACAGTAAGTCTTCAAATGCCCTGAACATATTTTCATGGGAATTCTTCATACAGCACAAACCTCCCATCTGTGTGACTCTGGACATGTGACTTAAGGTTGCAAACCTATGCAGGTTTCCCTGAGAGTAAGTCCCATGTTCACTGGATTGCAGTGTAACTGAGCTTAATTGCAGCACTGCAAACAGAAGCCATGTACATATTTAGAATCGAGAATGTCTTGATGTGGGTTATCTGTAGGAGGTTTAGTAGCACGGTCATACCCCATTTATGTATCCCTCTGGTGCCTTCAGTTTTATATTTTTATGTATCCCTCTGATGCCTTCAGTTTTATATGTTTATCTTTGTATTGAGAAATGTTTTTTGTTTCTGACTATCGGTCGAATAAAGTATATTGATTGATTGAAATGTTTTCGAAATGCATTGTACAACATAGTTCTATACATGTCTATTCATTGAATTCAATCTCACTGAATTCAACAGGACTTACTCCCAGGTAACTGTGCATAGGTTTGTACCCTTAAATCACTGGTCCAAGGTGACACGGATGTAGGCAAAAGATTGCAGCTGGGTAAGTGCATTGGTCAGTTTTAAGGAACTTTCATTTGGTGAACTAGTTCATGAACACAAAGCTTTTACACATTTGCGTGGGGTTTAAAAAAATCCTTCCTTTTTAAAGGTTTTTTTAAAAAAATTCCAGCCATGAGATAAACTTTACATATTGGTTGTATTCTTGTGTCATAGTGAGGAATGTCAGAGAATTCTGGCAGAAATTGCCAATGTTTGCTCATTCATCCCATGTCCGCAACAGAAATGATTTCAGTGAAGACCATTTGCTGTTGTTTTCAATCCACAAACTATTTACAATTGAAAACTCTTCCCCCACCCCGACGTGCGCTGCATTTCCTTTGCCCTGAAAGGAATGGTGTGGAATAACGTAACAATAATGTAATCAATTATGTAAAATTCTGCCATAGCCAACAAGATGAATAACCTGGGTTTTGTTGGAAGTTGAACTGTAGTGAAAAAGAAACAGTGCTTACATCCCTACTTGTGGTAAGACATAAAGGGGTACTATAAATGTACTCCTCTCCAGCAGTGAGTGGGAGCAGCAAGCCATAATTATTGGCTTACCTCTATGTCCAAACCACAGTCTGAAGCCAAAGTTTGTTCTTGGCTCAACAAACCACAACCCCTACAGGTTGGACATAAAGCTAAGCCACAGGTCACTGGCTAGAAGGGAGCAGTGAAGTAGGAGATTTGTTAAGATCACAAGAACAGCTCCGCTAGATCAGGTCAAAGGCTCATTTAGTCCAAAATCCGGAGTTCACAGTAGCCATAAGCAGGACTTGCGCACAAGAGCACTCTCTCCCCCCTCCTGCAGTTTCCAGAAACTGGTATTAAGAGGGATAGGGCTGGATCCAATTCTAGTCCTACTAGAACACAAGTTAATGAACAAGGCTAACTTAAGAGTCATCGGTTTTAATGGGTCTACTTTGAGGAGAACCAGCATTAGCTACAACTCTAGTTGTTGTTGTTTTTAAAGATATCGCGCAATGTAATTCTGTACATGTTCCATTGAGCCCATAAACCCTGTATTATCATGCTACGAAAACACAGCCTTCCCCCCACTTATAAATCTAACAGCATCCTTAACTAAGCATTTTGGAGTGGAGGGGGAGGATATAATTTGCACTTAAATGTGATTTCCTCCTCCCACCCACTTAAAAAAAAACAACTCAGCTTCGTTCTGGATTGCAAGCATTATTCCCCCCCAAAAAAACTTAGTAAAAGAAAGAAAGAAGAAAAGATTGTATGCTTCAGCCTTTCCAAACAGACATGTTTTTGAATTTGCGCTGTGTGGGAAAGACTGGTGAAGATCAGTATGTCCAGCAGTGTACATTTCCCAAATTGGCACATGGACAGCAATCTTCTTTTGGCATTGGAAACTTTGCCCGTGACACAAACAGGTGAACTTAGATGCCCCTCCACCACCACTTCCTTTCTCCCGTACCTTAGGGGCCTTCCCCGGTGCACCAGGAGCATCCTCCAAGCTACTTTCGATCTCAGACTGGATGGAGGTGAATGAAGTGTCTAAATCGTGCAGGCGGATCTCCTCCTTCATCTCCTTGACCTGATGCTGGAGGCGACGGTTGGAGGCCCGGAGCTCCTCAGCTTCCACTTCAACCTGCTGCATCTTGGGAGGAGAAACAGGAAGTGGGTACGGAGGGGCACAGAAACAGCGTGCCTCTGTGAGGGGCGCCTACCAATGAGTCCTTCCCTTCCTCATTCTCTGCATTAACCACGAAAACGCCTTCCTCATTCTCTTACACACAAGCCACGTGTTCCTAGTCTTTATTTTCGGTTGACTGTCCCCCAGCATCAAGGGTGAGGAAATTTCCCCAGCCAGAAAGCTGCGTTTCCTTTTTAGGCAATCTCCTGACCGGAGCAAAAGTCATTGCGGGGCAATGAATGTCTACGTCAACCTTTGTGCACTAGGATTTTTTCGGCTCACACTCACACGTCTCTCTAGCCTCCATCCAGACAAGCAAGAGGCATTACCAGGGCAAGCATAGGGTGGAAACCGTCAGGGTGTGGCTTGAGAAGAGTTCCAGGGGCCAGCCCTGCCCCACACCTCCCATTTTCACCCTTGAGCCTCAATGAGCCCCTCAGCTTAGTAGTTACCCGCAGCTCCTTCTCTCGGCTCTCGTTACGGAGGAGGAGGAGGTTGTTGTGCAGTGTGTCTACCAGCGCCTGGATCGATTCGTTCTCCTCCCGCAGCTGATGGGTCTGCTTCTCCAGATCACGCTTCCGCTCTTGTAACATAAGGTTCTAGGGGAAAGGACATGGAATGTGCATGAAAGCAAATAAATGGTCAAAGATCTTCATTCCCAGATCCACCAAGTGGTTGTGGTTCAGAGCTACCGGTAGCACCTCCTCCTAGGGGGTTCCTGTGTCCTATTCTGTTGGGCCAGGTAAGCAGAGTATTTTTCCTGCCAAAGAAGGGACATAAAAATAAAAGATTTGTGGAGCTGGAAGGGACCGCAAGGGTCATCTAGTCTAGCCCCCTGCAACGCAGGAATCTTTCACCCAACGTGGGACTCGAACCCACGACTCTGGGATTAAGAGTTTCATGCTTTACTGACTGAGCTATCTATGATCCACCCCACTCCCTAGCCTTAGGGAAAAAACATAATAATAACAGCAAATCCTATAAATGCCACCCTTTAATGGCACACAAAATGGCCCACATCTCAAGGCAGCCATTTTGCTAACCTAACGGCAGGGTGAGGCTGGGTGGTAGCATGTAACTCCACAGCAAGGGGCTGCCTCCAACATTAATGGTACGCTGAGCAGATCCATTGAAACAAATGGAGGCAATTGCCCATTAGTTTCAATGGGTCATTTTAGTTGGATGCTACCCGCTTTCTGTGAGTGTATGCAGAACGTCCTTTTGCTCAGGTGATCCAAGTAGCCACAAGCAGCCACAGCTAGCCCCCTGCACAACTAGGACTCAGGTGTGGGAAATCGAGGAGCGCTTCTGTGAACAACAAGGCCCAGCATCACTTCAAAAACTAAGGACTGGGATTTCGGCCACCATTGTCTTATTCCACAGTAAACCCGCCGGTCTCAGCTTCGGAGACAGCTTCTTGAAGAGGGCTAGAGGGGGAAACGTAGTAGTTCCCTGTCCCCAGTGCCTTCCTTCCCCCATCTGCCAGTTTGAAGATCTCCTGTCTTACCTCAGCCTGCAGGCTTTGTGTCCTGGCCGCGTGTTCAGCGCTGCTAAGGGACAAGGTCCGATGCTCCCCACGCAACAAGGCCAGTTCTTCCTGCAGCCGCTGCTCCAGGTGTGTGACCTTTGGAATAGTTGACAGGTGTTAAGTTTTGGCAAAAAAATGACACTTCAACCTGTTTTTCGGCACTAGACCTCAGTCCTCGGCTGTGATGAAGTACAATCTGCATCTGAGCATATGTATGGTGCACATTCACCTTCACCACCAAATATTCAGTCTGAGTGGTATGTATACAGTGACATTAGAGAAGAGGATGCCACCAAACATATGCAGAGTGCCTTCCCTTCAGGCTAAGAGCTCTTTTCCCTCTGGTATGAAGTTTTCAGCAAACCCCCACACCTCTGTGATCTGTGTACTATATTCTCCCCTGCCCAGGCTCCCCTAAGCATGTTGGGGACGAGAGACCTGAAGTTTAAAGGAAAACACATCCTTGAAGTTGTAAACAACATATTTTATTACAACGAAGTTTTCTGATATTTTGCAAGGTGCATGAGATGCCAGCAATGGCAGAAAGCATACCCCACAAGTGTCCCGGGAAAAAACTGGGGCATCCCTCTTTTTTTATTGTGCAGTGCCTGAAAATGCACAGTTTTGGGTGCCATGCCCCCCAAAAGCACTTTTTAAAAGGGGAAACTGGGGCGCAAAATCACACAAGATCACAGCAACCAAAATGGCTGCTGTGCTGTCATGATAAAAAATGGAAGATGGTGTCCAGGAAGATGGAATCAGGGATGTTGGCTTCAAAGTGTTGGAGGGTATGAGAAACATAGCATATACCTTTAAAAACAAAGAAGAGCTACCAGAGTTGGTGATGATGTTTCCTGGGAGCCAGTTTTCAGAACAATGTAGGCTGCTATCCTAACCCTACACACCTGGGAATAAGCCTCGGTTGCATTCAATTGGACTAACCTCTGATCAGACATAGTTAGTACGTATTGTGCTGTTAATTGTCTGTTTCACACAGCAGGAAATAGAACGCCAGAAACTGCCTCACGCTGAGTCAGACCAATGGTCCATCCAGATTAGTCCTGTCTGCATCAGGCATTAGGCTGGTGTGAAAAGAGTTCAGTTGGTCCCTGAGGTACCCTGGGCCCAAGTTGTTCGGGGTTTTGTAAATGAATTAAACTTGGCTCAAATTAACTGGGGGTTGGGGGTGTGGTGCTCTGATGTCAATTAAGTCATGTGGACCATGGAGGGGGGGAAAAGCCCTGCATACTTGAAGAACAGGCACCCCACCACAAACATCTCTCTGTTGGTGCCCTAACTGGTTCTACAAGTTCCAGGAATCATCAAAGTGACCATTCCAGAGCCCCGTAAGGGCAGAAGGGAACATCCCTTGACTTTTAAAAAAGTCTAATCTGGATTCATTATTATGCACGTACCCGACTTTTGCAGCAAACAGAACACTTCGTAAGTGTTCGTAATTTATTTGACCTCATTAGCAGCTCCTCCCCGCGGTTAGTTTCCTACATTCCTGGAAACCTGCCAGTCTGGGTGATGCTGCTATGGCAGTGTGATCTCACCCCACATGGCTTGTTTGACTCAATGAATTCCTTGTTCTATCTTGGGACTTCAAGCATGGCGTGCACCTCTGTCCCTCCTTCTGTGGCGCTGGTGAGCTAATATTTGCATGGAAGCAGGAAGCTGCCTTGTATTCTCACCTCCTCCGAAACAATAACAAAAGAACCCCTCTCTGCACATAGAACATCAGCAATAGCAGGAAGCGTACAATGCTAAGACAGACCACCTCACAGACTAGCTCTGTGCAGGAAGGGAGTCATCATTTTGCAGAAGTGTCTAATCTGCACCATACAACACACACACACACACCTGCCTGCATGCATGCTGAGATTGTGCAGCTCCCGGTAAGGCTGTGACACATGCTTTTTTCTGAATGTACACAAGATGGCAATCCAGCCTCCCGTCTGCCCCAGCTTTTCACAGGACCACCACCCCACACACTCAAACATATTCCAGGCCCCCACAAATATTTGGCTTACATCCCCACTAGTGATTTGCATACAAGACCACACCCACACAAACTGCACCCATAAATCTGGATTGGTGGCCTTGTTCCCAAGCCTTTATCAGTGGCATGTTGGGTGAAGCATTCAACGTAACTGCCAAATCAGCGTCTGCTAACCCAGTGCCCTGCAGGTGTCTTGAACGATGACTCCCATGAAGTCCTGTTCCAAACATCCAGAAAGCACCAGGTTGGCTAAGGTATGCTGTGCGATGTCAGACCCTCCAGGAGCCCCTATTTTCCAGGGGCAGCCCTGGATTTACAGAAGCCACCCCAGTTTCTGATTGGATCCCGGAATGTCCTGCTTTTCCTTAAAGGTAAAGGGACCCCTGACCATTAGGTCCAATCGCAGACGACTATGGGTTGTGGTGCTCATCTCGCTTTACTGGCCGAGAGAGCTGGCATATAGCTTCCGGGTCATGTGGCCAGCATGACTAAGCCGCTTCTGGCGAACCAGAGCAGCGCACGGAAACGCCGTTTACCTTCCCGCCGGAGTGGTACCTATTTATCTACTTGCACTGCATGCTTTCGAACTGCTAGGTTGGCAGGAGCAGGGACCGAGCAACGGGAGCTCACATCGCGGGGAGGATGTCCCTATTTTCTCTGGATTAATGTTGGAGGGTATGCAGTTATGTGACCCCCCAGGCCAAGGAGATAAGTAACTAGAAAACCTTTAGAAGACACCTGAAAGAAGAAGAAGAAGAAGAAGAAGAAGAAGAAGAAGAAGAAGAAGAAGAAGAAGAAGAAGAAGAAGAAGAAGAGGCGGAGTTTGGATTTGATATCCCACTTTATCACTACCCTAAGGAGTCTCAAAGCGGCTAACATTCTCCTTTCCCTTCCTCCCCCAAAACAAACACTCTGTGAGGTGAGTGAGGCTGAGAAACTTCAGAGAAGTGTGACTAGCCCAAGGTCACCCAGCAGCTGCATGTGGAGGTCAGATGGGCGGGGATTAAAGAATAAAATGATGATGATGATGATGATGATGATGAAATAGGACATCCCTATTTTCATCAGAGAAATGTTGGAGGGTATGCTATGTGAATTCAACAGACACAGCACTTCCCAGCATGGGGAAGCAGTTGACGAGAGCTCCACATAAGGAATTCCTGCCCGTCGCACAAATGTTAAAAAGCACAGGTTTCCCTTAAGTAAGGAAAAGGAGAAGTACCGGCCAACTTCCCAGCCAATCCCTCTTGCCTCTCTTCCCCTCACAGACGAAGAATCTCTGTGAGCTGCATCTCCTCTCTCCTTACCTGACTAAGCTGCTCTACCAGGCGCTGGTTCTGCTCTGAGAGGTCCAGGACGGCCTGCGAGCTCTCCCGGCTAGTGTCCTGCTGCTCCATGCGCTTCTGCCCCAGCTGGGCCCGGACTGTAGTCAGGTCAGTCTCCAGCTCCGCCACGCGAGTCTCAAATTCAGCCCTTCCGGATTCAAGGTGCAGGCGGAGTTCATGCTTCTCTTGCTCCAGTCGCTGGGAGAGGCCGGAGAGAAGAGTTAGGGCCAAATATAACAGGGAGCTGTACACTGATTATTGAGTGCAAACATTTCTAAAATGCCTTTCATGCAAGCGCCCCAGGGCAGCGTCCAAAAAGCAGGGATAAAATTATTCATATGCAATAAAAACACAGTGGCCACAGCGAAATTGTACATTTAAAGCAGTATCACACCACTTTAAATAGTCACGGCTTCCTCCAAAGGATCCTGAGAACAGTAGTTTATTAAGGATGCTGAGAGTTTTTTGGGGGGAACCCCTATTCTCCTCACAGAGCTACAATTCCCAGAGTGGTTTCCCCATCAATCCTTCTTCAGGTCACATGTAAAATTCAGATGAATTTTCATTTGGATTTCTTACTTTTTTTAATGTAGAGATGGGAAGAACTGAATTTAAGATCGTGGCAAGGGTGAGAAATGGAAAGAACTTGAAACAGACAGGTTCCTCCACCCTACTTGGCTCAATCCCAACTGATGCTATCTTTGGTGAGAAAGCCAAGTTTGGCAAGATACCAGAGAAGCCTCACTTCTGCTCTTGTGGTAACCATCAACTGAAAATCTTCTTTTTTTTTTTAAACATACTTTTTATTAATTTTACAGAATACAAAAAAACAAAAAAAAACGGTACATACATAAACACCTTTTCCACCTCCTTCCTACCCACCCACATGGGTCCTCCCCTGCCACAGAAGTATCCCATGTATGTGAACAGTCAGAGATGGTCCATTTTATGCTTGGATTTCTGTCCTCCCCCTCCCCTGACCCCAAAGCCCCCCCCTGCCACCAGGGAGCTCCAGCAAACCAGGGCAGTACGCAGGAGGCCATCCATCCAACCATCTATTGTCATACCAAAAAAAGAGAAAAATAGAAATAGGAAAAAAGAAAAAAAAGAAAGGGCAAAAAAAGAGAAAAAAACAATACAAAACAGAAAAATTTTTCTTACATTCATAAAAAAATTCCTTCAGTAGCACCTTAAAGACCAACTAAGTTTTTATTTTGGTATGAGCTTTCGTGTGCATGCACACTTATTCTCAATTTAATCTTACATCCCCAATTACCGGCTCCACCCCCCCAATCCAGCAAATTCCATAATCAGCAGACCAGTTATAAACCTGTTAATCCATCCATGTAATCACAACATCACTTTCCCTTCACCCCACCCCCTGTTTACAGTCTTTTGCCATCCAGGCCACCATACAGGACCCCTGAATTTCTTCTCTTCTCTGCATATTTTTTCCTTCTTCCCTGTGGGCGTTCTGGAGTTCCAATAATACCAATCGTGCCCCCCTCAAAAGCAGGGCACTCCATCCAACTTTTTGTAGAGTAAAGTCATCATTTTTTTCGTGGTGTGCTTCATTTTGTGTTGAATCATCACAGTCCTCATCTTCATCTTTTCCTTCCAAATCACAGTCATCATCATTGTCATTCTCACATTCATCTTTTTCAGTGTCAAAAGCTTCATCTCCTAAAAAATCATATTCTGCCATCACCATCTGAAATTTTTGCTGTAACTCTTGCCGTCGTGTCTCCTCTTGACATAGCACTATTCTTGTTTCCCACATTAAGGTCAAAACAGACCGCTGGAACTCAGGGGAACACTTTTTTGTTGACATAATTCAATCCTGCCAAGGTCAAAACTTGTCACGTGGGGTGGAATATGATCACAGTTTATTTTCTCGACTCCATTTTAACAAGCTGGCTGCATTCTTCAAGTCTTATTAACAATAAAGTTCGAACTCACATTTCACAAACATTTAAACCAAAAAAGAAATTCCAGAAAGTCCAGAAATACAAAGTGGAATAAAAATTGACTCATAAATCCTGATCAACTCACTGGGTTGTCTGGGCTGCCGGCTCCCGAGGAAAAGAAAGATTTTTCTCAGTCTTTACCTCTTGCTGCAGGGCAGCCATCAACTGAAAATCTTCTTTGCTCCACCGCTCATACCTGCCAAGTCCTGGACGGAAAGATCCGGGATCGGCAGCGCGCGACACCGGAAGATGTGTGAACGCAACTTCCGGTGGCGCTTTGCCCTTCTATGGGCACTAGAAAATGGCGGCGCCGGCGTCGGAAGTCGCTTCCACGCATGACCGGAAACACGTAAAAGCGACTTCCGGCGCCGGCGCCACCATTTTCTGATGCCCATAGAAGGGCAAAGCGCCACCGGAAGTCGCTTTTACGCGTTTCCGGTCATGCGCGGAAGCGACTTCCGGCGCCGGTGCTGCCATTTTCTGGTGCCCATAGAAGGGCAAAGCGGCACCAGAAAAATGGCCGCCGGCAGAAGCCAATTTAAGGGAGAATATCGGGATTAAAAACTAAACGGGAGACCGCCGGGAAACGGTAGGAAAAAAGGGGTTTTCCCAGCGGAAACGGGATACTTGGCAGCTATGCCACCGCTTCATAGAATGAGAGGGGGGAATCTCTCCCAAGCAAACTGAAGAACTAAAATACTGATTTACCTTTACAACATTTTAAATTGCTAGCAGTAACATTGAGGAAACTCATAAACTTGGTTTCATTTCTCCTGCCTTTAGCAATATATTTAACTGATGCCTTATTTACTCGCCATCACATTATATAAGTGGTGATATAGAAATTTAGCATGTTCCACTTTTAAGGAGGTGATTGGCCAATATAAAGCCAATACTTTGGAGTGTCACAAGGTTCTATCTTGTCCCACATGCTTTTTTTTTTTTGCATGAAAAGGCTAAGGAATGTTACCCGGTACTTTGGCTGAAGTCACTATCAGCTCTACTTTACTTTACTTGTCCTTCTGCTAATCCCAGGAAAGCTCTTGAACTGGTGTCTGGAGGTAGTTTTGGGGTCCCACAGACCCCTTCACTGCAGGACTTTTTGGAAAGCTCTGAAGATCCATCTTGGCCTTCTTTTCTTTGGCCTTCTCACAGAGTGTACTTGTTGGATTGACAGTCATATCTTGTTACTGGGTTCAACATTTTGGGGCCAATTGTTGCTTCATACTATATCGCTGGTTTTATTTATAAAATACGTTGTGCTATACTGCACTCTGTTTTTATCTTGTAAGCCACCTTGAGAGGACTTGGGCCCTTAAAGGTAGTCTAAAATATCTATATGGGTTTGTGGGTCCAGAACTCCCCTAAATTCCTGGACCCAACAAGTGTTAAAAGCTGAACCGGGCTACTTTCGCTCTCAGGTAATCGCCTGGGAGAGGAGCCATTAAGAAAACAAATGAAAGGCGATGAGCCATTAAGAAAGCAAAGAGAGGGTGGGGCCCCTCCTTCAACTCTTAAAATAGTTGGAAGGACAAAAGCAAGAGTTTTTAGGGTTGGGTGTGATGTGACCTAGGGGGAAAAGGTTGTAGGCTGGAAAAAGCAGAGAGAGAACATGATGTTTGATTTCTGCTTGAATCCAAGGCCATGGCTATGGGAGAAACAAGACCCTTTTGGGGTGTTGATGCTGTGGGCCCCTCCATCGTAGGGTCAGGATGTATATATGAGGAAATAAATCATATATCATAAAGACACCACAGTCTCTGCTGTGTCTCATTCCCAAATGAAACACGAACCCTGGATAAGTGCATGGAACCCCTGGAGTGCCGCTCGGAGATTGGGGTGGCATGCAAACAATATTTGAAATTACATAACAGCAACTATGTGCTGTATTGTAGCTAATGGCTAAAATATAAATCTGGATTAGAAATTCCAGTTTAATAATGATAATGATAATATATATGTGACCTATGCCCCACAGATATGCATTTTAAATAAAAGCACATATTCTACTCATATAAAAACACCAGGCAGGCCCCACAAATAACCCTGAGGTGCATTTTAAATAAAAGGACACATTCTACTCATGTGAAAACATGCTGATTCCCGGACCGTCCATGGGCCACATTGAGAAGGCGATTGGGTCGCATCCAGCCCACAGGCCTGAGGTTGCCTACCCCTGCTGTAAACGAACAGTCTGGTCTGATCCAGAAAGCCAAGGCAATTCACATGTTCACAATTCACAAGCCCTGTGCATAAACTCCCCTCTTGGAGCAAGCCAGTCCTGCTTGAGAAAGTTTCTTGAGAAAGTGCCCCCAGCGACAGCAAGGACAGATGCCTACACCCAAAAAAGGGAGAGCTTTCCAAAGGATTCCTTTCCATTTGGACACACCTTGGATTCTGCTGTGGATTTGGCCAGCAACTCTTATTAATGACAGGGTCTTGGGACAATTTCTGGCTTCACTTTCCAGCCCAATTGCCCACTTTCAACCCTGGGCCTCCACCTTTGAGGCAAATAAAAAAATATGCAAGTGGCTGGCATCCTCTCACCCAGTTTCTGTAAGCAACACAGAAATATATGGGCCTCAGGAGGGTACAGCTGGTGGGTGAGGTTCCTTGTGGGTGATTCATGCTGGGCGCTTTCTATTCCTCCTCCTCCTCCTCAGTTACACTTGGTCACTCTCTGTTCTTCCTTCCCTCTAGCTGGCTAATTATACCCACTCTGTCAGCACCGACTCCACCTCGCCTCCACGGTGCCCTCCTGCTCTGTGCCAGACTGGTTCGACCAGCTGCCACAAGTATCATGCCCAGAGGTTGCCTGTGCCAACTTCACCCTAGGCCACGACCTTGGGGATTACTTGAGAGGGGAAACGGGTTTAGAGCGATGAAACTTAACTCTGGAATTTCTCAGCAATCCAGGGAACAGAAGAATCTCTGGCAGAGAAGGTCTTAGGCTCAGACCCTGGCAGGTAGGAATGGGAAGGCCCCCTGCCTGAAACTTTGGTGAGCTGCTGCCAGTCAGTGTGGGCAATGCTGAGCTACATGGTCCCATGGCCCGACCTGGTACAATCCCGCTTCCTCTGTCCCTGTGGTTCGCATGTTACGAAAGAGCTTCTATGTAATAAACAGCATGCCGCCGCAGGTTCACACAACAGCAGTTCCCACATGCATGTAGGATTGTCCCCAAGCTCTATAGGAGATATGTGAGATTTCCTACATGGTCGAGCCATGTGTGATGTGTAAGGCAAAGGAGTCAGGAAACCCCGAGTTTGGGTTTCGAGGGATGTTATAACAGCAGCAGTGTCGCTTTGGAAAGAGGATGGGGCACCCACAGCAAAACAACAACAACAACAACAACAACAACAACAACAACCCAGAATTCTTTGGGGGGCAGAGAGCTGCTGGAGTTCAACAGCTGCTGTGTGTCGCCAACTCAGGTGCCACTATTGCCCCACCTTCCTTCTAGAGAACTCACAGTGACATAAATGGCGGCAATCCCAATTTGTCCTTACAACAACCCTGCAAGGTAGGCTAAGTTGAGTGAAAGAGAGAGACCCAAGGCCACGCAGGAAGGTTTCTGACCGAGAAGGGAATCCCTGGACCAGGCCTGACATTCCCCCCCCCCCGCCAAATCACACACTCCGCTGTGCCCCCTTACCTCTTTGGTCTCCATGTGCTCCTTGGCTAGTTCCTCAAAGCGCCTTTCCAGCTCCTCATTGCGTTCCAGAAGCATCTTCCCCAGCTCAGCTGCCAGCAGCAGGTCCTGCTCCTTCCTCTGCAGCAACAACCCCAAGTCCGCCTCTTCGGGGTCCCCGTCCCCAGCAGCCACATCGCCCCCAAACGTCTGTTGCCGCTCGCCCCCAAAGGGATAGAACTCGTCCCCCAGGGCAGGTGGGGTCAGAGGGAAAGGGGTCCGAAGCGCAGCTTCCTCCTCAGGGTACATGGAGGGAGCTGTGGTGGTTGCCATGGAGTGGGGCTGGGGAGAAATAGGAGGGGAAGGGGGGGGATCCAGTGGGTTAGAGTGGGGAGAAGTTGGAAGCCAGGATGCCAACCTTCGCTGGCAGGGCTGTGGCTTTGAGGAGGTTAAAAGGAAGGGGAGAAAGGCAGTCAGCAACCAGGGCACCAGGGCCCAGTTTCTCCCATGAGAGAAGATGCCTTCTGGGGGAGGGGGAGAAGCAGGTAAGTCGTTTCCTCCAGGTATCCAGGTATGAAGAGGCAACAAAGGGAAAGCTCGGGAGGGAAGAAGCAACAAGCTTGCCCTGGGTTCTCTGCTTCTTCTTCTTCTCCTCCTCCTCTACCTTCCTTCAACTCTCGGTTGGGTTTCGCTGTTTATTTCCCGATTCCTGCCTCCACCCTCCCAGAGGTTGTGACAGGTGAGGTTTTCCACTCCGCTGGCTCCTCCTCCTCTCATTCACGCCCTCCCCTGTCCTCACCTGTCGCTCCTGTTCCCTCCTCCTTCTTCGCTCTGGGAAATTTCCAACTACCCAGTTCTGCCTCCAACTTGTTCTACAAGGCCAGCAGGGACCTGGTCCAGGAATCCTCCTGCCTCTCTTACAAACCCCTGTCAGATACAAATAAGAGAAAGACTCAGTGTCTTTATATAGCCTGTTTCCTAAGTGATCACCCACCATCACAAATGAACGTACGAAGTTAGCTCGCTCTGAATCAGATTATTGGATTGTCTCTCTATTCTGCTCTGTGACTAGCGGTGGCTGTCAGAGCACCTGCTTGGCATGCAGAAGGTTCCCGCTTCAATCCTTGGCATCTCCAGGTGGGGCAGGGAGAAAACTCTCTCTGAAATCTTGGGGAACTGTGATCCTTACAGCAGCCCTGTGAGGGAGAGCAGTATTACTAGTTTCAAGCTCCAGACTGGAGGCTGATGATGAGAGAATTAAGCGAATGCTTCAGGGCACCTGTACATTTACAGCATAACTAGGATTTGAACTCTGAGGCTAAAGGGCTTGTGAGGTTGACTGCTTTGGCTCTCAAAACAAGCCAGCTTTATTGTCTTCTGTATAAACCCAGCAATCCCAGCTTCAAATTTTCACCTTCCCAAAAAACCCTTCCCTATTAAATATATAATTTATATTAATAATAATAGTAAGCAGGTTGAAAAAAGTAAATTGGAATAGTTTTTTTCCTGAGTGAAAAAAATAAAGTGGGCAAAATGGCATACAACACACACACACACACACACACACACACACACACACACACACAATCAGCCAGGCTGAAGGGGAAGAGTTCCGTTGTTCATAACTAAATATGTTTTAAAAGAAGAAGAGGGAAATAAAAGACGCCCGTGACACTTGGGCAGCTACACCTGTCTCCTCACTCCAGCAACCTCAAGGGATATTTTATCTTGTGAACTGCTCTGAGGTCTTTTGATGAAGGGTGGAGGTATATAAATATAATAATAATAAAAATTTCCTGGCTGGGAAAATATGGTTGCATTTTCCCAGGTACAAAAACATGGTCGCTTGAGTGCTAGGACAATGTGATGCAGCTAGAACAGAAGCTCAACCATCAGGGACAAGGAACAGACCTTGAGCAGCAAACAGCAGACAAATGCCATATATTTAATTCAGCCAAGAACTGCACAGAAGTCTCCACCGAACCCCGGAGCCTAGGAGCATCTCCCTCAGGTTCAGACCACATGCCATTCTTCCTCCGGAGCAGGTGTGGGGAACCTATGGCCCTCCAGATTGTGGCTGAACCACAACTACTATCAACCCCAGCAAGCATGGTCAATAGCCGTGAAGCATGGGGGTTGTAGTCAATGATGTGGTCCAAAGGAAAGCAGAGCAATATGTTTGGCTGCAGGAGCCGCCAGGAGGAGGCACATAAGGAGCCATCCAACCATCTTAGGGACTCCAGTCCGGATTTGTATAGTGGAGTTTACTCCAAAGCCCTTTCTTCTCCCAAAGATATCCTGCAAGGTAGCAGAGCTGTAGGATCAGAGTTTTCCTTCTCCTAGATGGGCTACTTTCCCAGGATGATGAGCTGAATCTGCCCTTTATTCTACAGCACATGCAGAACTGCCTTCTTGACTGTTAGACCCACTATCGGTCTCGTCCGCCTAATCCACCAGAGCCTGTCTTTGAGTGCAGGGGAAGTCCCTAACTTGAGACCCATCGGCTGCCCTCACCTGGTTTAGCCGGCCAGTCGAAGCCGTTTCCAGGGTGTGGTCACTGTCGCAGGCCGACAGCTTGGAGGAGCCACAGGTGAGAGAGCTGAGTGCAGGGTGGGGACCAGAGGTGGACAAACCACCAGAGATATCATACTACCCCTCCCCTAACACCCCATGCAGCTTAAATACCACCAGCTCCCTAGCCAATCTGTTCCACTGCCCAACAGTGCTTAGCTGCTAGGAAGTTTCTCAAACCCGCTTCCCTGCCATTTCCACCAAAACTGGTTCTGCCTTCTGCAGTAGCAGAGCACCAGCCTGCCTGCTTCTTCTGCACGACAGCCCTTCAGGTGTATTTCAATATGGCTATAATGTATAATCTCCAGTCTAAACATACCCAGCTCCTTGAAGCCATTCCTCATAGGAACTGGCTTCCATATCTGTCGCCACCCAAGCCGCTCTCCTCTCTCAGTATCAATGTGAAACGGAAACCAGAAGTGGACAACCACAGAACAGAGCGGAGCTATGACTTCTCAGCAAGGCACAAATCCTTTGGATTAAAAGAAATGTGTGCGTGTGCATGCGTGAAGGGTTGACCTGTGTTGAACACACCACTAGAGCAATTATGAGCTATTCAAAGTCAGCCACAGCAAATCCTTTTTAAGAGGCTATCTAATCTTGACCACATCCAACAGCAAACCTTGCTGATTCCCACCCTCTGCCAGTGCTCAGGAAACGGCTCTGAGCTTTTCACTTATTTATTTTATTTGTCCACCAAAGATTGCAGGGCAGTTCACAACTTTGAAGTACATAATAGGAACAGAAAATACAAAATGAAAACAAACCAATAAGATTCCCACCCCACCCCACCCCGCTCCCACAAATACGTTGAAAAGGCCATTGAATGTTTTGGGCGTTATAATTGTTCGGATCGTGAATTAATGAGTGAACAAAATTAATGCATAGCTCACTAGTTCTCACTTCCTTCTCAGAGAACCCAGCAATCACCGTTCTTTTCCTAACCCACAAACAGTGCAATCCTGTGCATGTTTACTTTAGAACAGGGGTCAGCAACCTTTTTCAGTCGTGGGCCGGTCCACCATCCCTCAGACCATGTGGTGGGCCGGACTATAATTTTTTTGGGGGGGAATGAACAAATTCCTACGCCCCACAAATAACCCAGAGATGCATTTTAAATAAAAGGACACATTCTACTCATGTAAAAACACGCTGATTCCCGGACCGTCCGTGGGCCGGATTGAAAAGGCGATTGGGCCATATCCGGCCCATGGACTTTGGGTTGCCTAAGCGTGCCTTAGAGCAAGCCCTACTGTGTTAAATCCCTAGGAAGTGTGCATCGGATTGCAGCCTAAGGTTACAGACAAAAGTACATTTGCTAGGAAGTGCAAACGGGCTTAGCCTTGCAACAGCAATCACACCCTTGTTCCCCCAATGACAGGAGGTCTGGCTTATAGTGCATATGGAACAGAAGCATCTGCTCCAGCACACCTGACACAGCGCCCCCTAAAGGCAAAATGCACATTTCCTTCAGGCCTTCCATTTTGCTCAAGGCACCAGAGCTTTAACAATGAATTTTTTTTTAAAAAAAAACCTCAGTAAAAACACACACTAGATAGATCGATAGTCATGGCTCCAGGCTTTCCACTTCACCTCCTCCAGGGAGAAGATGGGAATGAGAGAAATAATTTCCGTGAATACATTGCCAAGATAAGATACGTGCCACAGTGTGAGATGTTTACAAGCCCTTCCAATTTTTTATTCAGATCAATTTGACAGCAAGCAGGGATTTTAGTGGGATCTGTCCTTTGCTCTCTGCTAGGGCAACAAATGCTGGTAAACTTGCTTCCCCCTGTGGGTTTTCCAACCACCTAGGGTGGGGGGAAAGGGGGGGGGCACTCTTCTGCAAGTGAGACATTTTTATGGCATGGAGATAAGCATTATCACCCCAGGATGGATACAATACCTGTATATCCTAAGCCTCAATGTCTCTAACAAGCACTGACTCACTAAGTTGCCAAATACACAAGTTGTCCTTTGTGCTTCTGCTTTATTAGGGGTGCCAACAAATTAGAACTATGTTTAAATAATACAGGATGCATTTTAATCATGGCATTAACACATGCTAATGTCTGTAGATCAAGCTGTTATTAAAGGCACAGGAGCAGGGGCTGGTAAAAAAAAATGGCAACCCTATTGTCTACTTCGGGTTGAAGCGTTGTCCTTCAACGTTAAAAAAAATATATTCTTGTGATTTCATATTGCTTAATATTGGGATACCTTAGAGTTGCCAACTTTTTGACCAGGGACTGCAGCTGTGGCAGAGGAAAACATTCAAAGCCAACCAATATATGTAAATAAGTATGTACATAAGTAAAATGCTGATAATCACCACACTGCCTGATTTCTGCATGTCCAACTGCCGAAAAAGGACATATTCCAGACCCTCCAAGTGTCCCTATTTTCCAGGGACGTCCCCTGATTTAGAGAAGCCATTCTGTTTTTTTTATTTGAACCCAGAATGTCCTATTTTTCCTTAGGATGTCCCTATTTTTATTGGAAAAATGTTGGAGGGTATGGAGTTATCCAAACCCCAAGCCGTCTGAAGGCAATACTGTATAGGGAAGTTTTTTTAAAAAAAAATGTTTAATGCATTATTATGTTTTTATTGGGGCAGCCCAATAAGATTTGTGGGGTATAAACAGTAAAATTATCATTATGGAATGGGACGTCGCTATTTTCATCAGAGAAATGTTGGAGGGTGTGCATATTCTTTTCTGATCAACTGGCAATCCTAGAATACGCACTCAGTGAAACACCAACACTTTCCTCCCTCAAATCTGGGGGTGGACGTGTTTTCCTGCATACCAAATTGTTATATTTCCCCCCCAAAAAAACAAACAAAAATTTCTCCCAGATTCATTTTATCCCATACTGGAAGTCTTTGAGAAGAGGCATAGAGAACCACCTGTTTGCTCATTATTTATTAATAAAAATATTCATAAACTGCCCACTCATGTGAAATATCAAGGCGGTGAACAACAATACAATCAACGTAAGAGGCCATAAAATGATACAGTACAGTACTGTATAATTTTTTTTTCCTTTTAAATGATCTGAAGAAAAACGTAAGGAGCTGAATAAGCCTGTAGGGGGAGCTCTAGCTCCTGAATCTGCTGCATTGACTGACCAGACTGATCGGCTTCAGCAATTAGGTTTCTGCAATGCAGGAAGGAAGAGGGCTGGGTCTAGACCCTATCCCACCACTCACCTTGCCTATTGCGAGGTCTCTGGCACAGACATATTTCGAAATGTGCGTGTAGGAGGTACGAACGGAGACCATCTCACTCATTTGCTGCAATACAGACAAGAGCACAACATACTTTACAGATGTTTAAACCAGTGCCTCTCGACATGGTGCCCTCCAGTTTTCAATGGTCCCCCCCCCCCCTACTCTTGTGTACTTCATTGGTCGCCACCCTCTTCTGGGGATTGCTATTTGTTTTAAACTATTTGTTAATGCTTTATTTTAAATTGTTGTGACCTGCTCTGGGACGACAAATAATTACAATTACAACAAATAAAGGCTTGGCATATCTTGCTTTGTATGCCATGCATCTACCTGTGTTTCTCACATTTTAAGACACCGTCTTATATTTATTTTAGTCAAGAAAATAAGCCTATGGCTTATTTGGGGGGGTGTCTTTTTTTTTTTTACTAACTGGTAAGTTGCTGCTGCTGCTCAAGTGCCGACAAAGCGCCCAGCAGCGCGCGCTGCATGGAGCCCCGAGCCAGCAGGACCCGCTGAAGCACCGACAAAGCGCCCGGCAGCGCTGTGCAGAACACCCCGAGCCGCAGGAGGAGGAGGATTCAAAGTGCTACAGAGCACTGCTGGGTCCCGCTGGCTCGGGGTGCTCCGCATGGCTCTGCTGGGTGCTTTGTCAGCGCTTCAGCAGGGCCCGCAGCACACACCGCGTGGAGTCCTGAGCCAGCGGGACCCAACAGCGCACCCCGCTGAAGCACTGACAAAGCGCCCAGCAGCGCCACGCGGAGCACCCCGAGCCAGTGGGACCCAGCAGTGCTCTGTAGCACTTTGAATCCTCCTCCTGCGGCTCGGGGCACTCTGTGTGGTGCTGCCGGGCGCTTTGTCGGCGCTTCAGCTGGGTCCCGCTGGCTCGGGGCTCCACACGGCGCACGCTGCGGACGTTGCTGGGTCCCGCTGCCTTGGGGCTCCACGCGGCGCACGCTGCTGGGTGTTTTGGCGAGGCCCTCCAGAACTGCACTTAGCACTATGGCTTATTTTCGGGGTATGTCTTATATTTTTTCAACGCATGAAAATCGTGCCATGGCTTATTTTATAGGCATGTCTTAAAATGTGAGAAACACGGTATATATTGGTTTCACCTTTTATGATGCATTACTGAAATAAATGCACTTTTCGACGATATTCTAATTTTCCGAGTTTCACCTGTATATGGTTTGTCTATTGGCAGGAACGGGGAAGACTTATTTTCAATAGTTTTGGGTCTGTCCCCCCCCCCAAGAGTAGTATTTAAATAAGTTTTACTCAAAGTAGCTCCACTGAAATTAATGAACATGACCGAGGCTGCATACACATTCTTTCCCTCAAAGAATTCTGGGCATTGTAGTCTCCCACAAAGCTGCAGGTCCCAGCAACCCTTAACAGGCTCAGAGGCCACAATTCTTTGAGATGGAGAAATATGGTTTAAAGGCATAGTGCGTACGCAGCCAAAGTTAGGAACTTTGATTTCAGTAGGTCGACCTAAGAAAAACTTGGTTGCATACAATCCCCACCCCCCAAAAAGTTTTACTGTCTGAACAGCTATATACAGAAGCAAGCAAAAATTACAGTACATTTATGAACTGCTGCCCTGGGTGTTGCAGATAGTGAATGAGGCCTGTCCCCCAAAGGACTTGGCTGGGGTAGCCAACACAGTGCCCTCTAGATGCTGTTGGACTACAGCTCTCACCTGCCCCAGCCAGCACGGCCAATGGTTAGGGATGATGTGAGTTGTAATCCGACAACATCTGAAGGATGCCTCATTGGCCAAAATGGTGAGGTCTCCTGCAGCTTACCAGTCATATAGAAGAGGGAGCTGGACTTTCCACGACAAATGTAAATTCCCTCTTCTACAACTAGTAAAGCTGTAAGAGCCTTGCCCTCTCTTTCACATCAGCAACCGAACATGCGATGAGTGGTTACAAAAACTGGGTGTTGCTGTTTTTCCCTCCCTTGAAGGCCACAAAACAGGCACATGCGGGTAAGTCAGGTAGTCAATATTTTTGTGGGCTAATCATACGCATATTTAGGTGTTCTCTATAAGCTCCTTCCTGTTCCTGCTTCTCCTCTGTATACAACAAGAAGATATTTACTTTATACGTAAGTATCTGAGCTTCTCTATTTTACAGTGCAAGAAATATGCAGTCGTTTGTACAGCAATGGTTAGAATCCGCAACTACAGGGAAGCAGTCAATAGCCTCACCACGGCTGGCTGCACAACTTGTTGCTTTTTGGATTTTATACTGTGCCAGTTGTAGCTCAATGGTACTTCACCTGCCTTGCACACCGAAGGCCCCAGGTTCAATCTTCAGCATTTCCAAGTAGGGGTGGGAATGTCCCTTCTCTGAAACCCTGGAGATTTGATTCAGTGTAAATACTGAGCTAGATGGACTCAACATTGGGCAGCTTGCTTGGGGGGAGGGGCTGGTAGGATTCAAATCCTGTGACAGTTATGAACACTGCACTATGGCAAATTAGACACGGGCATTATCACTTTGGATTGATTCATTTTGCAATCGCCTCCGATTCCACAGGACGCTGCAGCAACATCTACCACGATAGCTTTTCAGGTGATGGGGAAAGCAGGCGCTGTTTTCCGGCCCCACATCCGGTTTCAGAAATGAAATGCTTTAACTGGAAGGAAATTATGCAAAAGACCTCAGAACCCAGAAGCAAAATGCAGTTGTTTCTAAATTAGGTGGCAGTAGGGCACCTGGGTTGGCAGCAGGCAAAGCGAGATCAGTGGCAGATGTTGGGCTCTCAAATTTCAGCGGTGACCCGTGCAACGCAAAAATCTGGCGCCCCCCCCCCCACGCTCCGTTCTACTACTGTACTGGCTTTTTGTGGCTCCCCCTACAGCACGTTCAAACCAGTTTCACTCCCCTAAAACCGCCTCTGGCAAGATGAACTGTAAAGAAAGGCTCCTGCATTACGATGACCTTTTCTGTTCCGTCAAAATTCCTTCTGCCTTTCGCAGGTTCGTGAGGCAAAAGCTCAACAAGTGAAACTTTCTCTTTCTAGAATAAGCAACACCCGTGGAGTTTGTCCTGCAGGGACTCAGCTCAGCCATTAAGCTCAGCAGACCACTGGCGCTTACGGAGGTGGCAGAGCCTGGGAGCTGCCACATTGATTTCCCACAATGCCCCTGACATAATGTTGTTTCGGGGCATTGTGGGGAATTTCCCCAGCTGCCCTTGTGCAAATTAGAGAGTAGAGAGGCTGGTCATTGGCTCATCTTTGCCACGAGTCCCTTTGTTTGTAAGCCAAAAATAGCTGGGCCACCACCACACCTTCAAACCTTGGAAAGAGTTTGAACATGCCTGTCTCTGTAGGAGAGTCCCAAACAGGGGAAAGACCAGCATATGCTCTCTCGCCAGAGCAGCATTATCATGAGGAGAGAATCATGCCTGAATAGAGCTAAGGACCCTAAACAACAACCAACCAAGGCCATCTGCTTAATGCAAGTCCCTCTGTCTTCTGGAAAACACAAGAGCAAGAGGAAGCAGTTAGCTTACTCACTTGCTTTGCTTTGTCAAGATTAGATTTCTTTTTCCTTTTTCTTAATGCCATTGTTAATGTTTGACTAAGACGCCATTGCTTGGCTCCTCTTTGCCTCGTAAGGTAAGCGTACTCCTCCTTGCACTTGACCTGTCAGGCTGCAGCCTATCCAAAGTCAAAACAAAGCAGCTTGAGAGTCCTGAGTGTCGTCAGAGTCCTGCCCCATAATTCTACGCGGGGGTGCCCTAAATGCATTTTGCACATGCTTCTCATCATCTCTTTCCCAGCTTCAAAAGCTAAGCCCCAATATTTGAAACGGGGGCGGGGGCAAGTCCTATAAGGACAGAACAGACGTTTCAGGCAAAGGTTGCCTTCTTAGGCCCTTACCAAGACCCACTAAAGGGAAAGTGGCCACGTGCACACGTTCAATTACACGTGGGAGGCAACGTGAAATGTAGGGAAGAGCCAAAGGAGGTGACAGACCGGGCATTTCTATCACTTCCAAGACCGCAGTACTTCTCACTGCGGGCCGTTCTGGTGTTTTCGGCCTCTGAGATAAAACGATTTGCATGCACGTGTGAATCCGCGGGGCGTCTGTGTATACGGAGCCCTCTCCCCAAATAGTGCAACGCGGCTGTTTCAGGGGTGTGTAATCAGTTCTTCTAAATGTTCCTCCTGCAACCTTCCACGTGAGTATTTTGTAAAGACCTTTTTGCTTTGTGCTAAAATATATTTGTCACTGGAGGGCAGTTGCTGATGCTGGATCAAACTCCTGCAACTTTTGCCGTGTGTGTGTAATGACTCACCTGCCTTTCAAATCCGGTGTTTGTACTCGGACCCATTCATCCCTGCAGCTTCCATATTCTTGCAGACCCGGCCTTCCTCCCCCACCTCTAAGCTTCTCTCCATTAGGATGTCCTAGAGTCCCATCAGGAGGTAGCCAGGTGTGAAGCAGGAAATTAAACAGCGAGTTTAGGAAGAAATTGAGCAAAGGGAGGTGAGAATGTGCTGTGTTAGTTTCCTCTGCAAAACGAAGCAAAGCGAAACGGGGGGGGCGGGCGGGGGCGGCGTGATAACTAAGGGTGGGGGATTTGTGAATTGGTTATCTGACTCAGTTTGGTGAAAGGCAGTGACCTGGTCTAGACTGTTTCCTCCCCTCCTCTACAGGCACAAAGAACCCAGGTGTCCTGACTTTTGCTTAACCAAACCAGCATTTAGTATAAGGTTCCCTCCAGACTTATTATTATTATTATTATTATTCTGCATTTATGATTATTTGTGCTCATGATGGTGTCAGGTCAGCTGTATGTTTTTAAATGTTTTGTCGTGTCTGTTTTCCATCAGGAGGAAGGGCTTGGGTATAAATGTAGCAAATCATGCCCCCGCTTTCAATATTGTTTTGCGCCAGCAAAAGTTTCGAACTGGAGGTACAGCATCATTTTCAAAACTGGGGCATGCCCCATAGCTTTCTGCTGAAATCATACCACAGATGTTCACATGAGTGTTTTGCACAATATTGTCCCTCTGGACAACAATATGGGAAAGCATCAAAAGTCCTAGATCATAGAATCATAGAGTTGGAAGGGACCAACCCCCCCCCCCTGCAATGAGGGAATATGCAGTTGTCAGAACAAGTAATAAAGCAGAATGATGTGTAGACAGTCCAGTATAAACCCAGCACTAATGCACTGTTACCGTGTCAATGACATGTTGCAGAAACCTCTCTTTAAACAACAACAACCAGTCTGGAAAAGCCTTAAGTCTCATGTTGACTGAGAAGGAAGACCCACAGAAGACAACCAACCTTACGCCTTAAAAGGTAAAGGTAAAGGGCATAGCTACCAAGTTTTCCCTTTTCTCGCGAGGAAGCCTATTCAGCATAAGGGAAAATCCCTTTAAAAAAGGGATAACTTGGCAGCTATGAAAGGGACCCCTGACCATTAGGTCCAGTTGTGACCGACTCTGGGGTTGTGCGCTCATCTCACATTATTGGCCGAGGGAGCCAGCGTATAGCTTCCAGGTCATGTGGCCAGCATGACAAAGCCGCTTCTGGCTAACCAGAGCAGCACATGGAAACGCCGTTTACCTTCCCGCTGTAGTGGTTCCTATTTATCTACTTGCATTTTGACGTGTTTTCAAACTGCTAGGTTGGCAGGAGCTGGGACCGAGCAACGGGAGCTCACCCCGTCACAGGGATTCGAACCGCTGACCTTCTGATCAGCAAACCCTAGGCTCTGTGGTTTAACCCACAGTGCTACTCCTATTGAATTCAGCGGGGCTTGTTCCCAGGTAAGTGGGGTGACAACTATACCCTTGACCCAGAGTATTTAGGACTGCAGACTCCAACCCTGTGACTACTAGTTACAGGTAGGTAGCCGTGTTGGTCTGAGTCGAAGCAAAATAAAAAAATTCCTTCAGTAGCACCTTAAAGACCAACTAAGTTTATATTTTGGTATGAGCTTTCGTGTGCATGCACAGTGTGCATGCACACGAAAGCTCATACCAAAATATAAACTTAGTTGGTCTTTAAGGTGCTACTGAAGGAATTTTTTTATTTTCCTGTGGCTACTGTAACTCTTCCGAGTAGCTTACACTCACCTTGCAAAAACCACAGAGCCCCACTTCCCATCCTGCTGCCCCTTCTAGGAAACCCAAGAGTTCCTGTCCCCCCCTCCCTCCATATCCCCCTCCCCCTCTGAATCGGCTTCCCCTGGGGGAAAACTGGGATGCACTGTGAATGGGATGGATTTTCTCAGCAGGAGTGGAGAAAGAGAACCGAGAAGAGGAAGGAGGCGGGGAAATAGGAGCTGCTGTATGTATAGGGCCAGAGCTGCAGCTGGAGGCATCACTGCCTCAACAGGAAAGCAAAGATGCTGCTCCTCTTGGCATCTCTCTGCCTCTCGAGTTTCCCCCAGATCAGGGCAGCTCCATCCAGCACCCAGGAGATGACCAGAGGGTTGGTGAGTCCAAGAAGCCTGGGTTCTCAGGAAAGAGCGGGCTCTGGGGGTTTAGGGTAAGGGTGCTAGGAGTCAGGACTCCTGAGGTTTTTTTGGGGGGGGATCTGGTGTTTATGGGGAGAGGGGAGCTGGGACAGCAGATTCTCTAGGAGATCATTAGGGTTCAGGGGTTAAAGCTGGGGAGGAGTTATGCTGGCCAGGACCCCCTTCGGAAGAAGCTGGTGCCTGGAATGAGAGGGGGCTGTGGAAGGACTTGTCGATGCTTGTGAAAAAATTAATATGCCCAGGGGTTCGCAATAAGTGGGAACTGAACTCTGTCCCAAAGTCTCTGGGAGTGGGGTGAAGGAGGTGCTCCTTTCTCTTCATCTCTTGCCCCTGAAAGAGGGATAAATAAAATCGATCCATTTCCTTGAGGTTTCGTGTTACAAACTGCCTGCAGTTAGGAAATAATCGATCCCTTTAGTTAGTCCCTGTTTTCTCCCTCCTGTGTCCCCCTGCCTCAGTTATCTAGGGATAATTTTTCGCCTCTTGGTAATGTGCAATCTGATCTCTGTATCCTGTCCCCCCCACCCCTTATCTATAGCCATAAAGTACAGTTGTTCGATGATGCACTTATTCTTTGGGGCAGGGGGGGGGTCTCCCTTTAGCTGGTAATGTGCCTTAGGGTGTTGCTTCCAGACATACCGGTAGGACTCCTAGTGCTGCCAAATAATTGTTCTTCTGCTATTGAGGCAGGAGTGGGGTTGCCATTCACTCTTCGAACTTCCTTTTTTGAGGGTCACTTAGGAATGCAGGAAGGTGCCTTGTCCTGAGTCTTCTCATTGGTCCATCTAGCTCAGTACTGTCTACTCTGACTGGCAGAAGCTCTCCAGGGTTTCAGGCAGCTCTACCTGCAGATGCAAGCAGAAGTTCAATCCCCAGCGAAGCAGATGCTCTGCCACTAAACTATGGCTCTTTCCCAGTAGCTACTCCAAAATACAAGCCAGATTTGCAATTTGGGAGGTGTCTTCCTGCGGGTGGCGCTGTCGTCTAAACCACTGAGCCTCTTGAGCTTGCCAATCGGGAGGTCGGTGGTTCGAATCCCTGCCATGGGGTGAGCTCCCGCTGCTCTGTCCCAGCTCCTGCCAACCTAGCAGTTCGAAAGCACGTCAAAGTGCAAGTAGATAAATAGGTACCACTCTGGCGGGAAGGTAAACAGCGTTTCCGTGCGCTGCTCTGGTTTGCCAGAAGCGGCTTTGTCATGCTGGTCACATGACCCGGAAGCTGTACACCGGCTCCCTCAGCCAGTAAAGTGAGATGAGTGCCGCAACCCCAGAGTCGGTCACGACTGGACCTAACGGTCAGGTGTCCCTTTACCTTTACCTTTCCTGCTCATTTTACTTACCGGTAGTTTCTGCTCATTGCCTCTGTGCCCTAAAGTCCTACCCTGAACGCACCACTATGTGCACCTGCACTTCCTGGAATGGAAAACCAGGGCCCAGTTTTCCTCAGTATTGCCAGGGTTATCTCATTGAAAGCGTTTGCTTGCTTGAGCACAGTTGCCACCAAAATTTGGGGGCGGCAGGACTCCTGCATTTTGAATAGATCGGTGCCAGGCAGAACCCTTCAACGGAGTAAATTGTTAAAGATACAAGGTCCTTGCCAGGAAAAGTGGGACATAAACTTGAAAGTCTCTGTTGCTTTTAACGAAGTGGAAACATCTCAGCCGTGGCTCTAGCTGCCAGGATCAGTTCAGAAGTCTAGTGCTGTCTTAATATCTTTCTCCTGCATCAGCCTCTTTTCCAAGAGTAGTACCAGTGTGAGCCAAGTGCACAGACAAGCTTGTATCTATAGGATTTTGAACCATTAAGATGCTAGTGGCATCTTTTTTTTCCAGGGGAGGGGTGTTATTGGGTTGTTATTTTTATTTTGATTATAGATCTATATTGTGGTTTTAATGTTGGATCTTTTCTGTGAACCTCCCTGAGACCTCCAGGGTATAGGGTGGTTTATAAATTCAATAAGTAATAAAATAATAGTGGCAGGCATGTGTGCATCATATCCTTAAATTTCCTTTTGGCATACTTGGGGCATTTTTCTCTAGACGCCCCCCCAAACAACAACTTTTAGGTTTCCTGCATCTATGAATCAGATGAACAAACCACATTAAACAGATTGTGGAGGAGTGCTTTTCTCAAATTACTTTTTATGGCATTCAAGCAGCACACGAGACAATCAAAACTGAAACTAAAATTGAGGGCCACATAAAAATGTACCCGTTGGATGCTCGTGCCCCTCATGTTCTGAGCATGATTGCCATAACTGAAAATAGAATTCCCCTCCCCCATCTTCCCCAAATCAAACTTGCTAGAGACTCTGGGTTTCTTGTTTTCTTTCTCTTTTTTTTACTGCCAATACCTGCAACATGCAGCTCGGCTCACTTTCTTGAGTGACCTCCTGCTATCCTTTTTGTAGACAACTACATTTTGCAATGTGCCTAATCCCTCTTAGCAAAGCCACTTAAGTAATGCAAACAGAGTTCAGAGAGAAAAGTTCTGATAACAGTTTGCTGAGCAGAATGAAGAGAAATAGTGTGTAATAAAAAGAACAGAGAGATTTTGTCTTTCTTGGTTCAGATCTTGTACAATACATACAGGGAGGATCATGCCACTCTGCATTGTTGCTAAGCAACACCATACCACCCCCCTCTTGGCTAGTTGACTTTAACATTAACAGGATTAACACTTAAGTCACAAATGAAATGATCTCTGCTGTTTGCACTTCCAACAATCTCTGGCTGTGTGGGATCATATTCTAGATGAGTTGTACCTGTAGAGCTTTACACACCAAACCAGACTTGGTGGGCTCTGTTCTCTTCCTCTTCCACGATTATTTTGCTTTTTTTACACAACGCATAATTGGCATGTGGAATTATCTGCTGCAAAATGGGATGATGGTTGCTGGTTTAGGTGACTTCAAAAGGGGAGCAGAAAAATTCGCAAAGGGCAGGTCTAACAGCTGTGGCTCAATGGAGCATCCATGTTCAGAGGCAGTGTACCACTCAACAGTACCAGTTGCTGGGGAACAATTTCCTCCTTTCCCTGCTTGTGGGCTCCATTAGTGACGATGAACGCAATTAATATTGCAGAGTGTTCGGCACATTTTCAAAAGTGCTTTTATTATAAATGATTCATAATACACTTTCAGGCAGGTTTCAGTCAGACCCTCCCTCCTCTTTGCACCATGTTTTTTTATTTAAAAAAAATGCTTGCCCCACTTCTTTGGAGAGGGGGGATCCCTTCCAACTAGTAGATCTTGGGATCTAGCAGCTCTTGGTTTGGATTCCTTCCACTGGTTCCCATGGCTACCTATTTTGTGCTTCCTCTGGGAAGATGATTTCCGCCAGCCGCTTGACCTTTCTAAGAGAAAATGGCAACTCACCCATATCCCACCAGCTGGAAACAGCAGGGTGTGTGTTCGCGCCTCTGTGTAGATAGATGGATACACAGAAGGAGAAAAGTCCATCCTGGAAACTGGTGCAAAAGGGCTGGTTGTGGGGAGGTCACGGGGGTCCAGAGAAACTAGGGGGCGGCTCTTGGAATCCACAGCAGCCTTCAGGGAACGAAACAAAAGGCCCTTTGAGCAGGGCAGGGGGCTGTGGTGAATCGGGAATCTGTGAAGCTCACTCAGGCCAACCCTCCAGCCCAGAGGATGTTGCTGGGGGCTCCCCCATTAGATCAGCACTCAGTCTTTGCAGCATCCCCTTCTGGGACTACGTAGGAAACAGCCGTACACCAAGCCAGGCAGGCTGTCCATCCATTTAGCCCTGTGCTGTCAGCTCAGACCGACAGCAAAGTGTTGAGCAGAGAAGGCTTTCCCGTCACTCTTCCTCCAAGGGCTGGAGCTCAGTGACAGAGCATCCGCCTTGCAAAATATCCAAGGTTCAACCCCTGATATCTCCAGGAGAGACCCATGTCTAATACCCTAGAGCAGGCATCCCTCAAACTGCGGCCCTCCAGATGTTTTGGCCTACAACTCCCATGATCCCTAGCTAACAGGACTAGTGGTCAAGGATGATGGAAATTGTAGTCCAAAACATCTGGAGGGCCGAAGTTTGGGGGTGCCTGCCCTAGAGCATGGGTAGGCAAACTAAGGCCCGGGGGCCGGATCTGACCCAATCGCCTTCTAAATCCAGCCCACGGACGGTCTGGGAATCAGTGTGTTTTTACATGAGTAGAATATTTAAAATGCACCTCTGGGTTATTTGTGGGGTATAGGAATTCGTTCATTTCCCCCCGCAAAATATAGCCTGGCCCACCACATGGTCTGAGGGACAGTGGACCGGCCCACGGCTGAAAAAGGTTGCTGACCCCTGCCCTAGAGAGCCACTGCCAGTCATTGCATACCCCTTAACTGCCCCGATTAAATTGGGACATCCCATTTTGGGGGCCGCAGTCTTGCACAGATCACGTGACTTGCACAAGGAGCACGCATCCCGGTTTTCCACAGTGACATGTTGACGGGCATGTCATTGTGGACAGGACAGAGTTTGCTTGCTTGTGATTTGTTTATTCATATTGATATTTATTGGTTACCTTACCATGGGGTAGTCAGCTAATATTGAAAGGCAGCAAAAGCTTGTATAAACCTTACATGCACAATACAGTAAAAACAACAACCCAATCTTTCAAACTGAAAACAAACGAAAGCTTCATTCTGTTGTGTGTATCCACGAATCCTCTCCCCTTCCCACAGCAGGCTGAAGTGGTGTGCAATTCAGAACAGTTTCCACATCACTTGCTCCTTGTGTGAACAAGGGGCACAGGTTCAGCAAGCCACCACTGTTAATTTAGGCTTTCTCTGAAGACTTGCCCCCCAAAAACTGTGTCAGTTATTGAATTTATACCAAGGGCTTATCCACACCCCTGTTTGCCGTGCCTCTTTCTCCCTGGGAAACCTGCCATTTAGCGGTGAATGGAAACAAATTGGGTTTCCCGCGGATTGCTGTTTGTTCCAATTTAGCGCTAAAGAGCAGGTTTTCTGGGAGAAACTGCTCAGAACCATGCCTGGAAAGGGGACTATTGATATTGCTGGCCTCAAGCCTTTTTAAAGGATGAGCAGACCCACTTTCAGAGAACAAGTTTTCTGAAGCACCTCCCTCCTTCATTAAACCTCACGGTAACAGCATTTAACAGAGATGGGGGGACACTCGACAGAGAAGTTTGGCAAAGTGCTCTGCGAAGTGCATCTCTCCTCCATTAAGCAGCTTGCCTGGACCATCTGCCACCCATGCTGTTTGCTCGCTCAGATGCCTGCCGTTCTCCCATCGTGTTGGAGTTTGGCACAAACTACTGTGTGGCTCCAGCCTTCCCTAGTGATGTATACTGTATCTAGCAGTGTGTGTGTGTGTGTGTGTGTGCACAGACTTAGACAAGCTTGACAGATCATGAAGCCCATTGTAGGAAAACTTCATCAAAAGCCAGTTTGGATACAAAGCATTAGAGTCCTTATAAACATGCAAAACATAATAGAAACTCCCAACACCTTCAGTTGAATCCATTCTCAGAGGCCCACGAGACAAATTATGCGAGTAAAAGTTTGTTTTGAACTCTGAGAGCCGCAGTGGAAAACTTCCTCAAGGGACACTCTTGGCAGATTCACGAAGTTTATACACATGCATTCATATAGAGGCTTGAGAGCCCCTTGAGTCCTCAATTTCCTCAGGGAAACCTCCAGAACAAACGCCACATACACAAGCGTATGCCTTTAAGGCACATTCTTTCCCCCAAAGCATTCTGGGCACTGTAGTTTGTTGAGGGTTTCTGGGAACTGCAAGGCTGCGAGGGGTTAACCACAGGTGCCCAGAATTCTTTGAGGACAAAGAACGTACCTCAAATGTACTTTAAAGGTACAGTTTGTACACAGCCAAGGAAGCTGCATGGGACGTGGGTGGTGCTGTGGTCTAAACCACTGAGCCTCTTGAGCTTGCCAATCGGAAGGTCAGCGGTTCGAATCCCTGCGAGAGGGTGAGCTCCCGTTGCTCTGTCCCAGCTTCTGCCAAACTAGCAGTTCGAAAGCACACCAGCGCAAGTAGATAAATAGGTACCACTGCGGCGGGGAGGTAAACGGCGTTTCCGTGCGCTCTGGTTTTCGTCACAGTGTTCCATTGCACCACAAGCGGTTTAATCATGCTGACCACATGACCCGGAAAGCTGTATGTGAACAAATGCCAGCTCCCTCGGCCTGAAAGCGAGATGATCGTCGCTTAACCGTCCAGAGGTCCTTTACCTTTACCTTTAGGAAGCTGCAAGAGTTTGGTAGCTTGTCAAGTGTCCGGCTCCCTGTTTCACGCCTGCCATTTTCACAATTTTCTTTGAGAATTGAAGAACACCCTTGCTGGAGCAGACTGTGGGTTGTTCCCAGTGTTATAGTTCTTCTCAGAGAAGGGCCATTTAAATCAAAGGGCACGACCATCCTCAGTCCATTGATTTCAGTGTGTCTGCTCTGAGGAGGTGCAACAAGGGGGCAAAGCATCTAGCCCAGCATCCTGTATCCCCACAAGCAAGACTGCAGACGTCTTGCCCTATTAAGCCCCAGCAATTCATACTCAGAGTCACACTATCTCTGAGCCTCGTGTGTGCCTCTGGGCACCAGGCTGGCCCCATGTAGCTAGCCATTATGACTAGTAGCCATTTATAAACCTATGAGTTTGTTTAGTCCTCTTTGAAAGAGGTCATCACCCCGATCTTGTGACAGCAAGTTTCAAAAATAGTAAATATAATAATGTCCTGGGGAAACCGTCCTTTTCTCTGTTTGGGATCTCCTGGCGGTTGGTTTCATTGAATAGCCCCTTTCTTCCACTCTTTCTCCTGCTCTTGTGTTCGTCCCTTTCTTTCTTTCTTTCTTTCTTCATTCTTCACTGACTTCCTGTCAAAAGGAAGGGCATTTTGGAGTGCCTACCTGGCTGGCTGATTTAAGGTGCATGCCAGCGTTTGCTGAAATTGCCTTCTTCCAGGGACCTGTAATTCTGCAGCTCATTAATCACACACTGCCATTTCCAAGATACAGTGGTACCTCACAAGGCGAATGCCTCGCGCAACAAAAAACTTGCAAGACGAAAGTGTTTTGCAATCTTTTTGTTGACTCTCAAGACGAATTTTTCTATGGCCGTGCTTCGCAAGATGAATTTTTTTGCTTTTTTTTTTTTGCTTTGATTTGTTTAAATTGGAAAAGCGCAAGACGAAATTTCTGCAATACAAAACAACTCGCAGAACGAATTAATTTCGTCTTGCGAGGCACCACTGTACTTTGGGCGAAGCCTTGGCCATGAAGCTGGTCCCAGACTAATACATATCTTTGTAGTTCAGATATGCCCAGAGAGGAAGGAAAGCATGGTGCCTTTATTCAGAATAGGTGAAGGAATCGGGTGCAGTGAGAGGAGCTACAGGGCTGTGCTTTAGCCCTATCCCACTGTTGCCATAGAATCGTAGATTCAGAAGGGACCCCCAAGGGTCATCTAGTCCAACCCCCTGCAATGCAGAAGTTGTGGGGACAACTTCTGGGCCGAGCACCTTGCAAGGCACCAAGAAGGCTGCCCCCCCCCCATGTGATTTAGAACACTGGGCAAATTGTGGTTTTAAAGCGTGCGGAAGGTGTGTTCTAATTTGGTGATGGTTGGAGGAGTCAGATGGCTTGGGGGTAGGGGGCTATATATCTGACCCCCAATTTCTTTCACCATGCAGTAGTCTCACCGGCTACTATTTGCGTGCTAATTTCCTGAGAAGGTTTTATCTTTTAAAAAGGAAAAGCCATTTCCTCTTTATTTAGTTAAGAAAGATACAGGGTTGCTACGGGGTATGTGTGTGTGTGTTTGTTTGTTTGTTTCCCTTCAGAGAGTCCAAGCCTCTGCAGGCATAAAGAGTTCTTTTTCCTCGTTCTCAATTCCCCTCAAGTAGCAAGAAAGGCGCCACTCACTTCAGGGAAAAGGAAGGGGAAGTTGGGAATCCCCTCAAGAATATCTGTCCTCCTCAGTCACAAAAAATAATTAGAAGACCAAACATGGACTGAAATAATTGGGGGGGGGAGTCCTCATTCATGCTTTCCATGTTCTTTAAATCAGAATAGAATGTGATGGGGTTTTTTTTTAAGCTCTGATCCTGCATTCACTTGAATACAGACTGTTGAAAATCACAGATGGGGTCAGGGATACACACTCAAGTTCCATCCCCCAGCAGTGTCACAGGTGTGCAGACACCTCTTTAGATCTTGGTCACATTGAACACCAAGGTCTGCAAAGGATTTCTAAGGATTTCTGTCTTATGGGGCACAGGGAGGTTTCTAAGCATGCTGAGCAGAAGGCGCTTAGGAACCTTCTGCAGATCTTGGCGCAATCTAAAGAGCAGGCAGCTTGCCCAGGTCTCCTGTGTGCACTTTTGTTTTTAGGCAAAGCCCTGAGCAGGGTCATACAAGAATCATAGGATCATAGAATCATAGAGTTGGAAGAGACCACAAGGCCATTCAGTCCAACCCCCTGCCAGGCAGGAAACACCATCAAAGCATTCCTGACAGATGGCTGTCAAGCCTCCGCTTAAAGACCTCCAAAGAAGGAGACTCCACCACACCCCTTGGCAGCAAATTCCACTGTTGAACAGCTCTTACTCACATAAACAAGACTTCAGGCTTGTTTCATCAACTTTGCTTTTTTCACTCAAACCCCCAGATCTACCAACCAGCTGCAAAAAGGAAGCAAGAGTTTTTTAAAATTGAGTTTTCCAAGTATTGCCCCATCTGCACTATACATCAAAACAGGTATCATAGCACTTTGTACAGTCATGGTTTCCCCCAAAGGATCATGGGAAGTGCAGTTGGTCAAGGATGTTGAGAGTTCCTCAATTCCTCTCATAGTTCACAGTTCCAAGAGTTGCCAGGAAGCCCACCTACTGACTAACAAACCCCATTAATTCTATCCTTGCAGGAGTGGTTAACCCGCTACGGCTACCTCCCTCAACCAGACCCAAGAGCAGCTCGCCTTCAAAGCCCAGAGGAACTGAAAAGCGCCATCAGAACAATGCAGAGATTTGCAGGGCTGCCTGTGACCGGGACGATGGGTATGTACTGGGTGAACTTGAATCTGGTTACACCTTCTCCCCACCCTCAGTGTTGGTTGGGATGTGTTGCCATCTCTCTTTCCGGCAGGTCTCTTGGGTGTCAGATCTCAGCCTTTCACACCAGGGAAAGTGTAAGTAAAAACGTCTCTAAGCGGGTGTAGATTGCTCTTGCCTCCGCAATGAGGGCCTGTCTCATACGACACGTAGCCAGTTCGCAGCTGTCTGTCATGTTTTCCATTATGATCCATGTGGTCAGAGCCCATATGCACCTCTTAAAGTTTGACAGGAGCATGTGTCTAAAGATCAGGCCTGTCAGACTGAAAAGGTTCCTCACCCCTGATCTATGAGATGTTGGGCCCAGAGCAGCGTAGTCAATGTAGTCACCAGCAGAAAAGATGTATTTGGGACCTTGGCAGAGCTCCTCAGGAGTACGCCTGGTGCTCCAACGAGAATTGGGAGCTGAATTCTGGAGCACAGCTCGTCTCAGCTGGAGGACAGGGTTCTAGCTTCAGTGAGGGTAAGTGCTAGGCCCAGAATCCAGGGACGACAAGCCACTAGTTGCAGATCCAGGAGGCAAAGTCACGCCAGGTTCTGGAAGGTAAAGTCCAGGCCCAGATAGGCAACGTCAGCCAAGCAGGAATCAAAACCCCCCAAAGTGAGCAAGAGAGGTGGGCAGCACCATGGAGAGCTCCAAGTGGTTGGACAAGAAAGGTTTGGGGAAAATGGATCCCACAACCATAAAATCTTAGCTGAGTCTTAGGGCTCATCCACACTTCTGCTTGTTGTGTGCTATGAAAGCGCAGGTCCGAGACGTTTTCTGATTGTCTCATGCTTGCTTTAAGAGCATGGTGTGGATGTGGCCTACATTCCTCTCCTTTGCAGACCAGAAGACCTTGGACATGATGACCCACCCTCGCTGTTCCCTTCCTGACATTATTGGCACCTCGGAGTTGATGCGTCGGCGGCGCAGGAGGAGACGCTATGCTCTCAGCGACAGTGTCTGGACAAAGACCAGCTTGACATGGCAGTAAGCAGAGGGTGGGGTTGAGTGGGTAAAACCACATCTCACTTCCTGTTACTCTTTTCTTCCTGTGGTTTTGCACTAAAATATTTTAATGGTGTTGGCTTGTGTCACTATAAACGATTTGTTTCCATTCCCCACTATTTTTAATTTATTCTAGACATCCTGTCGTTTTCCTACCTTTTTTGGGCAAGTGTCACGAATCTTTGGCCCGCTAGAAGATGCCGAACTCCAATTCCCATCCTCTTTACCCCTTGGCCATGCTTGCTAGGGCTGATGGGAGTTGTAGTTCAGCAACAGCTGGAAGGCCAAAGATTCTTCACCCTCACTTTATGGGTTGCATCCAACTAAGAGTAAGCCCTCTGAAATTAATGGGCCTAAGTTAGTCATACCTATCATTTGCAATGGATCTCTTCTGAGTAGGTCCAACATTGGATAGAACCCAGGGTTCCATCTTTTTGCTCACAACCCTGTCAATCTGTTGCCTTCCTCTCCCTTATTCCCTCGTTTTTCCTTTTCCCACGGCAGCATCCGTTCCTTCCCCCGCGCCTCCCAGTTGTCCCCCTATAAAGTCCGGGAACTCATTTCCCTTGCCTTCCGGGCCTGGAGCCGTTCCTCAGCTTTGACCTTCCGAGAGGAGACTTCTGGGCAAGCTGACATTGTGGTGGACTTCAGCCGCTCCTATCACGAAGACAGCTACCCTTTCGATGGGCCTGGAGGCACCCTGGCCCACGCCTTTTTCCCCGGAGAACACCCCATTTCTGGCGACACTCATTTCGATGATGAAGAGACATGGATACATGACCCGGACAACAAGTATCCAGGTACCTTCAGAATCAGGGTCTCCCTCCAGACATCCTTTTAATTGTGTGTTTTCATGATGATTTGCGCTCACGTTGCGATCTAGGAGGTCAGACACGATCCCGCCTTTTGATACCATTTGCACCTGCAAAAGTTATAAGACTGTTGCACCCGCTTCCTTTCATTCCAGTAACTTCCTGCTGAAATCCCGTAACTTTTCACACCGCAAATGCTTTGGTGTATTTTTTTGCCCCCGCTTTTGTTGCGCTGCAGCTCCTCTGGATAGCAAGAATGGGGACGCATTGGGGATACATCACAGCACAAACAAAAGCAGAACAAACCCTTCGCTGATGTGCTGTTGTTGTGTCGAGAACATGCTGAGGAATACACCACAATAAAACGCCTGATTGGAGAGTCTAGTCTGACAGGGAGAAGAAGCCAAGCCCATGTGTAACCTTTTCCTTTTCTCCTGATATCAGATCGAGGGACAGATCTCTTTGCCGTAGCAGTTCACGAATTTGGCCATGCCTTGGGGCTGTCTCATTCTTCCATCAAGGAATCTATCATGATGCCATATTACAAGGGGCCTGTTGGGCGGCCTGAGCTCTACCAGCTGCCACAGGATGATGCCATGGGGATTGAACAGATCTATGGTGAGAGACTAGCCAATCTCCTCCTGTTTTCATCTGCTGTCTTCCCATCTCGATGGCTAGCGTTTCTTCTCCTTATTCCAGCCACATCCTTCCTTCCTTTCTTAGTATCCTTTAATAACACCCCCCAACACACATAGACACACAGTTGGCAATTAGGCTGCAGTCAAATACACCCAGTGCAGCCTTGCCAAAAGTTATCAGCTTGATTTGCCGACACCCTGCCCCCAAATAACCTACTAAGAGAGCAGGAGGTGTAAATTCCACGCTGGCTGGTTAAAGGCCTAGATCAGCATTGTAAGTGAGCGAGCTTAGCAGAGGAGGGAAAGAGCACTTCGCCCCTCCTCTGTCAAGCCAGCTCACTCGCCTGCATAGAATTCCTAGCTGCCTATATTGACCAGGCGACTGCTGAAATACAAGGCCGGCCTAGCGAACTTCTCCAGCCTCCACAAGAATCTGGGCACCTTCCAAAGCTGAGACGGGGAGGCCTACATCATCCATTGAGTTCAGGCACAAAGGTGACCTCAGATAGCACAGCAGGTGTGTCTTGGGCATAGATTTCTCCACATGCCACCCCTTTGGGGTCACTCTCTTTCTTCTGTCTCAGTTTCTGCTTTTTCTTTCATAATGTCACTGCTTGCTTCATTTTCTTGTAAGCGTCTATTTTTGACATCCTGTCATAGAGTTGTGTAAGGTGAGGCAAGGCCATCTATACTTTGCCTCTAGAAAGAGAGAGTATCTCAATTTCTCTATTCCATCATCCTTCTGAATGCATATGTATTCTCTCTTCCGTTTTCTGCCATGTCAGAGAACACCTTGTGCTTGGATGCCTGTTTCATGTTTTTTTCTGACTCGTTTCCCACCCCACCCCCGTTGTTGTTGTTTTTTAATTGCCTGCAGGTAAGCGTCCGTCAGGTTCATACCCAGATTCAGATATCCCAAAATTTCCAGTCCCCACAGACCTCCCAATCCCCGACCTGCCACCCGACAGACCCACACAAGGGTGAGTATCCTTCCTTATCATATGGAAACCCCACAAGAAGCGGGTGCTTCCAGATGTTGCTGACCTATAGCCCACAGCATCCTGGACCCCATGGGCTGTGAAGAGTGGGGCTGATGGGAGTCATAGTCCAAAACATCTGGAAGGTACTACCTAGGCTACCCCTGCTGTAGGCTTTGAAGCTAAATTAACTGTGAGGGAGTACGGACTAGGTATGGCACAGAAACCCAGAAAAACCAAAAAGCCTAGTCAACAGCAAAGTTTTCTTTGGGTTGTCGTAGCACAGGCATCCCCAAACTTCGGCCCTCCAGATGTTTTGGACTACAATTCCCATCTTCTCCGACCACTGGTCCTGTTAGCTAGGGATCATGGGAGTTGTAGGCCAAAACATCTGGAGGGCCGCAGTTTGGGGATGCCTGTCGTAGCATACTGGCTGGGCAACCGACAGGAGATGAACAGCACCGGCCAGTCAGGTCAGAGAGTGAATATAGGATCTGATGACTGAAAGCAGGAGATGGGGGAAACTTTGCTGGATTCTTTCAGGCCCCCAGAGCCCAATATCCTACCAGTACTTCCTGATGAGATCCAACATAGGCCAACAGCTACACTGGTGCACCTTAATCTGGGTCTCTCCTAGGCTTAAATTCCAGCTCAGTAATGAGCCCACTTGCCTCGAGGAAGCTGTTTTATTTTTCTCTTGCTTTCAGTTCCCTTTTTGTGTATTTGGGAGCATATCAATGACCTAGCTGACAAGGTTCTTAAGAGGAAAAGGGAACCTAAAGACTGCAGTGTTGCTTATTGGTGGCCCTCTATAGTCATTGGCTGAACTTCTGTGATGTCACAACAGGTCTGCTTGAAATTCCAGAGTAGTCATGTTAGTTCCAGGGGCAGGTGAGAAACAAATAATCTATTAGTACCTTCAAGGCCAGCTAGCCTATTTGTACAGTCCACTTTTGCTAAAGTGGTAAGTGGGCATCATGCATGGAGGGGGTTCAGGGGATATAACAGTAAACTGGGAAGGTGGGAGAGCTGAAAGAAACTGAAATGCCGAGAGCACATCCTGATAGCTGAGTTGTGAAATGTCAAGGTCTGTTGCAGACAGGTGTTTGACACACTGCGATCTGCTAAACTGGGGTTAATCTGCTCAATGGGGGAACCTCAAACTGGTCCCAGGAACAAGAGGAGGAGCTGCATGAAGCAGGGAGCCAGACTTGGGACTCAGACTTGAGCAGACACACAGGCAAAAAATCAAGGAGAGGCTTGCGAGGGGAACAAGAAGAGTTGTCTGTACAGTGAACTGTTTTGGGTGTGAGCTGCAGAGTTAAGTAACCAGTTGGGTAGTTTAAAGTTGCTTTGAGACTCTTTGTTCAAAAGTGATGAATGCGTAGAAGAATATAGGGTAAGAACCAGCCAGATCTTGATATCGCAAATCCCCAGTTAGCAGCAATTCTGAGCCCCCACCCTCCCTTTCAGGCCACGTCCACCATCACCTGATCGCTGTGAGGCCCAGTTTGATGCTATCGCCAACATCCGTGGGGAAGTTTTCTTCTTCAAGAGTAAGTAAAGCAACACACACACACCACATACACACTCCAGATTAGCTGGCTTAGGAGCGGGCAGGGGGCATAGCTGCCAAGTTATCCCTTTTTTAAAGGGATTTTCCCTTATGCTGAATAGGCTTCCTCGCGAGAAGAGGGAAAACTTGGCAGCTATGGCAGGGGGCACCCGAACTTTTTGTTGGGAGAACAAATCTTTGATTTCCAGAATCACATGTAATTTGGCCCACTGGAACTGCAGGGCAACATATCCAGAGGACTCCATGTGCATAAGAATTGCGGTGCAACCATTTCCTGCTAGTTTGATGGGAGGGGCGATCCTTTTCCAGCAGCTACCAATAATATTGACTTTTTAAACACAGCGAATGGTTGCACAGGTTACTTGGAGAAGAGTCGTATCTCTATGATCTGCTTGGCATTGGTCCTTGGTTCAGTCTCCAGGTAGAGAACCCCACTGGAAATCCTGGACAGCTGCTGCCAGCCAGTGTAGGCAGCTAGATGGACCCCCTGGTCTGACTCAGCCACAGAAGGGAGCTTCTGATGCTCCAGTGTTCATATAATTGTGCTCTTTGCACACACTTTCCCCCGTGCCACCTCCTTGCAAAAGAACAATGCTCTGATTGCCATTTGTAAAGAGGGCTTTCTCGGTGGTGGCGCCTGCCTACCATCAGATGTCAAAGAGAAAAACAGCTACCAGATTTTTAGAAGACATCTGAAGGCAGCCCTGTTTTGGGAGGCTTTTAATGTTTAATAGATTATTTTATTTCATTTTTCTTTTGGAAGCTGCCCAGAGTGGCTGGGGTATAAATAATAAATTATTATTATTATTATTATTATTATTATTATTATTATTATTATTATTATTTTATAAATAATAAATTATTATTTATTATTTTATTATTATTATTCTGTGGCATGTTGTTTGCCTTCTGGAGTTTTCAAACGGTGGGTTTAGGAGAGGCGGCTGTTATTTGGTTTCTGATCTGGCTAATAGCACCCTATATAACCCCTTTTGCAGAAAAACATTTCTGGAGGCTGCAACCAAGCCAGAACCTGGTTTCTCTAGAGCCGGCGCAGACGCTGCGGTTTTGGAACGGACTTCCCCAGGATTTCAAGGCCATTGGTGCTGTCTATGAACGGGCCAATGACAGCCAAATTGTGTTCTTCATTGGTGAGTGTGACACACTGACAATGGACAACGGGGCTTCTGGTCTCTTTGGAAGTGTAGAGTGGAGTCGAATATTTAAAGAAGGGTGCGGACTGGGAGAACGAACTTCCCATCAGGATTCTTCTCTGGGATCCTGGAAATTGGGAGGCTTCCTGGATCCAGCTGCAGGAATCCAAGAACTGTGAAATCTTAAGTATTAACCTGCAGCAGCAAGGAGGTTGAGCTTGGAATTCTGAGTAGTGGCATATACTACTAATACAACTGCTGTAGGGTGCAAATGCTTAGTGGACATGTTCACCATCCTGGGAGATGAAATCTTGTGAAGAAGCTTTCCTTTTCAAACCATTTCTAATTTTATTTAAACATTGCATACATATAAAAATTTGTGCTGGGCCGTAATATCTGACATACTTACGCTGATAGTGTTCCTTGCATTTACACTGTTGAAAACTATAAATTGAAAACAACTGTGTATTTAAAACACACACACCCAACCTCGGATGCTTCCGAGCAGAATTCAATTTGTAAATAATGTGAATGTCTATTTAGCCTTGACTATTAGACCCAGGTTCTACAAAGGGGTTGAGTTGAAGGGGTTATATACTGCCTCTTAACACAGGCCTGCAACAGGATTTCTCCTCAGTCCAAAAAGCAAGGGAGTGGGACTGCTGAGTGATAGGGGGATAGAGCCCAATTAATTCACTGTGTCTGACTGCGACGTAAGCAATACTTTGGGGAGTCTGGACTAGAGAGGAAGGTGGGAGTGTAGGATACAAATACAGTAGTCTGTGCTCTGTGGAAATCCTTCACATAAGGCTGCTAGAATCTCTTCTGGTAATGAATCCTTTTTCTTCCTCATTCATTCCTCCTTCTCCGCAGGTTCCCGCTTCTGGGTTTTCACTAATACTCAGGTGAACCCAGGCTACCCCCGTCCTGTGTCCGATCTCGGCCTCCCTCCCCGCACTGTCGTGGGTGCTGTTTTTGTGTGGCCTCACAATGGCAAGACATACCTCTTCGAAAAGGACCAGTACTGGCGCTATGATGACCGGGTGGGTCGGGTGGAACAGGGATACCCCAAGCCTGTCAGCCTTTGGAAAGGAGTACCTAATGACCTGGATGATATCACCAGCTGGAACGAGGGTATGTTTCCATTGAAACCGACTCCCTTTCGGAAAGTATCAAATGTGTCTGTTCCTGGCTGTGGTTTCCCTGACAATAATTGCAGGGGTGGGGAAGACACATGCTTTTTTTTGTTGGACAGGTTTGCAAATAAAAATTCACAGAAGAAAATTAGACCGCAGTTTTTTAACTGCCCTGACTGTCGCTAACAGAAGGAAATGGTTGTGGTAATGGGGAACTCTTAACTTTCCAGGGTAATTAAAGAAAGCCTGCCATTCTGATATAACCAATTCTAAAAGAGGCTGTCAGGGGGGCGTTGTGGCTACTTAGAGTAACTCCGTCTGAGTCCAGTTTGTCTTCAAAGAAGTTTATTGTGCTATCTATTTACAGTGTAGAGACAGCTTAAAACATGACCTCTCATCCCGAATCAGAATCCGGCAATGGCGTACATCTGTTCCTACGCCAGCAAAGTAGTCTGGGCACCCCAAAACGCCGCCCCCTTGACCTGCGTTGCGGTGCTCTCCTCATTTCTGGCGCCGGAAGGAGCGATGCCCTTTCAGTTACCTCCCTCGGCAGTCGGTTCCCTGGCTCTGCAGTATCCCCAAGCGTCTGCCTGCATCCCTCCGCCTCCGAGCTTCCCCATTGTTCCTCACTCTGATTTCTCTCCCCCTCCGAGTCTCTTCCTCCCCCTCTGGCTGTTTCAGAACCACTGGTGCTCTCTGTACTTGATGAGGTGGACGTCAGGATGATGGGGGCTGGCTCCCTGTAGGGAGTCCCCCTTACATAGGCTGTTGTGTGACCCGTGTGTCCAATAGGCCTGTAGCCAGAAATATTACAGAAATGGGAGTATATTGCTTTGTGTGTGCAGAGGGGGAATGCAAAAACCAGAGCAGCCAGCACCTACATATGGGAAGTCTGATATGTTTAAAGTTGTTTAATTAAATTTTATATATATATATTTTAAAAAAATCATTAGGAGACTCCTATTGAACTCACAGAGCTGTATTTTCCTGGGAAGAGGGACTGGTTGCTAAACCACTTTGGGAACTGTATGAGGTGAATAGGGGTCTCCTAACAACTCTCAGCACCCTTTACAAACTACAGTTCCCAGACTTCTGGGCGGTGTGTGTGTGTGTTTGCATGTATGTAAGTGCAGATGGAGCCTCTCTGGCTCCCCCTGCTGGCCGTAGGCATAACTCACTGCTTGCATCTGAACCTGTTCCCTCCGTTCTCAACTTTGCCTTTGCCTCTCTCTTCACCTGCAGGCAACACTTACTTCTTCAAGGACACCCAGTTCTGGAAGTTCAGTGGCGGCAGCGTGGAGTCCGACGCCGGCTACCCGCATTTCATTTCCCATCACTGGCTGCACTGCGAGGGCCCTGCCACCTCCCCCCCTCCCTCCCCGAGGCAGAGGCCAGGGACGGGGATGTGCATCTGTGGGGCAGCTGCCCCAAAGGCCGCCCCCGTCCTGGCCTTCGGGATCCTGGCCTTCCTTTGGGCTGTGGGCTGCTGACCTACCTTGGGCAGCTATAAAAGTATTAAAAGACGAATGCACTTTATAATACCCAAAGGAAGGGACCTGCTGGGAAGGGAATGTGGCGTCCCTCTCCAGGAACAGTCTCAGAGCCAAAGCTTTTCCTTCCTTTCCCACTCACCCGCCTTCGATGGTGCTCTCACTCCTTCCAACCTGCTTGGCCCCTCTCTAATCCTCCCCACATCCCTCAATTCCATGCTTAATTGTTGGGTTTTTTATATTAAAAAATTAAAAAATAGGTGCTTGCAGGCCACACCCACTGACCTGAAAACTCTTCCCTCCTAATCCCAGGTATGTGGCGATGGTCTGATTTCTCAGGGGTGAAGGAAATGCACTCTGTACCTGTTCAGAGGCACTCTCCTTTTATAAAAAATATTACTTCACACAGCGCAAGCCTGGATTAGGACATCAAGCCCTGACCAGTTTAAATCCTCCATCTAGCCCCAGTTATCCCTATCGATCTGGCGATGCCCCTTCCCTGCCTTTCTCCCAGTGGGAGAGACATATGGAGGGCTTAATCATCATCTTAAATCAGGGCTTAAGTGAAGACCTGGCACTTAAAGTGTTTTCATGCGCATGGAGATAGATGAGTGAGAAGACTCCTGGGGGGGATTGGGGTACAGGCCATCAGAACTTTATTACAATTGGGGTGGGAGAGAGATGTGGCTTTTTTCCTGCAAATACATCACCAGAGAAGGCCACCTTTCTGGGTGGCGCTTGCCCACGCTGTGACGATACCCACGTGCGAACTTGTGGAGCAAAACACAAATCAGCAGCAGCAGCAGAGTGCGCATTCGAAAAACCTCCCTCTCCCTTCTCAGAGCCGATGCCAAGAAAATATAACAAGGGTGATTAAGTTATTGGGTGATTGAAAATTTGGAATTGGTGACAAGGGGTCATGTGAACAGGTGTGCCTTGGCCTCCATTTTTATAATAAAATCTTTAAAAAGCCTGACTTCTTATTTTTATACAGCTTCATTCGGCCTGGGATTGAAAGAAGAGAACTGAGGGGTTCTGGTCAACAACATCTGGAGGGCACCCCTGATCTAAATCGGGGGGGGGGGGGTGTTGCAGGGAGCCAATTAACTTCCAGAACAACTCACAAGCATTGTAGGAGAGAAACCTGGTTTCCTTTCCTTTCTTCCCCCTGGGAAGGAGCTTGAGAGCACAGAACAGCTACCACCTAACAATATATTAATTTTCAAAATTATTTTTACCCTATCCAAGGAAGTCAAAAGTTGCATACATGGCCTGCCTACCCTTTATCCTCACAAGAACCCTGCAAAGTTGGCTAGCTAGAAGCAGAGTAAGGTTTGTGGCCCAACAGAAGCAGAGTCTCCTTGGTCTTAGTCCAATACTTAAGCCACTGCATCCACGCTGGCTCTCTTAAGCTCAGGAGTCCTCAGAAAATTACATATTAATTAAACTATTTAGCAATTTGGTAGGCAGGAAGGAAAAGCAGGTTCCTCTGAAATTCTATGAAAACTGCAGCTGTTTGGTGCACAGGGTGAAAATTGCAGGAAGATGTCAACACAAGACTGAATCATATTCCTTTTAATTTATGTGGACATTCTGCTGAGCTCATTGTGCCTCAACTTCCTCCGTTTCAAAACGGCAGAAGCAACATGTCTTGGTACAGAGAGAACAAAATATTTCCAGACACTTGCACCTAACCTATTCTGTCTAACACATTCCACTGGGTATCTGCATATTGTAATAAGAGTTTTCCCAAAGTCGCCTCCATCTCTTTTTCCTAATTTAAGTACATACTGCTTAAATTAACAAGTGGTCTCACACTATGGTGATATCTCCCCCCCCCCAAAAAAAAACCACCTAAACTTTCCACTCGCTAGCGTTTTAGCAGCATTGTTTTCTCTTATAAAACACTTCTGATCCAACACAAACATTAAACACATCCAACTAAGGTTTACACAGAGTAAGCCCACTGAGATCAATGGACCCAAGTTAGTCGTATTAATTAACTTCAACGGGGCTACTCCAAAGCATAGCTAATGAGGGACACAACCTTTTAATTTCTGACAATTCATGGGAGTAGCAATGAGCAATCGTGCCTAAAAACAAATTAAAGTTTAGTGCTATATAAATAAATAAGTCGTTTTTATTTGTGTTGTTTTTAAGGAATACTCAGAATTTTTGTTTTTAAATGGCAACTCAGGCAACTTGAAATAACCCAATTAACGTAGAAATCAGTTTGCAAATCCTCTTGTAGATTACAGCAGAACAGCAATGATTTATTAGTGCTAGGAGCCACCTGTCCGGAAGCAGCCAAAATTGCTAGGGTGTACCCAGGCAGACTTTGTGCTTTTCCTTCAAAACATACCTTTTCTTAAGTTTAGCATTCTACCTGGATCCCAGACTCCTCCTCTCAAATCCCATTCCTCTCTCTCCCCAGGGAATCCTTAGGCCGTGCTTCCCAGATCCACATGATTCCTCCTTCCCTTGTAAGCTAGTTGGTTGCTTGAAGAGTTTGCTCACCGGACCCAGCTGGTCCTGACGCAATTTCATCTTCTAAGGACACTCGATTGCGTTTGAAGAATCCAAACTGGAAAGGGGGGAGGGGAGAGAGAGAGAGAAAGAAACTGGTTTACGTATTGCCAGGACATCCCATATCTCTTCTAAGGTCTGTCTGATGGCAAAAGTGAGAGATGCCTACCTTAAACAGGACTGCCACGATGATGGCTAAGAGCAGGATTCCTCCGATGGTACTGCCAACAATGATTGGGATGGGATTGAATGGTGAAATCAGCTCAACTTCAGTGCTAATCTGCAAAGGAGAGGAAAAGCACTCAAGAGTTCTTGCCCACAACAATAAGCAGTGCCCCTCAAATCCTCAGGGCCAGACTTGAACCCCCCCCCCCAAAAAAGGAATTTGCTAGTATGATCAGGTGTTGAAATGTCACCAAAGCCTATCAGGGAAAGCAATACCTTACTGTGTGGCATTCCAGATTTGGGAAGGCTGATTCTGCTGAGTAAGAACTCTGCACATCCTCAGAGGCACCCCTAATGTTACTTCAGACATTCCAGGGCACTGAAAACAGGTTTTTGAGGCCCACAAAAACCTGTTCATTAGAGGTTTTTAAACAAAAGTTGAATGGCCATCTGTTGGGGATTATTGAGCTCCGATTCCTGCATTGCAAAGGATTGGACTAGATATGACCCTGGAGATCCCTTCAAACACTACAATTCTTTTGAGTCTACATTTCTATGATTCAATGCAACTGAATTCTGTGTTCCGTAACCAGCTCCACTATTTGCACAGTGAGGCACACACAGCGTCCATGACATAACCATGCCCTGCAAGTTTACCTGACTGAACTGAAATTCTTCTGGCTGAAAAAACCTGGTCTCATCAACCACCGCAGAGGCTTCGCTCCGAAGACGGAGTTTCTGGGCCGTCAGCTGTAGGATCGATAGGCAAATTAAACAGATCAATAACATTTGGTCTTCAATGTCTCCCCTCTCCCTGGCACTACTCTGTGGGGCAGGTGTGAGGACTCTTCAGGCCCTCCAGATGTTGCTGAACTACAGCTCCCATCAGCCTTAGCAAACCTGGCCAAGACTTGGCAACATCTGGAGGGCCAAAGCTTCTCTGTACCTGCTACAGGGAGAAACCCAAAGCCAGCTAAATACAAATGAGGCCTCTTTCATTATTTTCCACCCCACCAGAATGTTTATGCATTCTTTAAGATGCCGAAAACTTAACACTTTACACAGGCCGCTAATATTGGCCTGTGCATTGTCCATGATTGTGATTACTGTAGTATTAGGACTTTAATATTATGATGGATTGTGCATTATTGTTTTGTTTCTAAAAATGTACACACTGCTTACTCAGAGAACTCTCTAAGCAGGGTACATATATAACAATGCACAGAAACACAGCTATAACCCATAAAGCAATATTTTTTTTTAAAAAAAACAACCTAATATACGTACAATAATTAGCATTAAAACACAAAACCAATTAAACTTTTTAAACCGATATAGGCAACTGAATTATATGTCTGCTGCAATCAATTAAAAGAACAGCAATAAAAGGAGGCCTTTTGCCAAATATCAACAGCAGGGAGATTCCAAAAGCAAGGTGCTGCTTCAGAGTGTCCGATTCAATTTATTGTTTTACTATTTTGTGCAGCGCTTTCACTCTGTCCAATATACAACAGTATATAAATGTTTTAAAAGAAATACAAATGATAAATAAATGGTCAGGTGTGGAGGTTGATCTAGGAAAAGTAATCCTTAAAAAAAAAAGTCCTATTTTTCCAAGCTTCCAATGGAAACTTCCCCTCCAACCATATTCCTTACCATTTGAAGGGGGCACCACTCACCTTGCTAGCGATGTCGTCTATGCTAAAATTCCATGAAAATCTGAACTTGACCCACTCTCCCCGAGAGAGATTGGCGATCAGGCACTGAAACCTGGAGCAGACAGTGGCCCCCAAGCACCCTCTCTGTCAAAACACACAAAGCAAAGGACCTTAGGGTTACTAAAAGTCCTTTCCACTCCAAAAGCAGCTGTGTGTCTGTCCTGGGCAAGAGAGACACCCTTCTATGAACCACCACCACCAGCCAACCAACCCTGCATTTCCCACCAGGTTCTTACTGTGATGGGTCCTTTGAGGTCTTCAGCCCTGTGTCTTGTTCTGAGCGAGGGTATTATCAGACATGTGGACTGGTTTATCTGGAAGAAAACAGGCAATACTCTGTAGTGGTAAAGGTTGCACTCCTGTATTCTAGCCAGCCATGCTCCCTCCCAGGATATTCTGCCCCCCAACCCTCACTCAACGGTAGGTCAGCATTTCACATCTGCTGAGCTGCCTCTGGGGGTTTCCGGTCCCCCCTTAAGGTTTTGTTGCTGCCGTTGTTTGCAGAAGTGCTTGCAGGTCACCCCAGCTGCTGATACCACTTAGATGCAGACTGTAGCATTTTGTCTGAGTTCACCATTGGTTTTTATTTGATTACTGTAACTCACTTTCTGTGGGTCTGCCCTTGTATCTGGGTCCAGAAGCTGTGCAGAACACAGAGGTCAAATACCTCACTGGGGCAATTATTGGCAACATCCTATTCCACTGCTGAGAGAGTTTGCGCTTGTTGTTCATTTGCCAGCTCCACATTTCTTGCGTTAATTCACAAAGCCCTGATTTAACTTGGGCCCCAAGTACTTTAAGAACTGCCTGATCCCTCATACTCCACCTTGATCACGGGGACCACCTGAGGGGGCACTTCATTCTCTGGCGGTTCCTCACCCCCCCCCTGAGGTCCAGACAGCCTTTCTTAGGAGCTGAGCCTTTAGTGGGGTAGGCCCTGCCCTGTGGAACTCCCCACTACTTCCTCAGGAACTGTCTCTGCCCTCCTTTAGACGTCTTCCGAAAACTGTACTATTTAGGCAGGCTTTCATAAAGTGGGCTTCTCTTTTTAAGCAGCCAGTATTACTGATGTTAATTAGGTTTAACGGATATATATTGTCAGAGGTTTCTGGTGACTACTCTCAAGTTACAACGCTCCTCAGGTTACTTTTCCATAACGTGTTTATTAGTGCTGATATGTACAGTGAAGCAGGTGCAGAAACATTTCGTCTCAGTCCGATGCAGAATCCGGAAGTGCCCCTCGGCGCGAACGCCCCCAACATATAAGGCGCGGGACACTGAATCTCCTCCCCTTTCTTCTTTTTTGTAATTCCGGAACCGGAGGAAAGGGTCTGTGTTCCATGTTTTCCCTCTCCCCCTTGTCCCCTTCTCTCTCCTCCCGTCTGTGGAGTCTGGGCTCTTTCATCCTGCCTGAGCCTGGGCACTCTCTCTCCGTGTCCTGACTTACCTCCCCAGAGTCTGTGTTTCCTTCGCTACTCTGTGAGGAGCTACTTTTGATTATGGGGGGGGGGTACTCTGTACTCCCTCCCCCTAACATATATGGATTGATTTTTCTTCTATTTTATATGCTGAAGGCCATTCTCATATAGCTTATGTAAGTGCAGATTATAAACATTTGAATAATAATAGTAATAATTATATATGCTACAAACAAGCTGTATCTCCAAAGCACCCTCCCCTCCACATCTATTCAGCTCTCATTCCATTATCCCCGCTCCCACCCACCCCCAATTGTCCAGAAATCCCACCTCACACAACTTCTAATTTATAAGTCACCCCCTCTGGAGCGCCCCCTCCCTCAAATCTTTTACTCACCACATCCCTGTGGGATGGGGTTACGTTCCAGGAGAATCCGACTTCAGTGTTGAAGGGGAGTTCAAAGGCCACGTTGACTGGAGTAGCGGTCGAGTCCAAATTTCTAACCTGCCAGAACAGAAGAGGAAATTGGGGGAGGGGGGGCCATTGGAAGATCAGCCGAAAGATGATAGAAGTTATTGACCAGGTGGTCAAAAACTGTTGTAAAAAAACCCATTTCTGTGGAAAGGAAGGGTCCCTGCCTTGTCAGGTCGCAAATGGAAGGACCTGGAATTGGGGCCTCTTCCTCAGATCTTAGAGGGCCTGGGGACTGGGGAACCATTGGTACTCCAGCTAGAGTTGAATCCAGTTTCCATCAGTCCTAGTCAGAATGACCATCTGTCATGGAAGGTGGGAAGTGTAATCTACCAACATCTCAAGGCCACAGGTTCCCCATTCTTGCTCTAAAGTACGGACACAGGAAGAAACGACAGAAGGCTGGGCTGGTGTTTGGACTGTGTGGTTGTCTACAGAAGGGAGAACAAGACACATTACCTCAAAGGCATGCATGAGCGTCTTCTTCTCTGGCATCTTGGTGGAGAAATTGAGGTACGCCGTGGACGCCAGCCTGGGGGAGGACAAATGTTTATGTAGGTCACCGAGATCACGTCCAGTATTAAACGGAACATTTTGCCAAACTTAACAGGAAGACAGATCGTGAAGCTGAGGCTCCAATACTTTGGCCACCTCATGAGAAGAGAAGAATCCTTGGAAAAGACCCTGATGTTGGGAAAGATTGAGGGCACTAGGAGAAGGGGGCGACAGAGGACAAGATGGTTGGACAGTGTTCTCGAAGCTACGAACATGAGTTTGACCAAACTACGGGAGGCAGTGCAAGACAGGAGTGCCTGGCGTGCTCTGGTCCATGGGGTCACGAAGAGTCGGACACGACTAAACGACTAAACAACAACAACAACAGGAAGATGCCAGGGATAGAGCAAAGGTACTCTGGATTTGCTAAAAATCATGACAAATTGTGGGACTTTTCAGGCTGTACAACACTCTGAATTTTTCACTCTCTCTGTGGCTCCAAGGGGTGAACATTTCCCACCCCCCAGCCCTGGCAATTTTCCCCCCAAGTGCTAGAACACATTATCAATTTTGTTGCTCCCAAGAGGAATCAAGAGGTTTTGTGACGCATGTGTATGGCACCCCTTTAACTTGGGGGTGGGGGGTTTATTCATCCTGGGGGCCACATTCCCTTCTGAGGAACCTCCCAAAGGCCCCATGTCAATAGTGGGAGGGGGCTTAGACAAAAGTAGGCAGGGCAACCGGGGTAAATCTATAGTATATTGGCTGGTTTCTATGGACACTCACACCCTCATCTCTATCCTTCGCCCAGACAAACGAGGCATTATCAGGGTTCAATATTTCAGCCACGCAAAACCACACAGGTTGCAAAGGAGGACAGTGTCCCTCCAAGGGCCAGACAGAAAAGTATTTGGCCCCCAAGCCTAAAGTTCCCCACCGCTGTTCAACTGGAGATGCTAGAGACTGAATTCGAGTCCTTTGGAGTGCAAAACACACACATTTCCGTTGTGCTATGGTTCCTTCCTGGTATGTGAGGCCATTTGTTGTGTAAGGTCCAAAATGCGCAACCTCCTTTTGACCCTCCCTCATGGCTCTCCGTAGGGAACAAGGGGGTGTGTGTGTGTTCAATTACCCCTTCACGATGACGTCGACTCGGTGCAGCACAGGTAGCCGGCCTGTGGCCTCGTTGTCGCTCAGTGTGTCGTTCTCATTCTCACTGAAAGGCCAGAAGCAAAAGGAAAGTTAGTGATGGGGAAGGAGAAGTCGCAGAGGCAAACAAAGACATGCTGTGCCTTTCCGCTACCTGTGTGCTCGGATGTGGAAGTAAGCAAAAGTGTCATTCCAGGAGTCGCCTTTTGAGGACCGGAGGGAAATCTGGAGTACGGCCTTGAGAGAACAAAAGGAAGAAATGGCTGAGTTTTCCATTTCGGCTCTGTTACCCACCCTCATCATAGAATCATAGAGTTGGAAGAGACCACAAGGGCCATCCAGTCCAACCCCCTGCCAAGCAGGAAACACCATCAAAGCACTCTTGACATATGCCTGTCAAGCCTCTGCTTAAAGACCTCCAAAGAAGGAGACTCCGCCATCATTCTTTCTTAAACTTTCTAATAAAGTTTAAGAAAGGCCCATTTTCAATATGGTGGCACAGCTGATAGATCACACAGGTCCAGAAGGTTAGAAGATGCCGGACCTCTAGATATATTTATTCTCATCTTAAAACTGATAATTTCTTGACTGTCTGACACTCTCAGTAGAATCGAGCCAGTGTTGGATCATTTAAGTCTTGAGAGTTGGCTAGAATGAGGGGGAGACAGTTCAAAACCCCAGTGAAGCCATTGGTCCAGAGTCAAAAGCATCTGGTATCAACAGGAAAGTGTGCTCTCTGCGTCCCACCCTCCCAGCACCCCCAAATTAAATGTTGTGTTAAGCCAGGCAACCAGTTCCACGATTTCCATGCCTCCCTTTAACTTGGAAGACGCATGGTGTGCAAATATTCTCTCAATGCTGCTCCTGAGCTTCTTGAATTCCCTGTGCAAAGAGAAGAGAACGGAGGGGCTGTTGGGGAGCTGAGCCCTCTGCTGGTCTTGGAGTGCCAGCAAACATCTGACCTCACCGCCCTATTGAATTGGCCCTGGCGGAAACCCAAAATGAATTGCACAGACGCAGCCCATCTGCTCCCTTTGGCTTATTTTACATAACAGATTTGGCTTCTACCAGTCACAGGGAAAGGCAAAAGACTCTGGCTTCTTAGATGTCACCACACACGCCATCCAGTGTCATGATCCCCCACCCCAGCATATGGATGAGAAACCGGTGTGTGTGTGTGTGTGTGTGTGTGTGTGTGTGTGTGTGTGTGTGTGTTTAAGAGCCAAAATAGAAAGAGCAATGCTGAATTCTGTGCTTCTGGGGAACAACAGCAGCCCTGCCTATAACTGCATCACATACAACAATCTAACACACTGTTCTCTTTCTTGTACCGTTTTCACGTTCTTAAATTTCTCTCTCTCTCTCTCTCTTTCTCTCTCTCTCTCTCTCTCTCTCTCTCACACACACACACACACACACACACACTTTCAATGTCTCACTCATGGCCCAATTATTCCTTTTCACTTGCACATTGATTTTCTCAGGCTTCCCCTTCCACCCATTACCTGGGTGCCTCCCTTGAGGACTGGTGGGTTGAAGCGGCAGGAGCTGTGACGAACTGACGCATTTCCTTGGGGTCCATGCATTTGGCAGGCCGGGGAGAGACGCCAATTGGACTTGAATGGGGGATGGAGGGGGTGTATGAATCATCATAAGTAAATTCACAAACGGATTACAAAGGGGGAATAGAGATTTCTGTTCTTTACCACAAAGTAGCAGAAAACAGAATTAACAGGCAAGAGGGCTTAAGACAGGTGAGGCTCCCCACCACCTCCACCTTGGGCGAAACTGCACATGGGGTCACATGCACTTTTTTTTCAAGGGGTGTTGGTTGTTTAAACGAACAGCAGCCAAGGGAGGCTGCAGTCTTGAACCAGGGACCAAGGGACTTGCTTAGCCTTTCCCCCTTGAGTCAACTCCCCTCCCACCCTTCAGAATTGCCCCTCACAAGCTCCTTTCCCCTCCCTTGGAAAATATACAAGGCTCTGTAACTTTCATAGAATTGTAGAGTTGGAAGGGACCACAAAGGTTATCTCATCCCATCCCCTGCAATACAGGAATTTCAACTAGATCATACATGACAGGTGGCCATCAAACCTCTCTGCTTTATCTCCTGATAATATGCTCAGGGCTTAAGTCTCCAGAAACTTATATATATATATATATATATATATATATATATATATATATATATATACACACATACACACACACACACACACACACACACTACATATATATATAATTGGAGGAGGGATTTATAAACAACAAATTGGTAGTTGGGCCTATATCTTATTATTATTATCAGACACTCATCTCCTTGCCCACAAGTCTTCAGCTGTCTTCCAGAATCCCTGGCATCCTCTGCCTCCAACCTTTCCCAATCTTCTACTCTCCCCCGCCCCCTAATTATTCATCCAACTCACCTGAAGAACAGAATGCCCTCGGAAGGACAAAACAGAAGAGTAGTAAAATGAAAGGTGCGGGTTGTACGCTGCCTCTCCCACGTTTTCTAGTTTCAGCGTTAAGTTCAGTATGAAATTTGGACTCAGTTTAAGACCTTTTGACCTGAAATTTATTGAGAGAAATGTTTGCTCAGTCGCCGGGAACTCACTAGTTAGACGCTGGGCAAGCTGGAAGTTCCCTTTGGGCAACATGGCTCAGTGGTTAAAGCATCTGCCTTGCATGCAGAAGGTCCCAAGTTCAATCCCCAGCTAGAGCTGAGACAAAACCCTGTCCAAAACCCTGCATGTCAGTGTAGACCAGGCACCCCCAAACTTCGGCCCTCCAGATGTTTTGGACTACAGTTCCCATCATCCCTGACCACTGGTCCTGTTAGCTAGGGATCATGGGAGTTGTAGGCCAAAACATCTGGAGGGCTGCAGTTTGGGGGTGCCTGGTGTAGACAATTCTTAGCTGGATGGACCAGTGGTCTGACTCAATATAAGGCAGCTTCCCATGTCCCTAAGTTTCTCTGTCTCTTCACCTCTGTTTCTCACTCTGTAAAATGGGCACCTTCACACCACTAGTGACAAATGTCACTTTGTTCTAGCTGGTGAAGCAGATCACCTGACTCCCACTCCTCAGCTCAAGGTGCCCGAAGAAAGCCAATAACCTGTGTGATCCAAGAGGGGCTCTCGGGATCCCTGGTGTATGGGGAATTCTGGGAGAAACATTCAGGTTGCACATTAAAGTAACTGGCAAGCACATGATTAAAGAGGTTCACCCAGACATGTTCTGGTGTATTTCTTGGCTTCTACACTGCTTCATACTCGCCAAGAGTCACAACCCAACATCCCATGCGACATCCGAGAGAATGGCAGGGTTGCATCTCTTGGCTCCTTATCAGAGTAACGGCATAGGATCCTGTTGGATCAGGCCAGTGACCCTCCACATCCAGCATCCTGTTCTCACAGTGGCCAACCAGATGCCTGGGGGAAGCCCACAAGCAGGGCCTGAGCAGAACAGCACTACTCTCCCCTCCTGCGATGTTCGCAAGCGCTGCTGCCTTGGTGAAGGTCAGTGGCTGGGCCCCACTGGAATCATAGCATTGCAGAGTTGGCTCTGCAATGCAGGAAGGTGCAGCTGCCCCATACGGGGATTGAACCTGCAACCTCGGCGCTATCGGCACCGCGCTCCAACCAACCGAGAAGGGGTCCGGAGGCACAGCATCTAAGGGCAGCAAAAAATACTGGGATGACCCTCGTAGGCACAAAATAGGCTACTTACTCACCCTGAAAAGTTAAAGGAGATTCGAAGATCAGCTACACAAATTTTATCGGGGCCGCAGTCTTGCTTGAAGGGAACCTGGCAATATAAAAGAAAATGAGCATCCGAGGGTGTTCCAAGGTCTTGTCTGGTTTCCCACCGGGAGGCTACTTGGAGCTATCCGTGGTGCTACCTGCTTGGATTGCTGGGACCTCTCTCTTCTAGCTAGTTTGCTTATCTGGATCTACCCTCTTGCTTTGCTTGGCTAACCCATAGCTGCCAAGTTTTTGCTTTTCTCGCGAGAAAGCCTATTCAGCATAAGGGAAAATCCCTGTAAAAAAGGGATAACTTGGCAGCTATGGGCTAACCTCATTGCAACCCTAACTCTGCTTGGCCTGCTCCTGCCCCCTGGACTCTAACCTCAGGTTGTCTGGCGTTGTCCCTGCTGGAATGTGGCTTCTCCTTGGTCTGACTTTCCTGGCTAATTATTGAAATGGGATTACCAGTACGTGACCCTGGGACCCCACGCCTCTGTGGCCAACAGACGCCACCTGACCTTAGGCAAGAACCCCGTCTCCTGGCTGGAGTCACTGCTTGGGCCAGACCAGGGTCATGTTTTGCTTTTATTGCATTTTGGGTTTTTTGTGCTGAGATATATTTGAATGAAGCGTGGTTGAGACGTTTTAATTAATAAATAAATATTTTGGTAAAGTCTACAGAAGCATACAAGTTCTCTGTGATAACCCCCCCCCTTTTATCCTTTCATCTACAGTGGTACCTTGGGTTCTCAAACTTAATCCGTTCCGGAAATCCGTTCCAAAACCAAAGCGTTCCAAAACCAAGGCATGCTTTCTCATAGAAAGTAATGCAAAATGGATTAATCTGTTCCAGACTTTTAAAAACAACCCCTAAAACAGCAATTTAACATGAATTTTACTATCTAACGAGACCATTGATCCATAAAATGAAAGCGATAAACAATGTACTACAGTCGCACAATGAATCAATCAGTAGCTGAACTGGGTTCTACACAGTCACAAAAAAAGAGCCACAAAAAACAAAAACACAAAATAAATAGCAAAAACAGACAGAACTCAGTGTAACACTCAAAATGGAACTGTGGCACTCAAATCAGAAGCGTAACACTCAAATCGGAAGAGTAACACTCAAAATGGAAGTGTGGCACTTACTTCTGGGTTTGCAGTGTTTAGGTTCCAAGTTGTTTGAGTACCAAGGCATTTGAGAACCAAGGTACCACTGTATTTCTTTTGGTCATCATTGTTAAACAAACTAACTGATTTCTATTTCCACTGTGCATTCAGTATTTATTATTACAATTTATAATACTTTCCCTGTGGCATGCAAAAGGTTCCACCACCCAGGCACTGACCAGGCCTAGATCTGCTTAGATTATGCAAGGTTCATTTATTTGGAACATTTGAGGGCTGCCCAGTAAACAAAGCAACTCTGTACTAAATACTCTGGGCTGAGCCATTCCTTTGATGGAGGAGGCTTTGTCCTAGGAGATGGGCTTGAAGGGAAATGGCCAGGAAATAAGACCTTGATCTCAGTGGACAAATTAGTTCCAGGGTCCAGGACAGGGCGTAGGTTCCTTGCAGAGGTATCTGGTTCGCCCTCGGCCCTTACATTTGCCTGCAGCACAAGTGGAGAGAAGGAATCATCTAGGCAGAGCTGGAAGACAGTTAAAAAAAAAAAGAATCACAAGTTTCCATCCAGCCAATACATTGCTCCCTGCAAATGCTGCGATCACTCCCATACCAGTGTTTCTAAATACCGTGAGCTTCCAAAAACCAGTGTTTCTCCAGCAGGTGTGTCATATACTGTATCACTTTTAGACCATTGTAGCTGTCACGTCTTCTACCAAAGGATTCTGGGAGCTGAAGTCTGGTGAGGTGCTGAGATAATTCTGCAATAGATATTCCTAGCACTGCCACACACACCACACACACACACACACACACACACACACACACACAAACTACAATTACCCAGGATGCCCTATTTCAACCTACCGGAGCATAGAGAATCTTTTCGACACAGATTGGCTTAGTTCCAACCAGGATGGTGTCTGAGAATGTGGAAGCCTCATTCTCTAGCGTCAGGCGTGACGGAGACTGCTTAGCATCAGACCGGAGAGTAAATGAGATCGCAGCTTGCAGGGCACCTATTTTCTTTCCAAAACATACAAACAAATTGGATCAAAGGAGCAGAACGAACTAAACATTTTGGCTGTCCAAGATGTACCAAACTCCAGCTCTCATCATTCCTGACCCATAGCCATGCTTGCTAGGGCCGATGGGAGTTGTGGTTCAGCAACATCTGGAGGGCCAGGGGCTCCCCATTCCTGCGCCAAACGAGTCTCTGGAGTCACTATGAATTTAACGAGAGAATCACTGAGAAAATGAAAGACAGAAAGAATTGTTCATCTTAAACGTACTTTTTAATGCAAGAGGGAATGGATAAGAAAAATAAGTGAGAAAATAAGCAGCAAGAGTTGGGCTGGGAGAATGGGATCTAAAGGAAAAGGATAAGATCATGAGCCCCTGCAGAGAGAATAAGTGACGGGAAAGGAACAAACAAGTCCACAGAAAATAAATAACACTGAGAGGACTCATAAAAGAATGAGAAAAATAACTAAGCAAAAGGAGAACTGAGATGGCGCCTTTACCGTGTGTCCATTTTGTGCTGACAAGTTTTAGGGTGAAGCAAAGACTGGTTTTCCCACGGGGGGCAATTCCTGAAACATTCCCGCTTCCACACTTAGGGTCATCCAAGGGGATCCAGCGATGTGAGAAAGTCAGCAAAGAGTTGATTGTGAAAACAGGCCGAGATCTGGGAGGCAGGGGATAAAAGGGGAGGTCTTTTCAAACCAGCAGCTGTCCAAATTGCCAGCAGTCCTGGATCAGGCCCAGTCTGGAACCCAGTCCCACATTAACTTCCTGGAGCAGGAAGTGCCCCATGCAGACTCCACATAGCTCTCTGTGCTTCATATTCAGCACGCTTTGTCTTTCAACATCTATAGACTCCAGCTAACGTATCCACACTCCCAGCAGCCTGATGTATTAAGAACCTTCTTCTTCCCCACCACATGGGGGCAGCATCACAGCTGGCAGGAAGGTGTAGCAATTGTCACAGCAGGCCAAGCCATGCTCAGAAAAATGCTGGCCATTAAGGTGCACCAAAGTGACGGCTAGTTGGCCAGAGTACACGGAACAGGTTTGTGCAGGTTTTTAAAATCTAGTTCAGGATGCAGAATTTGGAGGCAGTTGGGGAACACACATTGCAATTATGTCCCGCCCTTTGTGGCCTACCCACAACCCACACCCATTACTGCCCTCATCCATTCTTACCGAAGCAGCACCGCGCTTCCTAGCGCCCCAACAGCCAGGTCAGTCAATCCATCCTCGCTCAGATCCATTCTGCCTTGCATGGACTGTCCGAAATAACGGAGCACCAGAGGGAGAGACTTGGCAGCAATCCGCTAAATATTTTGAGGGAGAGAGAAAGAGAAAATAAGGGGGACAAGGAAGGTTAGGGATCCTCAGCAGATGAGGTAGACACACCCTCAGTTCAGCTATTCCACCTGCCCATTTCTCCAATTAAGAAAATATTAGCCAATTAATCAATTCTGTTTTAAGTTCTTTAAACGATTCATTAATTAAATCTGCATAGGACAAACTATAATAGTTTTGAAAGAAGAAGCACACATTCTGTGTATGTGTGTGTGCCACAACAGCCAGAATTTATAAAATGTGCTGTTTAGTTACAGGATGCAAGTTGTCACATCTATTATTATTTTGGTTTTTATTATTATTATAGAAGTACAGATTCTGCATTAATCTCTGCAAAGATGATCTAGGCCCAATATTTGGGGGGTGGTGGTATGGGGATCACATCTGCCATCCAAAAAGGGAGCGGTTATTGAGATTATGTATTGAACTGGGTTTCTACCCAGACCTGGCTGCAATTGCTTTCCAACAACTCTGTTGCTTTACTGTTCCCATTTCACCAATGATCAGTGGAGACGGATTCAGGAATCGGCTCATAAAAATCCAATGGAGAGATGTGGAGGGACTGAATCTGCATTGCCTGCATCAGGAATAGGAAACCTGTGCTCCCCAGCCAGCCAGCATGGCCATTGGTCAGAGACGATGGGAGTTGTAGCCCAGCATCAAGAGAATCACACATTCCCCATCCCTGGCCTAGCTCTTTAACCACTGGACCACCTTGCCACACACAAGTTAAGCAGACAATATATGCACTTGCTGTTCCAATATATGCACTTTTGATCCTCAGGCTCACCTGGCTGTGGTGTTTTTTCAGCCCGCCTGCTTCTCCTAGGAAGATGTAAATGGCCCCATGATCTTCATCCTCCATGGGGGCTCCGATCGCCACATCTGCAAAGCTATCCCCGCTTATGTCCCCTAAAGCGCAGAGTGCTGCTCCAAAATGGCCAAAGCTGCTGCCAGGCTCCCCACGAAGCGTTTGGAGGGAAACAAGGTGACCCTGCCGGGAGACATGTCACTTACTACTACTGTGGTTAAACCACTGAGCCTAGGGCTTGCTGATCAGAAGGTCGGCGGTTCGAATCCCTGTGACGGGGTGAGCTCCCATTGCTTGGTCCCAGCTCCTGCCAACCTAGCAGTTCGAAAGCACGTCAAAATGCAAGTAGATAAATAGGAACCGCTACAGCGGGAAGGTAAACGGCGTTTCCATGTGCTGCTCTGGTTTGCCAGAAGCGGCTTTGTCATGCTGGCCACATGACCTGGAAGCTATACGCCGGCTCCCTCGGCCAATAATGCGAGATGAGCGCGCAACCCCAGAGTCGGTCACGACTGGACCTAATGGTCAGGGGTCCCTTTACCTTTACTACTGACTACTGTAACATAGTTATACCCTCTCCAACTTCCCATAACCATATTTTAAGGCGGCAAATATATTTGGCATTAAAACGACTCCAACATTTAACAATCAATAACCGGAACAAGGAACAGCAGTTAAAGCAGCATTAGTATGACATTCTTTTTTTTAAAAAAAAAAATAGACACAGTGGGAAGATAAGCTAAGACCATTCTCTAAAAGCAATGAGGCAATACAACCAAAACACAGAACCTGGATTAAATGGACCTCAATCAGCCTCCTGGGGCCTGACAATGATGTTTACTAGTGAACCTGAGTCCCCCAGTTAAATCTTATTCCATCTATGAGCTCAAGATGGCAGCCTCTGCCTTGGTGTTACAATTTAAGGTCCAATTTTGTACCGTGATTGACTTGTAAGAAAACAATTAAAATTCGGAGGGGGTGGGCAGAGGTTGCGCAATGCTAGTCCTTACTTGGATCCATCCATTTCTACACTGAGTGGAACTTAGCTGGATACAACCCATGACGACTTCAACACTTTGAAACAGCTCTGCAGTGTGCTGGGAAGGGTTGATCCTTTCAATCCCCTGCTGTGGCCCCAATGAAAAATCACGTCTCAGAGCAGCAACAGGGCTAAGAGCAGCTTCAGACAGAGATCATTGTAGCAAAGTGACTCCTGCTCTCCCTCCCTCCCTCCCTCCCTGGTGGCTATTTATTTTTTAATGTATGCGTTAATTGCTTCCACACAATATCACAGGGGTTCCCAACAAAATTTTCTCAAGGACCCCTCATCGAGCAGCTATTGTGACAAGGACTCCCATTAATTGACTTACTTGCTTGAACATCAAATGCATTATCTTCCTCTTCATCTGTAGGCCTTTGTCGTTTTAACGAACCACTTTTTAACCAACGGTCCATTTTTAACTACGCGAACTGTAGCTTCCGCGAAAACAACGCTTCGTTTACAAACACTACTGTTTTGCAAAGAGGCAGTGCGCGCCAGGGAGGAGGGAGAGGAATGGAGAAGACAGGGTACCTGCGCAGTAGCGCACAAATGAAGCCGACGCGCGCAAAGCATCTTGGGGAGGTGAGCGTTTAGAATGCGCGCGCTGCCTCTTTGCAAAACAGTAGTGTTTGTAAAGCGCCACCTAACGGCATACAGCAGAACTACTGCCTCATCTAATTCTAGTTTTGCGCTAGACTCTGCTCATGCAGGAAGCGGCCAAAACAAAAAATCTGTTATCATACGAAATAAATTTAATATATTTTTTATTCTAATAGCATCTTGCGGACCCCTCTGGCATAGCTCGCGGACCCCTGGGGGTCCCCGGACCACCTGTTGGGAAACACTGCAATATCACATCTAGCTTGGCCCCAGTAAGAGACTGTGCACAGGGAAAAGGTATAACGGAAGCCAATCACAGGAAGAAGTAAAGAGATTGGCCTTCAAATTCTTCTTGAAAACAAAAAGTGTTGATTTTACTCTGCAGAGTTAGCACACAGCTTGGAAACTGACTGCATTCCAAGTCCTTGTTAAGAGAGCAAGCTTACCTTGGTTGCAGTCGCACACAGAGACACTTGGTATGCAAAATAAGAAGGGCCTGGGTGGTTTTTTTTATAGGCAAGACATACTTGGGTAGAAAAGATTTCCTAGTTCTAACTAAATCTGGAGATGCAGCAGAATCATGCTTGGCTCCTGGCCTGGGATAGCTCAGTTGGTAGACCATGAGACTCTTAATCTCAGGGTCATGGGTTCAAGCCCCATGTTGGGCAAAAGAATGCAGGGGGTTGGACTAGATGACCCTCATGGTCCCTTCCAACTCTACTATTCAATCCTATTCTATTATGATGTCATTTCCCCCATCAGCTACAGAAGCAAGAGTGCAAAGAAGGAAATTCAATCAGCTATTATCAGTCTAACATCAAAGGAAAGTTCCGCACAGAGATCCAAGGACAGTGAGACAGTTTGGGAATCTTTAAAATTCCCCTCTCTATCTGCATTAACCCTGTGCAAACCACTCAGCAAGCTGAGCTGCATCCCAACATTTCCCATGAAAGCTGGATGGAGCAGAAGTTCAGTTTTTCCAGATGTGAGCAAGTCTGGCCCACTCTCCTCCTGGCCCCTTCTTCCCACCCAACCACCCTTCCCAACCCTACCACTTTTCCTCACCTGGTCATTCATAGAGCGGACATCAACAAGCCCACCTTGGTTCTTACTGTAATAATGGGGAGCCCCGATCAGAACAAGGTCAGTATTGCTGTCTTCATCTAGGTCAACAGAGCAGACTTCAGCCCCATAGTAAGAACCCACCTGGAAATAAACAGAAATACACTGTCACTGGCAGAAGTGAAGATGACCAATTAGACTAGCGGGCTTAATCTTTGCCAAAACAGGTTCATGGGCCAAATTGAGAGGCATGGGTGTAGCCAAAAGGGGACAGGGTGGGGCAGCTGCCCCCCAATAAAAAAATACTTAGCTGACTGAGGTTATGCCTTCCCTAACAAAAGGCCCTCCCCAACAAAAAACCTGGCTACGCCCATGTCAACTCTAGCAGGTTTAATGAGGTTCATGGATCACAGCTTTCCCACCAATTATTTAGATTTTAAGAGCAGAGCAGGCTAATGGCACTCATATCTTTAGTTTCATGTCTAGTTTGGCCCTGAGTGTGTGTGTGAGAGAGAGAGTGTGTGTGTGTGCGTGAGAGAGAGAGAGAAAAAAAAGATGTAGGCCCCAAACCCTCTTGGAATATTGGTGTGAAGCAGTTTGAGACTGACAGGAGTATCCCACGGCAGAATTAATCAGTTAGTCAACTGGAATCTGCGATCAAATAAAGAACAGTCCGAGAAGGGGCACAAGAAAAAGGAGAAACACAGGAATAGAGCCTTTTCAGATTTTAATAGTCACAGGATTTACTCCCAGTCACTATCAATATGATGTCTGCTTATTGTTTAGCAGCTGCGCAGTGATTTTTGACAAGTTGTTCAATTATCAACTCCCTCTGTCTCTTCCATGTGTTTGAAGTAAACTTTCTAAGAGAATGAGGGGAAACGGCCTGGGTCCAGTATACCTGAAGGAGCGTCTCCACCTCCATCGCTCTGCCCGGACACTGAGGTCCAGTGCCGAGGGCCTTCTGGCGGTTCCCTCGCTGCAAGAAGCCAAGTTGCAGGGAACCAGGCAGAGTGCCTTCTTGGTAGTGGCACCCGCCCTGTGGAACACCCTCCCACCAGATGTCAAAAAGAAAAATAACTACCAGACTTTTAGAGGACATCTGAAGGCAGCCCTGTTTAGGGAAGCTTTTAATCTTTAAGAAATTAGTGTATTTTAATATTTCTGTTGGAAGCCGCCCAGAGTGGCTGGGGAAACCCAGCCGGATGGGCGGGGTATAAATAAATTATTATTATTATTATTATTATTATTATTATTATTATTATTATTATTATTGGACACCTGCTTGGCATGCAGAAGGTCCCAGGTTTCCATCCTCAGCATCTCTAGGCATGGATGGGAATACCCGCTGCCTGAAGCTGACTGCTGCCAAGTCAGTATAGACAGTACTGTACCAAACTACATGGGCCAATAGACTGGCTCCTGTGCTCCTACCTCTCTGCTGGTTCTAGATTAGTTAAGGTAGCCTGCCTTGCTTTAAAACTAAACTTCCAAGGCAGCTTACAACTTGCACACCCAACATGAAGTGAATGGGAGACCGATCTGCACCCCAGTGTCTGCCTCTTACCTGATCCCCTTCAGGGGAGGCCACCAAGAGCTTACTCTGGCTTTCAAAGACTGCGACAGCTCCAACATGCTGGTATCGCGGAGCCCCAGCTACGTAGAACTGCTTCTGCCCACGCTGAGCTACAGCCACCGAATAGCCTGTCAGAGACAAAGAAAGAGGAGGTTTTGGACATCTGGTTGGAAGAGTTAGCTCCTGGCAGGCCATTAGATATGGAAGCAGAGGAGAAGCTGCCTCACTTACCCAGATAGGAGTCATTGATGGAAATGTTCAGGAATTTGATTTGGGGAGGGTCTCCCAAAGACTGTTCCTCCAGACCCCCAGACCAAGTGTGAGCACCAACAGCTCCAGTCACCACATGTCCCTGAAGAGGATGGAGGAAAAAGGAATGGAGGCGTGAAGAAAGATTGGGAGGTGAGGGGAGTACAGGCTGCAGTCCCAGGGGTGGTGGTGGTTTCTCGGTGTTGAAGGACTGCCTTTCCTCATAGGAACTGACTTGGCCCCTGCACTTGTCATCCGAGGCCGTTTTCTATGTCCTCGCTCCCCGAAAGGTTCGGAGGGTGGAAACACAAGAACGGGCCTTTTCTGTGGTGGCTCATCGACTGTGGAATACTTTCCCCAGAGAAGCTCACCTGGCGCCATCATTACATGTCTTTAGGCACCAGGCAAAACCATTCCTCTTTACCCAGGTCTTTGGTCATTAAATAATCTATGGCTTGTTAAAACTGTGGGATTATATTATTATTATGCTGTCTATTATTACTGTATGTTTTTGTAGTGCTCCGTAAAATGTGTTCTTAATGTTGTGCACAGCCCTGGGACCTTTTGATAAAGGGTGATATAACAATTGAATTAACAACAACAACAACTGAGCTCTACTCCCCAGCCCACTCTGTTTCAGACATGAGTAGTCAAATTGCACCTCTCTCAGTTCTCCAATTAATGACTAAACCACAGCAAAGTCTAGGGCAGGCATCCCCAAACATCGGCCTACCAGATGTTTTGGACTACAATTCCCATCATCCCTGACCACTGGTGCTGTTAGCTAAGGATCATGGGAGTTGTAGGCCAAAACATCTGGAGGGCCGCAGTTTGGGGATGCCTGGTCTAGGGCAAAAAGCATTTCCCCACTCTGCATAAAAAAATAGCAGGGTGTTTGTTCTACATGTAATCATAGAATTATTGTGGTGTTTAAAAAAACAACACAAATTTATTAAATTTATTCAATGTTCATCGAGTTCAAAGCTATTCTCCTACGAACCCTATCCCTTACACGCCAGTGTACAGATTTAAATCCAGATCAGTTTACAAACAGGAACAGCTGAACTACAGGAAGATACCTGTAGAGCACAGAGCTGCAAAGGACTTGAACCAAACAGTCAAACTACATGCCGGTACACACAAAGGGAACAACATTCCCAGGTGTGAACCAATCGGGAGGGGGAGAAACTGAGTCCTTCCCTATATATGGTGATCAGACTCTGTGCATCAGCAGAAAACATTCATGAGTAAGTCTACCCAAAGGAAAATGGGGGGGGGGGGAGGCTGCATGGCAAAAAGACAAATCCATTGTTTTCAGAACTCATGAATGAAAGATTGAGAGGAACTGACTGAGATGTGTTATAAGAATTTTGAGGTCATATCTATATATATATAATAATTGTTCATAAAACATGTACATGAATGTACAGGCACATGTCTGAAGCAGCACAGGAAGACAGGCCTTTCTGACACCATTTTGACTCTCTCTCTGACCAGGTGTTCCTCTGCAAGGAAGAAGTGGGGTGGGGGGAACCTTCTCATTGTCTCAGGAATTAAAGTGATAATCCCTGGCATCCTGATACCTGACTGCCAGACAAAAGGGTGTGATTAACTTGGCTGGGAAACAGGGAAATGTAAATATCTCTCAATTTTGTTGATTAGGTTTTGGGGGGCAGGGGGCAGGGTCCAGACTGCTCAGATTACTGCCACCAGACCTCCCCTTTCATGATGTACCTATGATGAATCTAGGGAGGGGGGTCTTGGGCTACACCCCTTCTGTGACATATGGATGATGCTTCTGGGGGGTGGGCTGAAACCAATTTCAAATTTCTTTTTAAGGGCAAGACATCTTTGTTTGGGGTTCCTTCCTTGTTCTCCTGTGTGAGAGGAAGGACCCTGTTGCAACAGTTAAAATAAAAGTGCCTTGCTTCGTACGTCCTGGTTTGGTCTCTGTTATTTGGTGGGCAGGAGACGCTTAAATTCGTCTGCTTGCCTGGATCCTTGAGCTCTCCCTGGGTCAAGATCCATTTCTCTGGGTTCATAGGAACCAGCTTAAATTTTACAACAATTTGGCGACCACTTCGGGGACCCAGTTTTGCCTTGAGCTCCGGGTTCACTGAGGAAGGGGAGCCCAGCGCGCCCTTGCCTCTTTTGCAGGGGGGTAAACCAACCTCAGGACCCGAGGCACTTGGTAGTAATTGAGAGTCCAAGCGGGACCCCCAGGACGAAGCAACGTTTAAAGGGACAAGGCTGTTTTTTTTTCAGGAACCAGTTGGAAGCTGGAGACAACGGGATTCGACTGAAAGGATCGGTCGTGAGTATTAAAAGGGGACACCTTGGGTGAGCTAAGAACCACAGCAACTAAAAATCTATTTCTCCACTTGGACTATCCTTTTCTACTCTCCTCTTTGGACCTTAGTTGCAGCAAGGCTGCCAGGCACAGTTACAAGGTAGAACTGAGGTCCAGGGCAACAGTCTTTACGTTAAACGCAGAGCTCAGAAAGACTGTCCCAGCTCCCTTCTGCCAAACTGAGCAGAAGTCTGAGCAAACTGTCGCTTTTCTACCAATCTGGGAATCTGGCTATCCCAGCTCTGTTTCCTATTCCTCTGCTCTTAATCTTCGGGTGAAGACGCCCCCCTGCCATGGCGACCTTTGTTAGGTATGACCCATGACCAGAGATTGCAAGTGCGCCCGTTCCTTTCCTACTACTCTGTATCTCTGTATTCCTCAGTTCCGACCTGACATTGCGTAGGCAAGCGTTCAGTAGGATATGAGTCTAGTGTGTAAGAGGCAGGGAAGTTGCTGTGGAACCCTCAGGCAATTGATGACCAGTGGGAGGGTTCCAATAGGGTTTTAGCTGCACCAGGCCGCCTAGTAGTTAGTGCACGCGAACGGCAGGCAGGAACACCACTAGGACGTGGGGGTGAGTCATAGACTCGGGAAGTTAAGAGTGTCCAGGAACAGGGTCGGGGACCCGAACTGCAGTATAAAAAGGCTTAAGTAAAATGGGTGCAACCCACTCTAAGGAATTCCTTTCCCAGACTCCCAACCGAGGCAAAGCACAACTGAGGCTTGGCTCCGGTAAGGACTTTGAGGATGAAAGTCCACTCCAATTCGTTCTCTTAAATTGGCACGAAATCCCCGGGGCGGACAAGCTTGAAGGGAACCAATTGCAAAAACTTTGTAAGAAAAAAACACTGGGTCCGCTTTACTATGGACCACCCAGATGAGGGGAAATGGCTACCAGGAGGTTCCTTTAACATACAGTGAATCTCCGCTTTAAAATTAACCCTGGTGAACTCTGAATGAGAAAAGTTTTGTGAGGAATCCTACAAAGTATGTTATGGTATAAAATTATATATGTTTGCATGTTACATGTTGTCTGTGTTGTCTGTGAAGTGTATGTGCGTCTGATCCTTGTGTCTGCTATAGTTCATTGTTCCCCTTAAAGTAAATGAGAGATATAATCCAGGTTTAGGAAATTAGGGGTTTGTGTAAAATTTGGCCATGACACCCACAGACTGCCTTTTTTAAAGCATGCATAGTTTAAAATAATATAATAATAAGGCAAGCTTGCTTAAATAATCTTATGTAAGGGCTTGATCAACCCAAAAACAATGGCAAATATTTAAAAGAGTGGAGGTAGTGTGTAAAGGTTTGTTTTAAAGAGGCTGTAGAAGGCCATTTTTTCCTCTCCAAAAGTAAAAAGAGGGGGCAGGATGAAGGAAAATAAGAGTAGTAAGTTTGAAAATGCTTGCTCAATGCTTTGAAAATATTTTGAAACTTGAAAATGTTCACTTCATGAGGTGTGCAAATGTTTGTTATTGAGAGAGGCTCTAAAAGGGAGTCTTCCTCCAAGTGACTAGAGGAATATTGACTAAAGGAAAATTGAACAGCTATTCCTATAAAGGTGAATTGTTTGTCAAAAGTAGAGCTTCCTTAGCCAGGAATTGTCTATCTGAGTCTAGTTTTAACTTCAATTGTGTTGGGCTCCTGATATCACCTCTTAAGGAAAAAAACTCATCTGCTAAAGGGTTCTATATAAAGTTGGTATTTTCATTCAAATCTTGTGAATCCTGTATCTTAGAGGGTTAGACTAAATGACCTCAGGGTCCCTTCTAACCCCCATTTTAGAGCTATGTGAAAGGCAATGTGTCTGATGTGGTGATGGGTTGAAATTCAGCCCAGCTCTGCTTTCTGGCAAGGAAAGATTATTGGTTTTCAGAGTTGGAACAAGAGTGTAATTGTTGTTTTTGTGGAGTGATTATATAAGTTTTTATCACTTTCTCTATTAAGGGGGTAAAGTTTAAGCACATATGAAAGTCTTGAACATTTCCCAATCTTTCTCTAGAGAGTAAAAGTGGGGTGTATGTGCATACCTACCCCTTTCTGTACAGAAAGGGGGAGCGGGAAGGGAAAAGGGAGATTGTAACCTTGAAAATGTTTGTTTGTGAACTCATAATATTTAAGGTCTGTGTCACAAGGGAGCCATGTGCTCTGTATGTAATGTTTCACCATGTGACTATGGAATATGGTGTTCCTTCTAGGGAAATGTTATTAAAAGTAGAGGATCCATAGCCAGCAAATGTCTATCTGAGTCACTTTAACCTTGATTCAAATGGACAGAATGGTTTTAGTAAGGAAGTAAATTCCCTCTTAAACTGTTTATCCAATCTTAAGGTTTGCTAAAGGCTTCTATATAACGTTGGTACTTTTAATCTTCCCCTTCCTTATTTTTCCCTTAGTACACACATGTGCTTCCGTGATAGGGCATAGCCTGTGTTTCCTTCCCAGTCAGGCGTCTGTACTCAAATGTATGTGTATCCTAAGGGCAGTGATAGTGTTGAGATCCCCATATTTCAGAAGGGGTGGACTAGATTACTCAAGATCCCTTCCAACCCTTTCCAAACTTGCAAAAAGGAGGGAGAGAAAATGTGTTTGTAAGCACTGAAAAGTGAGTTTCTGTGTAAAATCTAACCCTATTTTAAAATCTACTCTTTCCCCTTCCCTTCCTTTATTCAGATGGTAATTTTGTCAAGAGGTGCAGCACTTTAAAAAATGGTACAATAGACTGCCGAATCATGAACTCTGTACATGCACAGAGGCTATGTCAGCTTGAAGAGGAAAATAGAGGAGAAAAATGAGGTTTTAACTAAGGGGCGAAAAGGTTATAATCTGCTCATGAAATATTATTCAAATTTCTTAATGTAAAGCTTTGAACCACTGAGGGAAAACAACCTCATGTGTGTTACTGGTCCATCAAGGTTAAGTGGTTGCCAAGTTCCAAAAATCTTAACATGCCAGATTCTTTCCACAGGTATAAATAGCAGAGTACTACTATAAGTCTGTCTCTTGAGTAGTTTATAAATTAATTAAGAGGTTCAAGGTTATGCTTTGCACATGAAACTTAAATTTAAATTTCCTTATGTAAAAATAAATAGATAAAGAACCATTGAGAACCATCAACTGTTTAGAAGCTGCCAATTCCAGTTCAACATGCAAAACTCTGTACATTTTAGGAACATTTCCTGACTGATTTTCACATGAAATAATTTTCCCTTTCCAGCAGAATACTGAGATTCAGGGTGTGGAGAAATTCTTTCAGAACCTTAATGCAAAATTATCTCCCAATGGGGGGGGGGACGCCACCTAAACAAGCCCCTCCACACTTGGAAATTCATAGAAAATTGCTGTCTACCAGTTGACAGACTATGCAAACAAAAGGCTCCATTTCTTTCCTAGCAGGTACTCAGGATGGATACTTATCTCCCATTTGCATTTCACCCCGAAGCATTACCCTATGTTAATATAACCCTCCCTTTTCTAATGTAGCAATGATTGAGTGTTTTGCCAATTCTTTTCTTCCACAGCAAAAAAAAAAAAAAAGTGAGGAGTGAGGAGATACAAACAGTAATTTCATTTCTCTTTGGCGCTTCTCTTTAGCTTATAAATAATCTGCTTCCATTTATTATATCAGTTTTTCCATTATGTCTATGAAATTATTCTAACAATAACCAGGTAAAAATTGTTGTGTGAGTGGTAATCTAAATTTTATTTTGTTTTATTTTTGTATCTTTTTTTTTTTGGTATTTCTACTTTTTCTTTCTGTACATACAAATGTAGCATCTAAGTCATTCTTTCCTGTAAATAATAATAATAATAATCCCTTTCAAACAAGATACGTGAACCTCAAAGAGAATTCAGAACCACATAAGGAAAATGTTAATAACTTATCGATTGTGTCCTAATTAACAAAATTTTTGTCCTTTGTTTCCTCCACAGCCAAACTAGGTGAAGTAAATTAAACTGACTGAGCAGACAATAACAGCAGTAATTAAATATGAATGATAATAATAATATTTAGATGAATAAAATGCTTAACTATGATCTTATATTCTTTGCAGCTTCCCAAGAAGAAATTTCTAGAATATTCTCCCCTTTCTTGACTTTATCATTATTATACTATTTATTATTATTATTTTTTAACTAATTATATCTTCAGACCCCAACCCCCTGCAGGCCTATTTTCAAAAGGATGTTTTACAGGAAACCAAATTGACATTTTTTCTCTTTGATCACAACCTAAGAAGGAGGACCTAGAAAGCTATAACGTTTCAGCAAGGTTTAGAAGTGCTGTTATAGAAGTACTGTTAACTTCCTCCCAGTGACTCGAAGGCAGACAAGAAAACCCCCTTGTTGGAGATACATGCAAAAGCAGCAAGAATTATCTCAAGTTCACCTGATTGCCTCAAGATATACAAATGGCGTATAATTAATAATTTGAAGGTTTTGTGCATTATGTGTTATATAGGAATACTGAAATGTGTCAAATGACTTTGGGACAAAGGGGGAAAGTGAATTGCAAGGACATTCTCTCTCCTTGACCTCAAGACTCTGTGCCCTAGGATTTAAAAGCAGCCGGAATTGTCTCAAGATCATGATGGCCTCAAGACATACAACTGATATATAATTATTAGGTCTTATGTTGCGTGATATTCGACAGAAACATTGAACTATGTCTGACAGTATGTTATTTCCACAAGGAGGGGGAGGTGAACCAATTTTGTGTTTAATTGTTGGGTTTTTTTTTAAAAAAAAAAAATGTATAGTGTCCCAATGTTTTTTTTTTTGTATTATTGCCATGCATTGTATGCCTTTTAAAGGATCAGGATATTGCATAGTTCAGTATTTAGATTAGATCAACTTATGACCACATTTTCTTGTCCCACCTGGCACTCTGCAGTGTGCCAACCTTCTCTACACATTTTTTAAATTTGTTTTTACTCATTTTACCAAGAATAAGCTCCAAGATCCATGAAACACCAGATAAATGAAGGTATTTATGTCTTGATTTAACAGGAATGATCCCTTTTAGAGTTAAATTTGACTAATTTGGACATGTTTTATGGGGCTGTATAAATTTTAATTTGGCTTCAGTTCTAATTGGGCAAGTGTATCCAAGGTGCAAGTAGCTTTCTTCCTTTAAGAGCAACTGGGCAACTCCCTACAGTGCAAGGCCAGAGCCTATAATAAAGGCCCATAGAAAGCCCAAGGCAAAGGCATCTCTCTCATGACATGTCCAAACCTGTGGCAGCTATGGTGAGTGCCAGGCGACATGGTCAATATGAAAGCCCTAAGGGGATTCACCAGGGATTGTTGCTGTTGTGCCACGTTGGAGGTGTGCAACCAGAGGAGAGCTAGCTTTTGACACCTGAGAACACACAAAAGGGTAAACAAGCAAACTGCACTTTCCAGTCAATATTGGTGGACCATCCTGTTAAGTGTAATACATAGACCATTTTTGAGAAATGCTTCTCCCAAAGTACTAAAACAACACATCTGGTTATTCTTTTGTGGGGCAACAATTTTTAAGAAAAATTATAGCCCCAAATGGGGAATTGTTATAAGAATTTTGAGGTCATATCTATATATATATAATAATTGTTCATAAAACATGTACATGAATGTACAGGCACATGTCTGAAGCAGCACAGGAAGACAGGCCTTTCTGACACCATTTTGACTCTCTCTCTGACCAGGTGTTCCTCTGCAAGGAAGAAGTGGGGTGGGGGGAACCTTCTCATTGTCTCAGGAATTAAAGTGATAATCCCTGGCATCCTGATACCTGACTGCCAGACAAAAGGGTGTGATTAACTTGGCTGGGAAACAGGGAAATGTAAATATCTCTCAATTTTGTTGATTAGGTTTTGGGGGGCAGGGGGCAGGGTCCAGACTGCTCAGATTACTGCCACCAGACCTCCCCTTTCATGATGTACCTATGATGAATCTAGGGAGGGGGGTCTTGGGCTACACCCCTTCTGTGACATATGGATGATGCTTCTGGGGGGTGGGCTGAAACCAATTTCAAATTTCTTTTTAAGGGCAAGACATCTTTGTTTGGGGTTCCTTCCTTGTTCTCCTGTGTGAGAGGAAGGACCCTGTTGCAACAGTTAAAATAAAAGTGCCTTGCTTCGTACGTCCTGGTTTGGTCTCTGTTATTTGGTGGGCAGGAGACGCTTAAATTCGTCTGCTTGCCTGGATCCTTGAGCTCTCCCTGGGTCAAGATCCATTTCTCTGGGTTCATAGGAACCAGCTTAAATTTTACAACAGATGCATAACTGAATGGGAAAATAGAATTGGATTACGTTTTCACTGTCTCTCATAACATTGGAAGCCAGGGTCCTGAAGGGAGTGGAAGCAAATTATAGCTTCTTCTAAAATAGGCACGTCCAACAGGTAGATCGTGATCTACCGGTAGATCACTGGACATCTGTGGTAGATCACTGGAGCCCCCCAAGAAGCTCAACAAGTTTGGCTCCCCCCAAAAAAGCTCAACATTTTTGCCCTGGACTCCTAAAACACATGGCTTTCCCCTCCCTAAAAAAAGTTCAACAATTTCAGCCTGAACCCCCCCCAAAATGGGCCTTCCTCCTTCCTAAAAAAAGCAAAAAAGCTCATCAGCTTTGACCTGAACCCCAAAAAGGAGGTAGATCACTGCTAGTTTTTAACTCTGTGAGTAGATCTCTATCTCTTGGAAGTTGGCCACCCCTGTTCTAAAACAAAGTTATTGTTCCCTTTTATTTCTCTCTCTCTCTCTCTCTCTCTCTCTCTCTCTCTCTCTCTCTCTCTCTCTCTCTCTCTCTCTCTCTCTCTCTCATTGTTCGGATGGTCTTTTGTAAACCGCTCTTTGAGGTCTGCCTGAAAAGCGGGATATAAATACCCTAAGCAAAAGCATATGTTCTTATGACAGGAGTTTCTACTCACTGGAGTGAGGAGGGCACTGAATCCGCCCTGAGAAAGTTCTTTTTGAAACGATTTGCCAGAAGAGTTTCCAGAGGTCCCTTTTTGAGAAACGAAAGATAATTAAGACAGGCAAGAGGTAAAGAATGGAGGGGGGGGGCAAGGAGAGGAGGAAGGTTGGCCTCAAAATCTGCCCTTTCTAAATGGTCATGTTAGAGCAGAACAAATGCAGTTTTCCAGGGGTTGGGAGAAGAAATATCTTTCGTACAGGAAGTACTTCTGTTGTGGGGCTTCAGCATGGATGGCACCCCCACATTTGCACTTCCTTTGCAAATGGCTGGGCAGAGTCAGGTTGCACAGTGTCCGGCGAATCTGTTGGACGCCTCAGCATTAGCAATAATGATTGACACAACGACTCACCCTGTTCCACAGTGGCCCATGTTATTTTGTGAATTCTTAAAACTTAAACTTTATTCCCTTGTTAGGTTCTTCAGTTCTTTACAGCCTGGACCCTCCCTTTACTTTTCCACACCTATAGCTCTTGGACAA